>NC_051156.1:29453979-29755381 GCF_013339745.2 Dermacentor silvarum
TCGTTCGTGCTTTGATTGTAGCTTGCTTTTGTGGGCACAGGTTCGCCCAATAAACATCCAGTTTCGTCATACACAGTTTTACGACTGTTTTCTTTACCGTCACTACTACGTGAAAATATCGCGCAATGAAAACACGTATAGAGCTGTGCATCTGCGGAGTACAATCAACCTCTCTATATGGCTTTCACAGATTACGAATAGGCATTTGATTCAGTAGAGATACCAGTAGTCACAGAGCCATTGCATAGTCTTAGAGTACAGGAGGCATACGTGAATATCTAGGCAAATATCTACAAGAATTCCACAGCTACCTTGGCTCTCCTCAAGAAAAGTAGAAAGTTACCTATCAAGAAAGGGGTCAGGCAAGAAGACACAATTTCTCCAATGCTATTCACTGTATGCTTAGAAGAGTTATTCAAGCTCTTGGACTGGGAATGCTTAGGAGTGAGGATACACGCGTGTAGTTGGTCATTTGAACAAGGCGTGACCTCCCCACTGCCAGTCACCTCGGTGTGTGACGTGCATACGACCGGATCTGCCGACTCTTTTGTCCAGGGCTTGCTCGCGCCGTTCATAGATACGTAGCAGCGTGTGAGAAATGCCAGAGACGCAAGACACCATTGATGCTCCCTGCGGAGTACCTTCAACCACTCGACATTGCCGCATTCTTTCGAGTTGATTTGGACTTACCATGCCCTTTTCCTCTAGTTATCTCTGGGTACAGGTAGATCGCTGTGGCCACCGATTACGCCACGCGCTACGCCATCACCCGAGCGCTTTTTACAAGCTGCGCCACAGATGTCGCCGATTTCCTTCTACGCGACGTGATTTTATTACATGGAGCTCCACGACAATTTCTCACAGACCGCTGCTGGACATTCCTATCAAACGTTATCGCAGACGTCCTGCAGTCCTGTGAAACGAGGCACAAGCTATCCACCCCAGTCAAAATGCACCAGACCGTGTCTGGTGCTTTTTATCGTTTCCGCCAGGCGGGTTTTCAGACACGGGTCTGCTGTGTCTGGTGTGCCCGTGCTGGTGTGTCTGCTAGTGCTCGTGTGTTTGGTGTACTGGTCCTGGTGTGTTTGGTGTGTCCGACGTAGGGTGTTTGGTGTGCTTGCCTTGTACTTTCTGTATCCTGGTGTGGTGTCTTGGGATCATAGTGGTGCTGTCTGGTGCATTTGTAAAATTCCACCTTGCATCAAATACCTATACATTAAAAATGTGTGGGTCACACTGCCCTAACTTTATGCTGCAGTATGCACATTTACTATTTGGTAAACCATGTTGTTTACATTTATTCTGTAGATGCGAGGTTGCTGCAATATGGGAGGCAAGACAGCAGTGTAAGTATTTGTTTTTAGTACAATAAATTAAAATTGATTTTGCTATGAAAATATGAGCATAAAATAACTTGTTGGCAACTAAGTCCGAATCACCTTGAAAGTGCACCAAATGTCCTCACATGCGCTCTGTTGCCATCACAACCAAGTAATTTGTCAAGGCAAAGTGCTATGTATGAGCTGCTTCTCTTTTTGTCTTTGACTAAATGCCATCCCATAGTGATGGCTAGAAGAACGTTGTAATGAAACTTGGAAGCCTTGTGGAAGCCACAGCCAGGTCACAGCCAATCGATGCTCCCCAGAGATAGAGCACAGCCTGAAAAAGACAAGTAATTCATCACATCACCTTTTCCTTCACGACATCAAGAAAAATTTGTTTTCATGTAAGAAGTTACCCCCATTACCAGTTTTATGTCATTAAGTATTGGTAGCAAAAAAAGTCTGAGTGATAAATGTAACTGGAAAGAGCAGGTACTATCAGGGGTGTAGCCAGGGGGGGGGGAGGGGCTGATGGTGCTTGATGGCGCTGATGGTGCTTTAATTCAGTTTTCTTGAAACCAAAGCGTTATTATACATTACCTACTCTTACATGCAACATGCCATGTTTAATGCCCCCTGTAACAATCACAATTGATGGTATCAGAACATGTTTACGTTCATTAGATGATTCCAAACCAGCTGGCTCAGATCAGATATCCCCGAAAGCACTAAAGGCATGCACTGATATTGTTTCTCAAAACCTGTACATAATATATGAAAAATCCCTTGAAACTGCAATTGTTCCCGAAAAATGGCAGACAACTTTGGTTGTACCCATTCACAAAAATGGCCCGAAGTCTATGGTAGCCAATTATAGGCCGATACCTTATGCTGTATAGCTTGTAAGATACTGGAACATATTGTATACAGTAATATGATAATACATTTAGAAACACATTTTTTTTTCTTCCAGAATCAACATGGGTTTCGTGCTGGTGTTTCATGTACCACCCAATTAATAGAGCTATTTCATGACCTTGCCACTGCGGCTGACAATAGATTCCGGACTGCTGCAATATTTTTAGACTTTACAAAAGCATTCGATTCTGTTTCGCATGAACTAATTAATTACAAACTGTCTGCTTTCAGCATTGATCAAAATATTTTGAAATGGATTGGAAATTACCTAAACAACAGAAAACAGTGCGTCGTCCTGGGGGGAAAACAGTCTAGATTTGTGGAAGTGACTTCGGGTGTGCCACAAGGCTCGGTATTGGGACCATTATTATTCTTAATTTTCATCAATGACATCGCGTCTAATATTTCTTCCAGTGTTAGATTATACGCGGATGACTGCGTAATATACCGGGCAGTCAGTACAGATAGTGACATGCAATCACTTCAACAAGATCTTGATTATGTCACCTTACGGTGTAGCACATGGAAGATCTCGGCGCACTAGATCTCAACGCAGATAAAAGCTACCACGTAACATTTAGCAAAGGGAAGCGCATACTGAACACAAGGTACACAGTCGGTAATAAGGTACTTCGAAACGTACGCGAAGCGAAATATCTAGGAGTGCGTCTCTCGGAAGATCTTTCATTTCATCAGCATGTCAATAACACCATTAAAAAGCAGCCAGCATGCTTAGCCTTGGTATTCGGAATCTGCGTGGCGCTCCTCAAATACTGAAAATGGCGGCGGGACGATCACTAGTAAGACCACACTTAGAATACGCGTCCAGCTTGTGGGACCCCCATCAAAAGGGCCTCATTGATAAAATTGAAGCTATACAGAATCGTGCGGTGAGGTTTATATTAAAACAATATTCCCGGGGAGCTAGTGTCACACAATTGAAGGCCAGCATTGGAGTCAAACCTCTTGACAGAAGGCGGAAGGAAAACCGGCTGAAACTAATGCATGCAATTTATAATAACTCAACTCGTACGGACAAATTTAAATATAAAAAACCTCCCCGCTACATCTCAAGCGGGAGGGATCACAGCTGTAAGATTAGGGAAAATAAATGTCGTACAAATTACATGAAACACTCTTTCTTTGCAAAGACAATATCTGAATGGAACACTTTACCAGAGGAGGTGGTCACAGCTAACGGTGTCCACTTCGCCCATCTGATCATCATCATCATCAGCCTATATTTTATGTCCACTGCAGGACGAAGGCCTCTCCCTGCGATCTCCAATTACCCCTGTCTTGCGCTAGCGTATTCCAACTTGCGCCTGCAAATTTCCTAACTTCATCATCCCATCTGGTTTTCTGCCGACCTCGACTGCGCTTCCCTTCTCTTGGTATCCATTCTGTAACCCTAATGGTCCACCGGTTATCCATCCTACGCATTACATGGCCTGCACAGCTCCATTTCTTCCGCTTAATGTCAAGTAGAATATCGGCTATCCCCGTTTGTTGTCTGATCCAGACCGCTCTCTACCTGTCTCTTAACGTTAGTCCTAAGATTTTTCGTTCCATCGCTCTTTGTGCTGTCCTTAACTTGTTCTCGAGCTTCTTTGTTAACCTCCAAGTTACGGCCCCATATGTTAGCACCGGTAGAATGCAATGATTGTACACTTTTCTTTTCAACGACAGTGGTAAGCTCCCAGTCAGGATTTGGTAATTCCCGCCGTATGCACTCCAACCCAATTTTATTCTTCTGTAAATTTCTTTCTCGTGATCAGGGTCTCCTGTGAGTAATTGACCTAGATAAATGTACTCCTTTACAGACTCTAGAGGCTGACTGGCGATCCTGAATTCTTGTTCCCTTACCAGGCTATTGAACAATATCTTTGTCTTCTGCATATTCATCTTCAACCCAATTCTTACACTTTCTCGATTAAGGTCCTCGAACATTTGTTGTAATTCGTCTCCATTGTTGCTTAATAGGACAATGTCATCTGCAAACCGAAGGTTGTTGAGATATTCACCGTTGATCCTCACTCCCAAGCCTTCCCATTCTAAGAGCTTGAATACTTCTTCTAAGCATGCAGTGAATAGCACTGGAGAGATTGTCTCCTTGCCTGACCCCTTTCTTGATAGGTAACTTTCTACTTTTCTTGTGCAGAACCAAGGTAGCTGTGGAATCCTTGTAGATGTTTGCTAAGATATTCACGTATGCCTCCTGTACTCCTTGATTACGCAATGCCTCTATGACTGCTGGTATCTCTACTGAATCAAATGCCTTTTCATAATCTATGAAAACCATGTAGAGAGGTTGATTGTACTCCGCAGATTTCTCGATTAACTGATTTATGACATGGATATGATCCATCGTAGAATATCCCTTCCTGAAGCCAGCCTGTTCTCTTGGTTGGCTGAAGTCAAGTGTTGCCCTGATTCTATTGGAAATTATCTTGGTGAATGTTTTATACAATACTGAAAGCAAGCTAATGGGTCTATAATTCTACAGTTCTTTAACGTCTCCCTTCTTATGAATTAGTATAATGTTGGCGTTCTTCCAGCTCTCTGGTACACATGAAGTTGTGAGGCATTGCGTATAAAGGGCCGCAAGCTTTTCAAGCATGATATCTCCTCCATCTTTGATTAAATCTACTGTTATTCCATCTTCTCCAGTAGCTTTTCCCCTGGTCATGTCTTTCAAAGCCCTTCTAACTTCAGCGCTAGTTATAGAAGGAGCCTCTGTATCCGGTTCATCACTATGTTCAATGAAAGTAGCTTGGCTGTTTTGGGCACTGTACAGGTCAGTATAGAATTCTTCCGCTGCTTTTACTATGTCATCGAAATTGCTGATGATATTACCATGCTTATCTTTCAGTGCATACATCTTGCCTTGTCCTATGCCAACTTTCTTCTTACTGATTTAATGCTGCGTCCATATTTTACGGCTTCCTCAATCTTTCCCACGTTATAATTTCGAATATCCCTTTTCTTGTTGATTAGTTTTGACAGTTCAGCGAATTCTATCTGATCTCTTGAGTTGGACATTTTCATCTTCTGTCGTTTCTTTATTCCTTTGTTTCTTGGGAGAGCTTACCTACTGGTTGCCTTGGTGCCCTACCTCCCACTTCAGTTGCTGCTTCTGAGATCAACCTAGTTACGGTTTCATTCATTACCTCTATGTTGTCTTTATCTTCCTTTTCTAAAGCTGCATATCTGTTTCCAAGCACCAGCCTGAATTGGTCTGCTTATATCCTTACTGCCTCTAGGTTGGCCTGTTTCCTCTTGACTAATTTCACACTCTCTCTCTCTCTCTCTCTCTTCAAATTGAGAGAAATCCTAGACCTTACTAACCTATGGTCACTGCACTTAACCTTACCTAACACTTCTACATCCTGCACTATGCTTGGATAGGCAGAGAGTATGAAATCTATTTCATTCCTTGTTTCTCCATTAGAGCTTTTCCACGTCCACTTCCTGTTGCTGCGCTTCCTGAAGAAGGTATTCATTATTCGGAGCCTATTCCTTTCCACGAATTCTACTAACATCTCTCCTCTTGCATTCCTAGAATCGATGCCGTAGTTGCCAATTGCTTGCTCACCAACCTGCTTTTTCCCCACTTTTGCATTGAAGTCGCCCATGACTAAAGTATACTGAGTTTGCACCTTTCTCATTGCTAGTTCAACATCTTCATAAAAAAAGTTGCAGTGGCTTAGCTCGGCTATGCCAGGATATACGTAGCGTTAGCAAAGGTTCAGCTGATTATTCTTAGCTTTCCTGGTTGTCTCCTACGCTCAACCGCTAATTGCCAGGCAACTACTTCAGGATCCGATGAGTCAAGCTTCTCCGTTCTTCTGCGCTGTTGAGCCGCATTTGCGCTCTCCTTCTCCATGGCTATACCACACTGGCAAACGCCAGTCAGAAGCGCAGCGGCTCCAGCGCAGTGTCAGACGGCGACTGCACAGTGCGTCTACCACGGCTACGACGTCACTCCTCTGGAATGCGCAGACCGGCGGCGGTGGAGTGCGCGAGAGGTGCCGGCTCCGGTGGCTCCGGTGCGCAAGCCGTGTGACATCACTGATCCTTGAGCATGCGCAGCACGGCTCTTGATGTGCCGCGCGAGACTGGGCTTGGCTAGGCCAGTGTAGCTAACGCTACAAAATGTTCTATTTCTTCATCATCGTGACTAGAGGTTGGGGCATAGGCTTGTACTACCTTCATTTTGTACCTCCCATTCAGCTTTATTACGATGACTCCTATCCTCTCTTTAATGCTGTAGAATTCATCAATGTTGCCCGCTATGTTGTTATGCACTAGAAGTCCTACCCCGGATTCTTTCTTATCTATAAGAGCTCTGTAGCAGAGGACGTGGCCGTTAGTCAGTACTGTGTAAGCCTCACCAGTTCTTCTAACCCTCACTAAGGCCAATAATGCCCCAGGAAATGCCTGATAATTCTTCAAATAGTCCTGCTAAGCTAACCTCACTCGAGAGGGTGCGCGTGTTGAACGTTGCCAGGTTCAGTTTCCATTGGCGGCCTGTCTTGACCCAGAGATTCTTAGCACCCTCTGCCGCGTAGCAGGTCTGCCGGCCGCCTTGGTCAGGTGCTCCGCAGCCACTGGGAACTGAGGGCCATGGGTTAATTGTCGGAGTCATGAGGGAGGTAGTGGCCGAATACTGCACCAGGGAGGCCAATTCCTGTTCTGGTGAGGGAGTGACTTTGAGGAAGCTTAGTGGGCCTTCCTAGTTTGGTTGCACCGGAACTAGTGTAGCCCCACTAGCTCTAGGGGACATATTTTTTTTTCTTGCCAGTGTCAGGCACCACTCCATGCCTGAAAATGTGGTGGACTGGAGTAGGATTCGAACTTACGACCTTCAGATTTGAAGCCGGGTATTCTACCTCTGCTCCACGCCACCACCGCTATGATCTCTGATATCTGATCAATAACTTGTAATTAATATAGTTATTTGTGCTGTTTTATGGTTTGTATAAGAATTTCTGAAATTACGAATGCCTCGTTTTATAATCATCCTATCTTGAAGTGTTTGTCTGTTTTGCTTATTTGTTTTTTATTATCTGTACCCACTCTCCTGCTGTAATGCTTCGGCGCTGGAGGATGTGTTGTAAATAAATAATAAATATATGAGCAGCCTTGAATGGTAGCCAGTAAAGTACATCACAATGTTCTTTGCATATACCAGTAGAGGCGGGAAATGGGAATACCGGGCTGCGTTTTGAGGCTGCGGAGATATTCAGCTTTTTGTCAGATCCCTTGGTCCGGAAACTTTTTTGGTCGATCGTACATCTAGTGGAATTAGTGTATGAGCTGCACACAAAATTGTATAGCTTACCTTAGTTTGAAAGTAATTTTTAAAGAGACTATACAGGGCAAAAAGTATGGCTTTTTGGGCTAGTTGGTTAGATACATCAGAGGTGGTCATAGCGCTAGAAGACGTGAACAAGAACGTTCTTGTCCGTGTCTTCTAGCGATATGGCCACCTCTAGAGCGCAAACTTTCAACTGGTTTTTTATTTGTGTAGAAGCCACATTATGTAGACTGCTACATAATGTGGCTTCTACACAAATAAGAAACCAGTTGAAAGTTTGCGCTCCTTCCGTTCACGTCTTTTTCCTGTGTTTGTCCGTTTGCACGCGCAACGCTTCCCGATACAGCTATGCACCAACTCGCCCAGCAAGAAGTTCTTCTAATCTAAGATACAAGCAACGCATAAGCAGTTTCAGTAAGCTCAAGTAGAGTATTTCAGCTTTGTGAAGTGCAGAAAGAGGTACAGTTTGTGCCAGCCAACCAGAAGAGCTCTCCTAGTATATATATATATATATATATATATATATATATATATATATATATATATATATATCCGCCTCTGATCACGCTTTGAGCAAATAGTGATAGCTAAAATACAGATTGTGCTATGATGCTATCATTACAAAAACCATACATGCAGAAGTACAGTCGAGTGCAAAATTCCAGAGACCACGGGAGCGGCGACTAAACTGCATCGCTGCGCCTTCTGACGACTGCGCGCCTAAGTTCGACAGCGCGCACGCGCGTCCTTTTTATCTGCCAGCCTGCTCATTGGGTCGCTTGAACCACTCGCGCAGCGGAACGCGGGGAGAGAGCGCAAGGTGCCACTTCAGCAGTCGCCGTGTAATCGTAGAGCGCAAAAGACATCGCTGCTTCCTGATCTTGTCACACAATTCGATTTAAGAAAACGTGACGCAGAGCATGTGTTCAGCGCCGCGGAGTGTCTAGAAGCAAGACGCTAAGAGTGGCACGCTGCCAGTACAAATGAAGTGTTTCGTCACGATATCACCACTGGAGCGATTCCTCGGCGACAGCAGAAGTGGCACTTTGCGCTCTCTCCCGCGTTCCGGTGCGCCAGCGGTTCAAGCGATCGGACGAGCCGTAGATTTGCTGCTCTTTTTTAAAGAAAGCGAAAAATATTTAGGGACTTTACAACGAGCAGGCTGGCAGGTAAAAAAGGACGCGCGTGCGTAGTACGCCCTCGCGAACTTAGGCGCGCAGCCGTCAGAAGGCGCAGCGATGCAGTTTAGTCGCCACTCCCATAGTCTCTAAAATTTTGCACTAGATTGTACATATTACCATGCTTTATGAGAAGCCAGAGGAGTATTACTATACTGACCTGAAGTGACATAAATAGTAACGTTCTGGCTCAAAACATCATTTCAAGTTTATCAACACTGACTGATAAGTAACTGAGAAAGGTGGTACGGGTTCACGTTTAACCGTTGAGTAAGAGACAACAAGGGCCAGAAGTGACACCACAGAACACAAAAGCTATCTACTCAACATTTCATTTGATGCAAGGATTTAAACAAATATACACTGCAGGTGCACTTCAACTGCAGAATATTTCTTTCACAAAGAGCGCACAAGTTGCAACACAAATGTACAAAATCGTGAGAAACAATACTTGCATAAAAGCATAGAGTAAATGAGCACGGAGTGATTGGTATTTCCATGTCATTCAGACTGTATTCCTTCTTGTAATGCAGTCATAATGAGCGCTGGCTGACACATGTTGTCCCAATTTTTATGCGGTATTCCTCAGTGATATTGCTGGTCAATGGACCTTCCTAGAAATCGCAGCGCCGCGCCTTCCCCTAGTGGATCGGCGCAAGGCACTCGGGAAGCCGGAGCGCGGCTGGCGTGTCGTCTGCTCGCCTCCTTTGCAGCTCGTGGGCGTGCGGGCCGACGCGTGCAATAATTTTGCAGTACCAGCGCTTTTTGGTGATTTCGCTTCAAACTTTGCTGCCAGATGAGGCACGCCACAGCAACATGGATAACAGCCAGCAAGCAGTAAGTGTTGTACGTTCATTGATAATGATATTAAACAGCGATATGTACTAGATAAAGTGCTCGTTGAATAGGCGGCTGCGAGTGCATTTGTGTGCTTTGATCATTTGGTCCCCTACGCTTTGTTCATCGTGCTTCCTGCTGTGGGTATTATATTTTTACATGAAGGCGTAATCGCAAACATGCGGCGATAATCAGAAAGAAAGAAAAGAAAACGAAGCGCTCGTCAAGATTTTCAATTTAGCATCAAGGCAACAAATTTGCGCAACTGAATTGTGACAAAGCAGCGCTCAGCAAGCATCTGCACAGCTTTCACTGTTGTCGACGGAGTTCCACTTCCTGCGTTCGCAAGGCACTCTACGCACACACGAGAAGCACGCACAACACGCGTGTAGTTAGCAAGCACGATTTCTTACCTTTGTAATAGTACGACGCAGTCGCAAAGTGCCTCTCCATGTGGCCGGTGCTGCGTCAACGATGTTAGTCCCCGCATACATGCCGCTGTTTAGTGGACGAGCGCGCTAACAACACGCATTATTTCTTTGCGACGTCCACCCACCTTTCCACAACAACGAGAAACAAATAGGCCGCATTCCACGGCATAAAATCGTTGGTCCACATTGGCCTGACGCGCTACGAATACGACGAGTTTGCAGCGAGACACAAGCTATCTTCTGGCACTTCTGTGTACGCTAACTACGTCCCATTCCATTACAGCAAACACCAAAACACACGATCAAGCAACGCATCGTATCCCCTCGCACAAACTACCAGCATCTTCAAGACTGAGGAAAAGCAACAGCGCCACCTGCATACTCTGGCCTCTGTGATGCCTAGAATATTAACCAGTACACTCACATTTTGTGCCGGGTTGTGCCCAACTACGTATAGATGTTGCGCGACAAAAACAGCCAACGATATAGTTAAGTGCAGAAAGAAATTCTGTGACGTGTTTTCAATTTTGAATCGCTTCTGCCGTCTGCAGCCAGCCTTCGATACTGTTTACACTATCCACAGGAAGCCGTCGCTAGGGCGTGATTAGAACGATTTGGGCTTCGGTCGGCTTCGGTCAGCTGTCACGAAGCCGGACGAAGCCCCTCTGTGCTACCGACGCCGTCACGTCGTTTTAAATAACTTCCTGCTCTCGTCAACATCATCTGGAGCCTCAGAAATTCTTGACACGTTCTCTGAGGTACACGTGTGCAGTGTGTGATGTTTCAGTGCGCGTTGTAACTGTGTTAGTCGGAAAGTACCGGGGGTTCTTCGCTTCTGTGGCGCAGATTACACCCGTGTTGTCCGTATCTTGCTTTCGTTTCGGTGCGTTGCACTCCTGACTTCTGTGCCTTCTGTGCTTATCGTGCGATCCGCGAAGATTCGTCGAAAAAGCCACCTGCCTTTGGAGCCTGCATGTGTCCTATGCGGTGCGTGCCAGAAATGTGTGGCGGTGTACGATGTGCTTACAGCCAAGGTCTGCAGTCCATTCCAGAGAAAAGCTGTTGCTGCTTACGCGCAGTTGTCTTTAATGTTTCTTCGTAATCTTTGTGATTTACCTGCATCCTGCGATAGAACTCACAATGCCCTTCCATGAGGTTACAATGCGATTGTGTAATTTTGTGTCTTGTTAGCCTTCTTCAATGAGTGTCCTTTTAAAGATAATCTTGCTAGATAGTAAAATGTCTGTAATGACGTAGAAATAATCCGGCTTTTTATTCCTTGAATATTGGCGTGAATGGTAGTTTTACGAGGTCTTAGCAATCCAGCTCTGAACATCGAGCTATAAATCAGAATATCTAAACTTGTTGCAATACCGGAAAAGGGCTCACAGTATCGACAAATGTACTACTAACCGCTGCATACCACTTCGTAGAATCAAGGTAAACAATCGCGCACCTTGGTTCACACCATCGCTGAAACGTTTGCGTAATAAGAAGCAGCGTCTCTTCAGAAAAGCCAGGTTATCAGCTGCGCCCGCACGCAGGACAGCATATGATGCCACAGAGAGCGAGTATAGGCATGCTCTGTCACATGAGCTCAACTTTTATTGCGATAGCAATTATATGGACACTCAAAAGCAGATTTCTGCCGTCGGCGTCGCCGTCGCCGTCGCCGTAGCCGCCGCCGTCGCCGTGAGGTTCCGTATGACGTCATTTGGAGAAGAAATCGTCGCCGCGCGCCGAACGCTGTATGTGCGAGTGAAAGGGCGCGAGGGGCGCGTCTTTCACGGGGAGTGAACGCACGGCGGAGAACAAACGCGCGTTCTGCGCCGTGCTCGCTTAAGGGCTGCAAAAGTAGGCGTCTCTGTTCTCCTTCACAATCACCATGTATGTAGAGCAAACGCGCCTTCTTTCGACGAGCGAGAGGCCGTGGGGGAGGGGGAGGGAAGGGAGGCGACGTTTAGCTGCGGCACGCAGTGCCTATTTATATCAGAGGCTCCGGCAACAGTCACCAACGCCGCACGCATTTTGAGCGAACGCGGGCAAAACGCCGATGGCGTCTTCAACAGTTCTGCGTGTTGCCGATGTTGCTGCATGTCCAAGTTTATACAGCTGATAAAGCTAATATCATTACTCCGTATAGCTCTCTACAAGTTTGCTATCGCAATTGATGCTTCGCCTTTCAGGTGAAACTGCGACAACTTTTTTCAAACAACGCTTCCGTCCTTGTTAATATCAAATCCACGAAAATGCTGGCAAGTGGTAAACAGTGATGTAAACAAACAGTCGAATTAACCTCTACCAGCGATGTTGCTGTCCCCAGGGTTGAGTGTTACTCTTTACTAAACGCTGTATTCTCGATGTCATTTGTTGATACTGAACCAATTTCATTTCCTGAAATTACTACACATAATTTATTTCCTATGGACACTCTCATTATAGATTTTGATGGAATAAGCCACCTAATCTATAACATAAAACTTTCTTCACCTGGTGAAGCCCAAAATAAACCCAAAAATACTGAAACCTACTAATCCATCATATTATTCATGATTTTTTTGCAGTCCCTCGAACATGGTGTGCTCCCGAACCACTGGAAGATTGGGAACGTGGTTCCCTTGCACAAAACCGGTAGCAAACATGATCCTGATAATTATAGACCCATTTCATTGACAAGTATACCTTGCAAACTCATGGAGCATGTCATTTACTGTCACCTCGTAGAATTCTTGGCAACAAACCCTTTCTTCACTGCACAGCAACACGGGTTTTGGAAAAACTATTCCTGCGAGACACAGCTGTTGTCTTTCACTAACGACTTATTCTACGCTCTCGATCGTTCCTCTTTCATAGACTGCATCTTCATAGATTTTGCGAAAGCATTCGATTCGGTATGTCATAAATTGCTACTATTTAAACTACGCGGGCTGAATTTAGACCCTAACGTACTTAAATGTATAGAGAGTTTCTTGCCAGTACGCACGTAATTTGTTACAATTAATGACCATAACTTTGCCCCTTGTCCTGTGGCATCCAGATTATCACAGAGGTCAGTACTAGGACCCTTGCTCTTCCTTGTATACATTAATGACGTGCCTAACAAGATTTGTTTGACCATAAAGCAGTTCGCGGATGATTGTGTTATTTATCGTGAAATATTAACTGTTGTCGACCATCTAACGCTTCAATCGGACCTCAGTAATGTAGATGCATGGTGTGAGACCTGGTTAATGAAACTGAATACTAACAAATGTAAAGCAATGAGAGTTACTCGACGTGCTTCTCACGACACATCATGTACATATTCTCTTAATAGCATTCCCCTAACTCGGGTTTCTACTTTAAAATACCTAGGCATTTATATTTCTGAGAACCTTTCCTGGCAAACTCATCTTAACCATATAACAACTAATGCTGGCCGTACTCTTGGTTATATAAAACTGTAGCGAAGAAGACTGGCGCCCTGTGTGACTGGCGCGCCCTGTGGACGCACTATCATCATCGGCCCGCCGACGAAGACAGGCTCGCGCTCTCGGTGTCCGACGCTCAACTGACACGGTCGCGTTTCTGAGTAGTCAATAAACCCCATTACATATTTGATGGAGGTGCGGGGTATTTTTCTTCGCTCGATTTACGCTCAGGCTATTGGCAAGTGCCTATGGATCCTGCCGATCGCCCGAAGACAGCCTTCGTGACCCCAGATGGCCTATATGAATTTAACGTTATGCCGTTTGGGCTTTGCAATGCCCCTGCTACATTCGAACGAATGATGGACAATCTGCTTCGTGGGCTCAAATGGAAGACATGCCTATGTTACCTTGATGATGTCGTCGTCTTTTCTCCAGATTTTCCCACACATCTGTACCGTCTAGAACAAGTCCTGCAGTGCATCACCGAGGCAGGCCTCCAACTCAACTTGAAGAAATGTCGCTTTGGAGCCAAGCAGCTTACACGTCGATACACGTCGTCTTGAAAGATGGCATACTCCCTGATCCTTCGAAACTTCACGCCGTCGCCGAGTTCCCGAAACCCACGTCTCTGAAAGAACTTCGGAGCTTTATCGGGCTCTGCTCCTACTTTCGTCGTTTTATCCGGAATTTCGCTTCCATCATTGCTCCGTTGACTCAGCTGCTTCGCGGCGACACACGACTTTCTACTTGGACCACAGCTTGCGACGATGCGTTTGAAACCATGCGGCGTTTGCTCACTTCGCCTCCCGTACTGCGCCATTTCGACCCCACGGCCCCCACGGAAGTCCACACCGACGCCAGTGGCGTAGGACTTGGTGCCGTGCTTGCACAGCGAAAAAGTGGGCACGATGAATACGTAGTAGCCTACGCCAGCCGAACACTAACGAAAGCGGAATCTAACTACTCCGTCACCGAAAAGGAGTGCCTGGCTATCATCTGGGCCCTTGAAAAATTCCGACCCTACCTGTACGGCCGCCCCTTCGACGTCGTTACAGATCACCATGCTCTATGTTGGTTATCGACATTAAAGGATCCGTCAGGCCACCTTGCTCGATGGTCTCTACGGTTACAAGACTTCGACATACGCGTCATTTACCGGTCTGGCCGTAAACACACCGACGCGGATGCCCTCTCTCGGTCGCCTACACCAAGTGACATGACTTGCATTACAGCCATCGAATCGGCGTTTTCGTCGCCTGTGCCCGTCAACATGGCTGTGGAGCAACGCAAAGATCCCTGGATTGCGGCACTTATGGATTGCATTTCTGACACTTCAACAACACGCCCTTCACGCGCTATCCGCCGCCACGCTTCTCATTTCGAGTTGAGGGATGGTGTTCTCTATCGTCGAAATTACGCTTCCGACGGTCGCAAATGGTTGATCGTCGTTCCCCGCCATCTGCGCACAGATGTATGCTCCGCCCTCCATTCAGACCCGCAATGCGCCCATGCCGGCCTCTTCAAGACTTACGCCAGGCTTCGCTCCCGCTTTTATTGGCGTGGCATGTATAATTTTGTGCAAAAGTACATTCGCTCGTGCACAGCGTGCCAACGACGCAAGCTTCCTGCTCCTCGTCCTTTTGGTCCTTTACAGCCCATTCCTTGTCCGTCCCGACCATTCGACCGCGTCGGCATCGATCTCTACGGCCCTCTTCCCTGTACATCAGCTGGCAATCGCTGGATTGTTGTCGCTGTCGACCACCTCACCCGCTATGCAGAAACTGCGGCACTGCAAACAGCGACAGCCCGCGACATTGCGTCCATCCTACTGCATCACTTCATACTGCGTCATGGGGCACTGCGGGAACTTCTTAGTGACAGAGGGCGTGCGTTTCTTTCCGAAGTTCTTAACGCCCTTCTGACCGCGTGCCATACCGTCCATCGCACCAGTACAGCTTATCATCCGCAAACGAACGGCATACCAGAACGGTTTAATCGTACTTTGGGTGACATGCTATCCATGTACATGGCATCGGATCATACCAACTAGGACCTCGTTTTGCCATATGTTACATACGCCTAAATTACCGCTTCACAGGCCACAACGGGATTTTCGCCATTCTTTCTCGTATATGGCCGTGAACCTACATGTACGCTCGACACCATTCACCCCTACCGGCCTGACCCATCAGAGGGCACGCCTCTGTCTGAAGCCTCCAAGTATGCCGAGGAATGCCGTCAGCTGGCCCGTTCGTTCACGGCTGAAGACCAGAGTCTCCAAAAATTCCGTCGCGATGATGACCGACCTCCCTGCACCTACCAGCCGGACTCACTAGTCTGGCTGTGGACACCTTCAAGCACCCCTGGTCTATGCTCTAAACTCCTCGCTCAATACCACGGTCCCTACCGCGTCGTTGAACAGACGACGCCGGTCAACTACGTCGTCGAGCCGCTAACGCCATCTACTGACTTGAGGCGTCGTGGACGCGAGACAGTCCACGTCCAGAGACTTAAACCCTATTACGACCCCCTTGTCCTCTCCTCTCCTTGAGTCGCCAGGATGGCTCCTTCTTCTCCAAGGGGCAGTTGTAGCGAAGAAGACTGGCGCCCTGTGTGACTGGCGCGCCCTGTGGACGCACTATCATCATCGGCCAGCCGACGAAGACGGGCTCGCGCTCTCGGTGTCCGACGCTCAAATGAGACGGTCGCGTTTCTGAGTAGTCAATAAACCCCATTACCAAAACGTAATTTTAGTCTAGCTCCCACCAACTTAAAGCTTTTGCTTTTTAAATCATTAGTTAGGCCCAAGCTTGAATATGCATCTTCCATTTGGGATCCCCATGTCAGCTCACTTATTCTCAGCATAGAAGCGATTCAGAACCAGGCAGCACGTTTTATTTTATTTAACTACTCACGTACAGCAAGTGTCACTTCAATGAAATACAATCTCGATTGCCTAAACTGTCACTTCGTCGTAAAATCGCGCGTCTATGTCTATTTCATAAAACCTGTCGTTGTAATCCTACTTTAAGAGACTCTTTTTTGTCACCACCATTGTACATTTCTTCCAGAAACGATCATCAGTTCAAAGTTGACGAGCCATGTTGCCGCACGAACACCAATTCATTCATTCAATTCATTCATCAATTCATTCATTCCCACAACAAGCAGCGCCTGGAACCGCCTTCCCGCTTCCATTGTTTCACTCGTAAATATGCACGAATTCAAAGAAGCCCTTGTTAACCACTTTTTGTAACCTTACTACGCTGCTAAAATGTGTTTCTTTTTTTTTGCGTTGATACCACCCACTCGTCTCCGTAATGCCTCGGCCTTGAGAGAAAATAAATGAAATGAAATAAACAAATAAATAAATAAATAAACTTATTATGGTGTGTCAACATCTCAGCATGTTCTCGGTGCTGAAGGACTTGCACCCTGTTAAAGGCAAATGTAATTGTATACTCATCTGAAGTGTATCAATTCTTCAAATCATTTGTTCCAAGTACAAAATTTTCATAGGGGCACTGTTGTCTTGCCGAGTTAAAAAGACCCTTTGAGATATTATTATGAGATATTATTATATTAATGAACAGTATGTGTTGCAATGTTTCAACACAAAATCAGGAGTATCCTATGTTGTGTCATGCATAGTTACTGCTGTTGCATCCCGAATCGGCCGGGCGCATTCTTTGATTAGCAGTACAGCTTACTTGAATTCAGGCATTCAGCGTACAACTAAGCACTCGTTTTCGCAAGAAAAACCACAAAAACAAGCTTCAAAGTGATGAGCCAACATCATGGATGATAAGGGCTGCGGGCAAACAACGGAAACAGGCTAGGCGCGGTCCGTAAGATTAGATTGCAGCTGTTGCAAAGCTTATGCAGCTGCTTGAAAGAGGGTTGACGTCATTCGAAACCCTTCCAGCCTAGTAACTGCTTCGGTTCATTTTCTAGACTACCCCACTATGGGGTAGTCTAGTAGTGTATATCACACCGATCATAAAGCAGTAGTGAACATTGTTGTGAAGTAAATAATAATAAAGGCCGTGGTTAAAGTTACGTTGTAGTGTGTGAAATATCAAGTGCGCCGCAGTCACCGTGAGGGTGGCGTAAAAAGCTTCGCTTTCCAACCACCTTCACAGGGTGGATTGGCGGGCAATTTTTTTTCGAGGTGTAATAGGCATGACACTGGAGAGCGAGCCAGTACGGCGACGCGAATCGATTACGCGCGGCAGCGGAGTCGTCGCACGGCGCCCAGTAGGTATGGTACCTGTTTGTACAGTGTCGGGGGTGGGCAGCTAGGAGAATCACCGACGTGCCCTTTTTATTCCCTCATTGACAAGACAAGTTTTCAGACCGCGCCCGCCTCGAGTACGACTTAAAGATTTGACGCAACCGTAGGCTATTCGGAATGAAAAGCGGCAATACTGGTTTTCTGCAAACAACCGTTTGTTTGTTTCATTATTTTTACTGTTTTGTTAAATTTTTTGAAATCTTCGGGACTTGAGATCCTTTGGTTAAGCACATTTCGAGCTTATTTGTTGTTCGTTTATTTTAGAAGCTCGTCGATACTCAGAAGTAGATGGTTTGCGCGCGCATAAATGTTTGTGAAACCTTTTTTCAACGTGTCATTCCTTTTTAGGCAAATAGACTGCTCTTTTGTAAGAGATACGCTTGCAGTGTCAGGCTGTTTGTTTGAAGCCTGTAGTGGCGCGCTTGATTATCACATCACTTTTTAGAAACGTTCGCGAGTCTTGTAGTGTTAGCGTGTAATTTACGCAAGATTTATGTCGTTTCTTTAGTGTGTGTCCTATATGGACAAGAGAAGGAAATTTTTAGTGCGTGATTCGCACGTATTACATGCGAGTTTGTCTGCAAAGTTAAAGCGACTCTGACAGTAGATCAATGATGCATATGTGGCTCTCAATGGCACTTTAGTACGTGCCATACTAGCGGATGTAAGACTGTTCATGGCGTTTGTGTTGCGCATGATATTTCATTTATCATTTATTTAGAGAATTTTCAAGTATTCTACCTTTGCTCTCTGCCGCACAACGATCTGGTTTTGTTGAACACAGAGGTACATGTGAGCTCGCTTTGGCGGCACAACATTTTGCGTCCAAATTATTCGGTTAAGCGATGCCTGGTGGATTTAAAAAAGTTTCCGGGCGCTTGCGCACCGTAGTGTGCTTTGTCATTAGGGCTAACTCTTAAGTGTCGGAGGTTGCGAGAAAGTTGTGAACCCTGGTCTGATCTCAAAATGTTGGGCTTCAATGAAGGTTTAGTGATTTGATGGCTGATTGGTGCTACTATTAAATAAGGGCAAGTGCGTTGATTTGCTCACTAGACCCGATGGCTGTCGGTGCGAGCAGGGCGCTTTCCTGTGCCCTGTGGTCGTGCGTGTGCTTGTGTATTCCCAGGGAGAAGGCCACAAAGAGGTTGGTGCTAGGACCTCATGCTCGAGTGTGTCATCGGCCATCATTTCAAGAAGAAACCCCGAGTTCACGACTGACCACCGACACTTCAGGCAACCTGACAGCTGGTCACCCTTAGGTCGGATCTTCCGGCGGGGGAGGAGTCTGTTGCGTCCCGAATCGGCCGGGCGCATTCTTTGATTATTTCCCATCGAGGCAGGCCCTTTCATCGGCGTCGCCCAGACGGCGACAGTCCCCAACACCGACGAGACGGGAAGCAAGCGCCCCAACTCGGCAGTGCGCATTCTTTGGGTGCTTCCCCCGATTCGACCTCCTTCATCAGCGGCCGCCTACCTGGCGACGCGGCTCGACCCCGGCAGTGACGCTCGGACAAAGAAGCTCACTTAGAAGCGACCGACCACAACCGCCATCCTTCGTTAGAAGCGATGATTAGCGTCAAGGCCATTCTCCCGACCCTGGCAAGATGACCGTCGGAGGGCAAGAAGCTAAGTCACCGACGTTCGTGGAAGGAGTGTGAACCCCCTGTTTCCGGATTGCCTCGTTCTTGCTTCGAAGGTGCAACAGTAGAGGTGGGGGTAGTATTGTTCAGTGAACAATACTACTAGTTCGTTGTTCAGTGAACAATACTAGTTTGTTCAGTGAACAATACTACCCCTCTGATTGGCCGCATCAAGGTCATCTGATTCCCTAGTCGGGTCAACTAGGGAAGACGAATGTTTTATAAGGAGACACCCTGAGTGCAGTGGTGTGTCTTGTCGTGTTCTGATACGTGCTCAGACATGTAGTGAGCTGAGACTTTCAAAGTGCTCCCCCATGGAGTGGGCTTCCATATTTGGAGCCACTGTAAATCTATAGAATAAACCCTTCTTTCTATCGCTCTTACTCCCGGACGAACTCATCCCTTTGGCTGAAGGATCACCGGCCTAAACGCTACCCGAGTCCCAACACTGCGTACAATGTATATGAGTACGCAAAATCTGATTCCTCCATCGCCTGTAGTTTGTTAGTCATGAAGCAAAAAAATTGTTGAAAAAAATTATTTCAGCCGGCACTGAACGAATATGCTTCCACACAGTCTTGTTAGTTTGCAAATAGGCTTTGCCACCAAATTATTGTGTATGTGGGATGTTTATATGCATTTGTCTGGACAATGGTACAGAACATGACATGAGCAGCAATCCGCTCACTAGAAAATAAGCTCCTCTGTTACACTACTGCTAAAATTACAGATTTACTGTAATAACGTGTGTGTGGTTGTCTGAGTTAAGCATTTGCCAAGCACAGTGCTTGTGTTTAGTAAATATAAGCCCTATCTTCCCTTCACATAGCGGAATTCTTATCTGGTTCTCGCACAATGTTTAGTATAATAGAACGGAAATAAAAGCAATAATTATGAAGCACAACTGTTAGGTGCGAGTACTGGCTTTCAGAACATCACTCGAAATTGATTTTATCGAAGCTAGAAGCAGAATTTGTCATAACCGCTTTGTTTCATGCCTTTCTATGAAGTGTAGGAATGGTACACAGTCGTTACACTGATATATTTTGAAACTACTTGTTCTACAAGGCTTCATATCAGCCAACCACGTGGAAGCGAGTCGCAGGATAAAACAAGCATGATGTACACCGAGTTGTTTATCTCCCATTATTTAACTATTGCCCATGGGACCTCTGCTTGTGCCAAGGAAAACATTAACCATCGAAGTTACCGCTCTTGTCGTAAAAGGTGAATGGTAAGGGATTTAAGCAGTGAAACCTAATTGTAAATTGACAAACACTGGACATATATATATATATATATATATATATATATATATATATATATACGATGTATCATTTTATTAAACACCTTTGTCGCGTATCCAGCAGTTTTGCAAGCAAATGCGCAACTTCGTCCGTGTTGAAACTTTTGTGTTAATGTAGACAATGTCATAATTCAGCTGATGTTTTCTGTCATAAGTTGAAGGCACAGCTCTTTTGCATTGTTTTCCATTGTAGTGGAAATATTCAGCTTGCCACTCTCTCTTCCTGTCGCCACGTTGAATCGTTGAATCTTTTCCATGCTCTGATTACCGCAGCTTCATCAGCTTCATCACAACTACTAGACTTATAACCACTTAACACTATTTTGACTGAATGTCTCCTTCTTATCACCGCACTGGGACATTTTAGTAGCATTTTTTTCAGACTATAGAACTGTGGAATACTTTACCCGGTCATGTTCACTCTTTGCCACCTGCTGAATTCCTCTTGTATATTCTAACCACTCCCTTATTGCAAAAACCAGCAGCTTCCAGTGCCTTCCAGCGTGAAACCAGCACGTTTTTTGACACTGTATCGCACTGGGGACGCTGGCTCTCGCTGGCGCTCGCTGTTAGTCACTGGGACACCGGTGAGATCGCTGGATAAGAACTAGGTCACACTGGACGAGTCGCTGGTTTCACTGCTGTGAGACTGGGGCGCACTGGTGTGCGCTGTACACGCACTGGTTGTCGCTGGAGTTCGCTGGCTCGTACTGGAAATTGCGCAGGTTGCGTTTGTGCCGCACTGCTTCCAGTACGCAAGGAGTATAGGCGCTGTTGAATGTTAAATGCTTGATACAATTTTATGGGCAGGTACTAGTCTTCAATCCTAAATAACGCTATATTTTGGGCTCATCAATGTTTATGTCATGTCGCAGCTTGGAATAAAGGTGCGTGAGCTGCCCATGCATATGGGACACTGAAGATCGCTTTCGTTTTGTGCATTTCCCTTTTGACTGGTGCGGATAGCTATATCCTTGCACGAAAATACGCAAAAACTGGTAATGTCTCGTTTTCTAGTACGCAACCGATGACTGCGAGTTGTCGCAGCAGTGTCGCCCACGAAACCCAGCAGTCGTTCACATGCGTTCGAACGGACCCCATGATGCCTGCCGCTGATGATAATATCGCACTAATAGCAAAGCTGAGGCAATTTGTGGGCTTCTACGTACCCTAGTGTACTAAACAATAATAGTTCCAAGGCTCTGAGACTAAAAAAATAAACATTTTAGCAACCACCAGGTACCCGCGCCGAGATCGTTCGCTTCCACTGAAGATTGGGCCTACCGTATCCACCGAGTCCGTCTACACTTTATCGGCCCGTCTGGGCTCAGGAATGAACAAGTCTAACGCGGACAAATTACTCAATATTTCAGCTTTGCCACCGGTGTTTTTAAACAGGCCATTTTTTCATGTCTACAGTGTCAGCACAACTAGCGATGAGCGCCGATGTGTGGTTTTATAAACATACGTATATATGCTGTCGCCGAAGGCTGCCAGCCGCACTAACCGACGCTTCTCTGACAGAGATATATGACTACACAGGTGTGTGGATTCTCGAACTGAGGAAACATTACATTTCCCTTGCGCAAAGAACAAGGAACGGCTGTCAAAATTGGCAGTAACACAGCCCGTACAGCGTCCCGGGTCGGCGATTCAATTAATACTTTTTTCGAAGTTTTAGTTGCAGGGCGATAGCGCACCTATCATGTCTGTGCGAGCCAAGTCTGTGGAAAACTGAAACTGCGTCTCCGTGTCGACATGTCAAATTATTGACCGTTCGCCATGTACCGGCGTGGCGAAGTGGTAAGATGACGGGTTCAGGATCTATGAGTCAGACGGTCGAATCGTGGCGTACGTTTTAAATTTTTTTCTGTTTTTTAAATTGCATTGAAGCGCCCTCTGATAATTTATGTATATAAAAAATACATACAGTAGCTGGTTACCGCGTATTTCTCGCCCTTGAGCTGCATTTCCCACAAGTACCCCGCGCCCAGCGCCTCCCAGTATACCGCGCCTTGCCGGCGCCCCAGTATCCAGCGCGTGACACTGGGCCCATTATCAGGCATGGTACTGGGCATTGGATACTGGGTTTTGCAATAGGGTCATCTTGCATTGCATCTTGTTTTCTTTTTGTTTTCGCTTTTTCTTCCTTTGCTAAATTCGCACTGTGTACTCCCCATTTCTGCAAGGGGCTGCAGTATGTTGAAATGAATAGAAGAAATAAATTTCAATCAGATGGCTGTGTCATTTGAACGCAGCCAATTTTATTTAGCATTAAAAATTCAGAGCCCTTCCACTATATGAAGATGAAAGACTAGCGAAGTTGTTGGTTTTGTTTAATTATATTCATTTTTTTATTTTTGGTGGTTTGTTAAATGGCCGAAAAGACATGACACATAACTTCATTGAGTCGCCACGCACCATATGCTGTATTGGCGAGTGAAAATGAGTTTAGGTGACTAGATTCACACCACCTTGCACCATCAGCCGCAGCACGTTGGGCTGCTGCGCGTTCGGCTTCTCGTCGCTTTGCATTCATTCGTGCTGTCTCTTTGGGTCCCACGTGTGACAAGGGTAGTTAAAGGGCACGTTACCGGTCCCCGAGCCCACAGGCCTAGGTGCCATTGAGCTTGGACCCGTTCTGCACTATCACCAGGATCGGCTCACTTGTATTTTGTCCGAATATCGAACACACTTTTTTCCAGATCCTACCCATAGACAGCTTTGCTGTAAAAAACCCTGATCATACAAAAAGCAGAAAGTACCTTTATAAAGCAAGGCACTAGTCTGTTGTGCAAAGGCTAAGTTTACACCATAACACACTGGCTTGCACGGCAGACAGCGGCACACCACAGTGATCTGCACACCAAGTAACACTAGACTACTGTGGTGTGCACAGCAGGTAGCAATAAGCCAACCTAGTGTGCACGCCAGACCACTTCCGTGTGATTAATATTTAACACAGCGCCAAAAAACACGGACAAGAGAGAACACAGGACGAGCGCTGACTGCCAACACCTTTATCGAAGCCTGCGCAAATATATACAATTCGCAACGGGCAGAATAAGAAAAACAGAAAAAAAGAAAAAAAAAGGGGGGGGGGAAGCGAAGGCGAGTCATCTTCAGTCAACTCCTGCTGCGCATGCGTCAAAACACTAAAAGTACAAATTTAACAATACACATGGTGGACACAGGCCAAACTGATTACCTCCTGAGGAAGTTAAGTTCTTTATCGCAAAGAGCTATAGATGGGGCACTTACACAGGTGGCTCCTAACTGACACATTGAAAAGGCCTGAAAATTTTCCCTGGCCATCTGATTGTGAACGCTCCCGTGTGCGCACGAGAACACAGCAGGCCACTCTTGCGGGCACATCACAACACATCAGACCGTGCTGATGTGCACACCAAACACATTACACCGTGCTCGTGCACACACCAAAACACATCAAACCGTACTGGTGTGCACACCAGACACATCAGACCGTGCTGGTGTATACACTAGAAAGCGCCAGAACACACCAAACCGGTCTAGTGTATTTTTTCAACTGGGACTTCATACGATCCACCAATAAATGGCCTCACGGAGCGTCTGAATCGCACTCTCACAGATATGCTCACGAAGTATGCCTCTTCAAACCACACTGACTGGGACCTTGCTCTACCGTTTGTCACGTTTGTGTATAATTCCTCGCGGCGCGCCACAGCCGGTTATCCCCCATTTTTCCTTCTGTTCGGCCGAGACACAACCCTCCCTGTTCACACAGCTCCGACCAGTGAATATGCACTTGACGCGATCTCCCGCGCTGCCCACGCAAGGGAAATTACCCGTGACCACCTTCTGAACTCACAAGGGAGTCAAAGGCGTTTGTACGACCGGCGACACCGAGACGTGCACTTCCTGCCTGGTTCTTTGGTGCTTCTGTGGTCTCCATCGCTTCAGGTCGGCCTGTCAGAAAAACTGTCTCGCTACACAGGCGCATACCGAGTGCTTCGTGCCGTGACTCCCGTCACCTACGAAATCGCCCCTGATGCCTTATCTGCTTCCCAGTCCAGTGATATCGTGCACGTTACACGACTGAATAAGTATCAACTTCCCAGTCATGACATTTAGACGCTCCGAGACGTCGCTTCTGCCGCCGGGAGATTATGCTACACGCGTGTAGCACTTAGTCATTTGAGCAAGCCGCGCTGGCGCCATTACTCGAGCAAGGAGGAGGAAGAACGAACTGGGTTCGCGGTGTGAATCCAACCGGTCAGTGCTGCCACCGCTCCTGTAAATATAATCTGTACATAGTTTCTCATTTAATTCACTCGTCCTTCGCGTAAAAATATCTCAGCAACCTTCGGTTTGCAGATGACATTGTTCTATTCAGCAAAAATGGGGGCGAATTACAACACATGATTGATTGCCTTAGGCGAGAAAGTGTAAGAGTGGAGTTGAAGATCAATATGCAGAAGACAAAGATAATGTTCAATAGCCTGGCAAGGGAACAAGAATTCCCGATCGCCAGTCAGCCTCTACAGTCTGTGAAGGAGCACGTTTATCTAGGTCATTTACTCACAGGGAACCCTGATCATGAGAAGGAAGCTTACACAAGAATAAAATTGGGTTGGATCGCATATGGCAGGCACTACCAAATCCTCACTGGGAGTTTACTACTGTCGTTGAAAAGAAAAGTATACAATCATTACATTCTACGGGTGCTAAGATATGCGGCAGGAACTTGGAGGTTAACAAAGAAGCTCGACATCAAGTTAAGCACCGCACAAAGAGTGATGGAACGAAAAATGTTAGGACTGACGTTAAGATACAGGAAAATAGCGGTGTGGATCAGAGAGAAAACTGGGATAGCCTATCTTCTTCATCATCATCAGCCTATATTTATGTCCACTGCAGGACGAAGGCTCCAATTCCTCCTGAGATCTCCAATTACCCCTGTCTTGCGCTAGCTGATTCCAACTTGCACCTGAAAATTTCCTAACTTCATCCCACCTGATTTTCTGCCGTCCTTGACTGCGCTTCCCTTCTATTGGTATCCATTCTGTAACTGTAATGGTCCACCGGTTATCCATCCTACGCATTACATTGCCTGCCAGCTCCATTTTTTCCGCTTAATGTCAACTAGAATATTGCCTAACCCCGTTCGTTCTAGCGATATTCTAGTTGACATTAAGCGGAAAAAATGGAGCTGGCAGGCAATGTAATGCGTTGGATGGATAACCGGTGGACCATTACAGTTACAGAATGGATACCAATAGAAGGGAAGCGCAGTCGAGGACGGCAGAAAATCAGGTGGGATGAAGTTAGGAAATTTTCTGGCGCAAGTTGGAATCAGCTAGCGCAAGACAGGGGTAATTTGAGATCTCAGGAGGAATTGGAGCCTTCGTCCTGCAGTGGACATAAATATAGGCTGATGATGATGAAGAAGATAGGCTATCCCAGTTTTCTCTCTGATCCACACCGCTATTTTCCTGTATCTTAACGTCAGTCCTAACATTTTTCGTTCCATCACTCTTTGTGCGGTGCTTAACTTGATGTCGAGCTTTTTTGTTAACCTCCAAGTTCCTGCCGCATATCTTAGCACCCATAGAATGTAATGATTGTATACTTTTCATTTCAACGACAGTGGTAAACTCCCAGTGAGGATTTGGTAGTGCATGCCATATGCGATCCAACCCAATTTTATTCTTATCTAAGCTTCCTTCTCATGATCAGGGTTCCCTGTGAGTAAATGACCTAGGTAAACGTGCTCCTTCACAGACTGTAGAGGCTGACTGGTGATCGTGAATTCTTGTTCACTTGCCAGGCTATTGAACATTATATTTGTCTTCTGCATATTTATCTTCAACTCCACTCTTACACTTTCTCGCCTAAGGTCCTCAATCATTTGTTGTAATTCGCCCCCATTTTTGCTGAATAGAACAATGTCATCTGCAAAACGAAGGTTGCTGAGATATTGTTACGCGAAGGA
This sequence comes from Dermacentor silvarum, assembly GCF_013339745.2. Lineage (NCBI taxonomy): Eukaryota > Metazoa > Arthropoda > Arachnida > Ixodida > Ixodidae > Dermacentor > Dermacentor silvarum. Next base: position 29,480,610 of record NC_051156.1, read on the forward strand.
CGAGTGAATTAAACGAGAAACTATGTACAGATTATATTTACAGGAGCGGTTGCAGCGCTGACCGGTTGGATTCACAGCGCGAACCCAGTTCGTTCTTCCTCCTCCTTGCTCGAGTGATGGCGCCAGCGCGGCTTGCTCAAATGACTAAATGCTACACGCGTGTAGCATAATCTCCCGACTGCGCTTCCCTTCTACTGGTATCCATTCTGTAACTGTAATGGTCCACCGGTTATCCATCCTACGCATTACATTGCCTGCCAGCTCCATTTTTTCCGCTTAATGTCCACTAGAATATCGCCTAACCCCGTTCGTTCTCTGATCGACACCGCTCTTTTCCTGTCTCTTAACATTAGGCCTAACGTCATTCGTTCCATCGCTCTTTGTGCGGTCCCCAATTTGTTCTCGAGTAATGAAGCATTTGGTGCCAGGGCTCGTTCAAACCCGTTCATTATCCAAGAAATAAATGAAAAAAAAACATTAGCAAATTTCCGCAATCGGCTTCAGGCAACAAATTCGGACTCGGTACTTCAATGAACAAACGCAAATGAATCGTACGATGCTTTTATGCTGATACTAAAGGAAGCATATAACAATTCCTTTAAGTCGAAAAATGTACGTAAGTCCAAGAAGTTACGCAAACCATGGCTCACAAATGAATGCCTGAGGTTGATTCGAAAAAAAAATCGAATGTACCATCACTTTGTGCGCCCAAGATGTCATGATGACCTTTCCGCTTTCAAGCAGTACCGAAATTTTGTAACTAAATTCCTACGGGACGCAAAAAACATCTTGAAAAAGTATTTAATCAAGCAGATTTATGAAGCGACATTGCATGGAGGGCCATAAATAGGCTACTAAATCGCTATACGGGCCGAAATATACAACTCGAATTAAATGAAAATGGACGGCACTTGAAAGGCACAGATTTAGCAAACCGCTTTAATGAGTGTAAGGAACGAAGCGACTTCAACCAACTGGTCAATGATGGCGCTAGCGCGAGCCTTCGCCTCACGCGTTTTCTCCTCTTCGTCGTCTTCAGTTTTCATCACACTCCCGCGGCCGCGTTGCACGTGTGCGCCTCCAGGAGGTAAAGCCGCTGTATAGGACGTCGCACTTGCTGGCCGTTCGATGGTAGTATCAGGAAGGACCGCGCAATGCCGTCTCTTCCTTGAAACGCCTTAACGACGCGGCCCATCTTCCATGCCATTGCCATAGGCGGAGTGTTTATGTCCTCTACGACGACAAGATCGTCGGGCTTTAAGTTCGACGACGGCACAGGCTTGATGTGGTGAGCAGAGCGCAGGAAAAGAAGGTGTTCCTTCTTCCACTGCTTCCAAAGCCTGCGAAGCAGCTGTTCCCGATGCCGAGCTCGTCGTCGAAGGTCAGGCACATAAGCATTAAGAGCAGGGTTTTCTTGTTCTGTTGGCAAAGTGACGAGACGCTTGCCGACTAAGAAGGGTGAGGGCGTCAAAACGTCTGTGGATGTGACGTCATCCTCCAAGTAGGTGAGCGGACGGCTCACCTTTTGTTAACTGCCGCCTCAACTTCAGCAAGCACGGTGAGTAGCTCGTTGTCCGTCGAAGCGCTGAAGCTGGCGTCTGATCCGGTTTTCGGCGACACTTCGATTGGTGCTAGTCAGTCTTCCCTGGTGCCTTATCATGAGAGGAACCACGTAACGTCCAGCTTCCTTGTGCACGTACTGTGTGAACTGCCGTTTGGTCAGAAACTCCGGCGGTATCCTGAGGGTCGGTGATCCCTATTGCATCGAGTCGCCACATCTGCGTCGGGTCAGCAATGTCACGTGCGGCTTGCCCATTCCGCTCAGACGCAAGGAATAGGGCAGATGCGCTGCAGTTCCAATTAGGCAAGGCATTGGCGGGCCTTACTGGGTAAACGCCTTGCACTAGCCAACCGAAGACCGTCTCAACCGCGCATAGATCGCTGCTTAGACGTTCTATTCTTCCGGTCACTATGCGCCAATAGTAATCTGATCCTATAAGGACACTGATTGTCGTTGTCGGCCGATCGCCCAGTCGATTCTCATCTGCGACAAACATCTTGTGTTCACGCAACTGTGCGAGGAGATCTTGTCCGATGGCTGTAGTCTTCACGGTGCAGACTTCCGGTACCTTCAACGCGTCTACGGTGACGTTGCGGGAGTCGAACCGACTATGAAGTTTGAGCATGGCGCTTCGACAGCTGTAAGGGCGGGAACACTTAGAAGTGCCAAACGTCCAGAGAGAGAGGTCTTCAGTCCCGAGGGAAGGCAGGTCGAGCCTTTTGGACAGGTCGCGTCGAATAAAGGTTCTCTGGCTGCCGGTGTCAAGCAGTAGTCGAACTAACACGGAATTGTGTTTTCCGGACGCCCAAACTGTGGCCGTTTGCATCAAGACAGGTGCAGACGTGTCACTACTAGCTGGAGCACTTGTCACTGGCGGCTTGACACTTTTCTTTGGATCATGGTTGACAAGTGGATCACTGGTCTCCGGAGACGGGTAGTTGCGATCTTGGTTCCATATGGCGCAAAGTACGAAAAGGTGACGTCTCGAGCATAACTTGCACTTGAGCAACGCTGCGTGTCGGCACATTCGTGCTACATGGCTCTCTCTGCCGCATTTAAAACAACAGTTCTTTCCAGCACGCCGGCGTCTGACGTCGTGGGCTGACAATGTGGCGTGGCCGTCCTTTATGGTGTGGCCACGGTCATCGCACAGTACACAGCAGGGATGCTCGTTCGATGCAGATCCTGCGGCCAAGGCTAATGCTGACGGTACCGGCGGTGGTAGACAAGGTCGGCATCGCCCTTGTCCCGCGGAGGTAGTTTTCAGTAGGCACCTTGAACGGGAGGCCTGGCTCTCTTCTCTGCTCTCGACTTGCACCTGCAGGAACTTCATGACCTTTCGCACCTCCTCTTGCCGCGACCTCGGAGTAGTCCCGTCATCGGGCTCAGTCTCCTTCATGCGTTGACGGTAGAGAATAGCGTTATCTTCGGGAGGCGATCGCATAAGAACGCGATGAAGGATGACCGCGTATTTTGACGCTGAAACCCCGAGGTTGTCGAGGCAGCTTGTACGAAAGTGCACCTCTTCGTAGAGTTCCCGCAGCTGCGACACCTGAGAAGAGTTATCAATGGGCGCGATGGCCAATAAACAGTCGACGTGGTCGTCAACGATGGCGGTATGACGGCCGAACCTCTGACGGAGCATTTTCACTGCTACAGTGTAGTTCGCTTCCGCCAGACGCACACCTTCGATTGCACGCTTCGCTGTGCCGGTTAAGTATGATCTTAAGTACGAAAATTTCTCGCTGTCGGACAGCTCGCGGCTGTTATGGATCGTGGCCTCGAAATGTTTCCAGAAGCCCTGCCACTCGCGAAGTTCACCGGAGAAAACGGGTACCTGTAGTTTCGGTAGGGCAACTCGCTGTAACGGTGCTCGGGAACTGGCTTGAGTGGAGACGCCTTGGGTGGCGGTTTCGCTCAGAACGCCCTGTGTGGCGCTGTCTCCGGCCCTTGCAGCAGAATTCAGAATGAAGCGGGCCCGGCTCATGGTGTTGCGGACCTTGTCGTGGTGCTTCAGAGCTACGGTGGCTTCCGCCTCATACTCGTCATCGTCGTCCATGAGGTCGGCAATCGTCTCGTTGAGCGCTGCTAGCGCCGAGTCCTTGTCCTGCATGTCATCCAAAATAACTTGCAGGTCGGATGGCGAAGGATGCTCGGCTTTTAGCGCTTCGGTAGAGGACGAGATGAGTCTTGTAGCAGCGGCTCGAAGTACGCCTCTGCTGCGTCGCAGTCGATCCATCGTCGGTGCAGGACGCCAGTGGTCTCCCGGGTTTCACGGCACCATAAATGTAAGGAACGAAGCGACTGCGCGTCCGCCGGTTGTGGTTTATTCAACCAACTGGTCAAAGATGGCGCTCGCGCGAGCTTTCGCCTCACACGTTCTCTCCTCTTCGTCGTCTTCAGTTTTCATCAATGAGTACTTTACAAACCTTGTATCTAGCGCGCACGACATTGAGGTTGCTTATTTTCTAGGTGTTCCTTACTCGGAAAGTACATTTATTCGACCTACAAATCCAGATGAAGTGTACGCTATCTTTATTTCTCTAAAAGCACCCAAGCACGCGATATTGGCGGACTGCAGATAAAGCCGATTAAATATGTTATCGACACCCTCCTCCCAATGCTCACTCACATATACAATGTTTGTCTGTCTACTGGAGTATTTCCGTCAGGCATGCAATGTGCAAAGGTTACTGTGTTGTTTAAATCTGGTGACAGAAACAGCCTTTCAAATTATCGGCCCGTGTCAGTACTTCCAATAACTTCAAAAGGACTTGGAAAAAATCATCTGTAAGGGTGTTGTGTCATTTTGCGAGAAACATTCTCTGTTAACTGAGCATCAATTCGGCTTTCGTCACGGCATGTCTACAGAAATGGCTTTGTTAACGCAAAAAGATCTCATATTGACAGGGTTTGAAGAAAAGAAAATAACACTAGGTGTTTTTGTAGATTTCTCCAAAGCATTCGATAGGATCCATCATATCACGTTATTCATAAAATTAGAGCATTACGGTTTTCGCGGTTTGCCTCTTGAGGTTCTTAAGTCTTACTTAAACAAAAGAAAACAGTGTGTCATTATTGGAAATGATCGCTCAGGTTTATTAAACATACACGCAGGGGTTCCTCAAGGGAGGATACTAGGGCCCGTTCTTTTTATTATATATATTAACGACTTAATCAATATTAGCAATGACGTCCAATTCATAATTTATGCTGACGATACAGCCTTTTTATTCCATTCGTAATACATAGAAAAGCTGTCACAATTAGCAAACACCGTATTGCGGAATCTATTTCTGTGGTCTATCTAATCTATTTCTATTTCCGCTGCTACAAATTCATTAGATATAAACACAAGAAAAACAACCGCAGTACTATTTACTCCTGTACAAAAACGTGTAAATCGTGATTAGGAAATCTTTTTTGGCAGTGAAAAAATTGATATTGAAGCTAATGTGAAAACACTGGGGGTAACCTTTAATCAACATTTAAGTTGGGATGAGCATGTTGAGCGCATATCTGCAAATATGGCTAGAGCGTGTGGTATACTTTGTGAATTGTATTGTGAATACTTAGAACGTTGAAAATAACAAATCTTATGGAGTACCGTCTGGCAATAGCCTATAAAAAGGAACACAAAAGCAATATAAGCCTTATACAGTCAATAGCCCAACTCAACAAGCGTAAAGCAACCTACACAACCAGATTTCCAGAATACTGGTACACACCTCACTCACGTACCAATTACGGCAAGCAAATGCTATGTTCTAGACTGCCTAGGCTACTCAATGATCTGTTGAGTAATGAAATTGATGTACTATCGTGTTCACCAGTTGATCTTTATAACTTTTTTTCACGCGTCTAAATGATTCAGTTGTGTCCTTCTTTGTGTTTAAACTATGTCTGATTCAGTTATGATTCAAATATGTCTTTCTTTATTGACTAGATGATCACTGTTGTTGTATTTATATAATCGCATTTTTTTTACATAGTCATTACGAAATATGTTGCTCCACCCTGCTGCTCCGATGTTTCTGGGTTCTTGGGACCAGTCAAGCTGCCATGAGCAGCTTTTTTCCCACTTTCCCACCACAACACTGTATTGTACATGTTTTGTGGAAAATAAACATTCATTCATTCATTCATTCAATTGCGATACACTCTTCCCCCCAAAATAAAGCTACTGCTTTACAATTCTAGATTTGCTTCTCATGCAAACTACTGCAGCCTTGTGTGGGGAACGACGTCCAAAAATTCAGTAGGCTATCTGTCTTACAAAAAAAAAAAAAAAGCTTTGTGCCACGTTGCTCAGGTTGCGCATGACGCTCACACAGGTCATTTATTTTCAGCACTTAACGTTATTCCATTTTATCGGCTGTATGATTTCTATCTCGCAATAAAATACGTGACTAGCGTAAGGCGAAATGATACCAATTTTCTTAATCTTTGCAAGCTAGAAAAACCTGGTGAAGTGCAGTACAACATTCGAAATCGCGAAATATGCGCGGTTCCTTTTTCACGGACTGAAAAAGGGCGTAATAGACTAGAATGCAGAACTCCGGTGTTACTGAACAACTTTTGAAAAAAGAATATTGATATAAGCACAATTACCCTACAGAAATTAAAAGGACATTATGCTAACTGTGAATAGACAGGTGCATATACTATAAATGCAACTTCTCTGCAGAACACTTCCTTTTATTCTCTGCGAAATCATCAAAATAAAACATGTGCGTTTTGTTCAATTTGTGTCGGTGATTCGAATGCATTTAGGTTTACCAGTTAATTGTTACATAGCCAAATGTTCGTATGCTCCTTGATACGTTTTTTTTTCTCTTTACATCTTCTTTTTCAGATTGTTGTTCGAAACCTGTTAAATACGTTTATATGTGACTGTGATATGTGTATTATGACTGGAGTAATATTGTTATCAATGTGTTATACTAGGAAACAATGACGATTAGAAATGATTGCAATGTAAATACATGTTCATGTTAAATTGTATTTAGTTATTACAATGTCAAATACGATGTATGTTTCATGTATATCATGTATGTTTTTTTTTATTTCTCCTTAATATCTTCACTTCCAAATACAATCAGGGCCGGAGCCCTTGTCAAGGTCCTGCAAAGCAGCTTTTTGCTCCAGTCCTGGCATTTTGTCTTTGTAAGAACTCAATGCGAAATGAACTGTCTGTCTGTCTGAGCTTCTTTGTTAACCTCCAAGCTTCTGCCCCATATGTTAGCACCGGTAGAATGCAGTAATGGTACACTTTTTTTTTCAACGACAGTGGTAAGCTCCCAGTCAGGATTTGGCAATGCCTGCCGTATGCACTGCAACCCAATTTCACTCTTCTGTATATTGCTTTCTCATGATCAGGGTCCCTTGTGAGTAATTGACCTAGATCATGGGTTCTCAAAGTGGGTTCCGCAGGCCCCTGCTCGGTGTTCCGCGAGCCACTGATAAATTTCCGTGCTTCCGCGTCACCAAGTGGCTAAAACGGCGAAAACGAGGTGCGCTCGATCCACAGAACCTCCATTATTCATGCCCGTGTGTCAAAAAGCACAGCACAGCGCGTAACGGCAACGCGCGAACTGCGCAATAAATCCGCAAACAGCTTGTAGCCATCCAACCTCCGAAAACGGGCAGCGCGCCTAAGCTTTCGCACTTCAATCTCGGAGGCCGTAATTTACCAACATGCGCATTTCTCCCGTTTGTAGATAGCGTAGGCGCCGATTGCGTGCGCACTGACGTATACGTTGGAGGAATTTAAAAATGAAGAAAAAATGCGCGGAACGTCGCAAATACGCGCCGCATAAGAGAAAGAACGGCGCTAGCGTCCAACCGAAACGAAGCGGCGCAGTCCGCATCGCCATGGTCCTCAGCGGCAATCGTGCGCGGCACTTGATTGACAGCAACGCCGGAGCGATTCGTGCCTAATTGTGCCCTTAAAGACTTTATTCTTGCGTTTATCGCCGCGCGTAACACCGCATTGACGGCATGCCGCATGCCTTCATAAGTGCGTAGTCGCCATCCATGATCACGTCGATAACCACCGCAGTTTCGTCCGCAGCGGTTGCGGCAAGCAGTAGTTTCGTTTTTACTCGGTGCGCACGTCGGCTGCGTGCCTTCACAACTGCGTAGTCGCCATCCATGGTAACGTCGATAGCGACCGCGGCTTCGTCCGCACTTCTTGCAGCGAACGGTAGTTTCGTTTTGACTTGGTGCGTGCGTCGGCCGCCTGCCTTCTGAACCGCAAGGTCACCGTCCATGATGGCGTCGATAGCGGCTGCGGTTTCGTCCGCAGCGGTTGCGGCAAGAAATAGTTTTGCTTCGACTCAGTGCAGAGCTGTCGAAGATTAAGAGCACCGGCTACATCGCGATGGACGGACAATTTGTTGGCGAGCAGCTGACTGGCGAAAAAATAATCGGGATGTACGCGCGCGAAGCCTTCGCCGCTGCTAGCGCTAACCAGTTATGAGAGGATGAGAATTTCAGCTACCGCACTGGTGTTGTGCTAAATATAAACAGGATTTGCCGATTCATTGCGTAAATAAAAGCGTGTTGACGTAGTTAAGCATTTGTCTGCTGTCTTGATACCTTCGACATTCGGTTATTTAGGACATACGTATTAATTCGGGGGGGGGGGGGGTTCCTTAGAGCTTCATGGAGCTTAGCAGGGTTCCCTGGAGCGACCATGCTTGAGAACCCCTGACTTAGATAAACGTACTCCTTTACAGACTCTAGATGCCGACTGGCGATCCTTAATTCTTGTTCCTTTGCCAGGATATTGAACATTATGTTTGTCTTTTGCATATTGATCTCTTACACTTTCTCGGTTATTGTTCTCAATCATTTGCTGTTTTCGTCCCCGTTGTTGCTGAATAGGACGATGTAATCTGCAAACCGAAGGTTGCTGAGATATTTGCCGTTCATCCACACTCCTAAGACTTCCCAGTCTAACAGCTTGAATACTTCTAAGCATGCAGTGAATAGCATTGGAGAGATTGTGCCTCTTTTCCTGAACCCTTTTTGATAGGTATCCTTCTACTTTTCTTGTGGAGAACCAAAGCTGCTGTGCAACTCTTGTAGATGTTTGCCAAGATATTCACGTATGCCTCCTGTACTCCTTGATTACGCAATGCCTCTATGACTACTAGTATCTCTGCTGAATCGAATGATTTTTCATAATCTATGAAAGCCATATAAAGAGGTTGATTGTACTCCGCAGATTTCTCTATTACCTGTATAATGACATGAGTATGATCCATTGTAGAATATGCGCGGTGGCGTGGAGTAGAGGTAGAACACTCGGCTTCTAATCTGAAGGTCGTAAGTTCGAATCATCCTCAGGTATACTACATTATCAGGCATGGCATGGCGCCTGACACCGGCAAAAAACGATATCGCCGATCTTCTAGTTGACATTAAGAGGAAAAAATGGAGATGAGCAGGCCATGCAATGCGTACGATAGATAACCGGTCGACAATTAGAGTTACAGAATGGATGCCAAGGTCAGCGCAGTCGAGGACGGCAGAAAACTAGGTGGGTGATGAAGTTAGGAAATTTGCAGGCGTAAGTTGGAATGAGCTAGCGCAAGACAGGGGTAATTGGAGATCCCAGGCAGAGGTCTTTGTCCTGCAGTGAACATAAATATAGGCTGACAATAATGGTAATAGAGCTGCGCTCAAATTTCGCATTAAGGAGTATCGTAATCGTCGGTGAATATTTAGAGCGATAGCTCTACAACTCCAGGTACAAACCAAGAAAACGATAGGTTCCGTAAATCTGACCTTCAAGCTCTGCTAAGGTCCAACTGGGGACTCAGCCTGCCACTACCGGCGGCTGCTGCGTGTGAGCCCATATCTTGAAAGCGAGTTGGAATGTAGACAAAGTGCGCGGCCGCGCGGGCCTTATCTTCAAAGCCATCTGTGATGTGTACAAAGAGTGCCGAAAGCTGGTAGCTTCATATGCTCTGTGCTTTCGACGCGTAATTCGCGTTGAAGCGAGACGCAGCATCAATTCGCTCGCTGCTGTTGCCGCGCCGAGCAGCGTCTGCGTATTCTCTCTTGCGGTGCAATTGCGGTAGTTCCTACACTGCGCCGAGCAGCGTCTGTGTCCTTTCCCAAAGCAAGCAATATCGTGCGATCACTCGACAAACTTGGTTTAACCGGATTCAACCAGGGCAATGTTTGGGGGAGCAAGCGCTCGTATTGGCCTTCGGCTTCGTATGTGTTGAGTGCGCTCCCCTACATCACCATGGAACGTTACCAACTCGCCCAAATGTCTGCCTTCCTATTGTAAAGTGCACTGACTATTCTCAAACCAAGTCCTGGCGGCGCCTTCCAAAGACAAGTAGACATGCCGTAGGTTGTAATTTCAGCTCCAGTGTTTGAACGCAGCGGCTGTTTTATGTCTCCAGCTTGCTCTGGGTGTCGTATTTATAATAAACCGCTCTAGGGGCAAGCGATGCAAATCCTAAACGTGAGCACAGACAAGGAAGGGCTCCCTCGTCTTTGATCGCGTCTGTGGTGTCGGTCTTACGTCTGCAGCACTGTATGCTAATCATGCTGCTCCAAATATCCCAATCGCAAGCATCAATCTACCGGTCTGTAAATGACGATGCGCCGAAGGTCAGTGGCTCCTTAAGCTGCTGCAGCATTTACGGTTCAGGCCACACTGGGGCTCTCATTGCAGATGCTCATTTTGTCATGATCTTCCTGTCGTGTACAAGTCGAGACTCCGGCGGCAATCGTTCAAGCCAGTGGCTGGCTCGCTTGTCCGTGGTGACGCTCCCGCTATGCTCACGTCTTGTGCTTTTGTCACCTCTTGCAAAGCTGCTACTAAAACCTCTGGCCCATAGACGTACTTGTGACCGTGTTGTTCTGCTACATAAAATTGCTCATGGGGAAACTTATGTCAATGCACCTATTGCTTTCTCTAACCCTTCTTCTTGGCCCACCAGAAGAAGTCACCGTCTTAACATTGTTCCTTTGAATTGATCGATTGATTGTTTTAGGTTTTCCTTTTTTCCACATACAATTGCGATTTGGAAAGGCCTTAAGGGGTCCTTGCGCGAGTTATCGAATGATGAGTTTGCCGGCCTATTGCCTAATTATGTTCATTATTTAACTGCCTCTTCCTGATTTTGTTTTTTCTACATTGTTTATTTTCCATTTTTTACCACTAAAGTGTATTCTTCAATTGATTGACATATATATGCACTCACTCCTGCAATATCTTGCTATGCAAGATGACAGTATATGTAAATAAATAAATAAATAAATAAAATAAATAAATAAATAAATAAATAAATAAATAAATAGGTGCACAAATAATGACACTCAAAGGAATGCGGCGAGCGCAGTCGTCGATTGCCGAAAACGAATCAAGCGCATCGGCTATTCATACATGACACATTCTAGTTTAATTGCTGGTGCTGCCGTGAATGCACAACGCTATTTGCGTCGCGCTTGCCCTCTGATTAGACAACGTACCCTAGCTTTAGAAGCAGCGACAACATACTAGAGAGTTTCAATGGAAAACGCGCATCTTGCGCCGAGCGATGAGATTGTAACGGTCAATATGAAGCAGCTGAAATACTTTGTAACCTTAACGGAAAGGGATAACGTTCACGCATTTATCAATTATGTGCAGTCCACTTCAGTTGAGTAACGCTAACTTTAAGTTATTCGGAGAGTCTTCAACACTTACCAAAATCTTTGCAGCCGTCTGAGATGCAGCTTGTTGTCTCGTTGATCATGTATATATTCGGGAACGACGGCGGATTTCTGCAGCCTACAGATAAGAACAAGCGCTTACAATGTCATACGCAAGTCACACAATATAATAAACAACCTAGTGAGTAGATACACAGTGATGAAAAATGTAGTACAGATCACGTAAAGAAGTTGCGGAGGATGGCAGCAGTCAATAACCATAAAGTAAACGAAAATTTTACGAACTTTCGCAATGGCGTCATCTTGCAAGCTTATTCCCAAAGAAAAAATGTCGCCAATAACCACGTGCAATGCGCATGTGCTAGCACCCGCCTTTTGTAGGCGGGAAAATCAGTGCCACCAGTTGTTCGGCACACTGCAGCGAAAACATTTATATATATGGGTCATTCCACGCCAACTGTCCCAACCTTGGCGCTCGACCATCAGCGATTTCTTAGAAAAAAATTGAGGACTATCTATTTAATGCAAGAAGTCTTCCTGTAAATCATTTTTGTGTAAAAAATTTTTTCAGCACCGCTAGAAACATGTGAAGTTTTTTAGAAAGCTCGAAAGTATGTGTCGTAAAATGCAGTGTCAAAAAATTTTCTCTTCTTAAATTAGGCGAGGACACAATTTTCCCTTGAGAATGAAGATAGGCTTTTCACTTCAAAAAAGTTTTGTCGATCTTTACGTTCCCGTGAAATTTTTATACGGCACTAAATATGCAAAATTTGGTGCATATTGGGAATTTTTTCTCAGAATGATAACTTTTACTGACAGGTTATATTTCATAGTAACTAATTGCCAGCAAGTTTTACTGTGAGTTAAAAATAATTTGGGAGGGATATAACGTGAAATGGCCTGTACAGCTGGCGACAAATTTACAAAAAAGTTAGTTTTAGCCGATGTTTAGTCGTAAATTTAGCATTGAGGTGGTCGGGGTAAAAATACGCTAAATAGTGTATCTATTAGAAACATCCATTGTCTACAAACTGAGAAACTTTTATCAAATTACTTTTTGTTTTAAGCAAGAAAAAAATTTTTGAATTTGTGTTACACTGGTATCTGCGCTTGCACGTGTTTCCCCTTCGTAGGAAAGCGTCCTAGCGGTAAGTAGAAGTTGCGCGGACGCAAAATTTCCTGAGTGGATGAAGGAACATCTATACAAGATAATCAGCTCCTCAAGTGTTTATTTGAGTGCTTCATTAGAAATTATTAGCCTAGCCAATAAAAAAAGCGATCCCCAATAGAGCGCATTTAAACGGATGTCGCCGTACGCCGACGGCCTGCATAGCGTCATCACGCAGCATCGGAAAGTTACGCCGGTGAGTACAGAGTGCCGTTACGTACACTAAGATTTAGAAATGGGTGAAAACTTTGTGATTAAGAAGAGAATCTGTTGCTTTATTAAGGCAAATATGAAGCAAATATCAGCCAACACAATCGTGTTTTAGCGACCATGTTTCTTCTGCAGAAAACAAGTAGCAGACGAAACTTTCCGATGCCTTAGTTAGCAGACGTCTTAGCAGTCGTGCTTGAATTATTCCAAAGCAAGGGTGTGAAATTTTGCAAACGAGTGCTGGATATCCCCTGTGTGACTTGCACATTGAGGAAAGGTCCAGTCGGCGATATGTAGCAGTTGTGCCATTGGAGAAGCTGTATTTATGACATTACCTGTACTGGTCACACTTTTGTGAAATACCTTCTATTTTGTCATGGAAGCGTCTACTCATCCTTCGACACCATGCCATGAGGGCGCTAAAGAAGGTATGTTTTTTCTTTCGGTGAACCCTCCACTATTGAGCACATGGATTTATGCTTAATCTCTGGTCCTCGAGGGAACTTTAATAGCGTTGCGATGACTTTCGTTTAATAACACGTAAACAATTGCTAATTGTTTGAAGTGGTCTATGTCGAGTATTGAGGTATCATTTTTTTAGCATTCGCGTATGTATTACTTTATGTAACCTGCATATAAAATCCAGAATGGCCTAAAGGACAAAAGCGACGAGACACTAGATACGTACTTTAAATCGATTGCTTGTCTTGTTTTTATGATTCCACAAATGACATTTTAAATAAATGAAAGCATCATGTTAATGGAGTGACATAAAATGAAGTCATTAAACAGAAATTAGTGAAGTATGTTGCGTATTAATCACATAGTTAAGCTAAATAATAGTAACTATGTCCGGCATAGCAGTGGAGCAATGAGGAAAAAGTAGAAGCCTGAAAACATATAGTCAAAATTTAATTTTGAAATAGTCATGTTTTCTTTTAATGGCCAGGCTTATTGGCATTTCCTTCTAAATTTTCTGCACTATGGCCACTATGGCATTTATTGTATGGTTTATTTTTTCACAAAGTACTGCATTCACACGCGCCTATTTTGTTACGGAAACCCATGGAACTTTTGTTTCATTCTTTACAGTAGTCTATACGCATAATTACCTGTAATTACACATGTAATTACTCACGTAGCCATTCGTAATTAGTTCATATTACGAGAAGGGGTACAGTGCACGAACAGAAAACGCAGAGTAGAAGGAGTACACCACACACATTTGCATACCGTCTTTGTGCATGGCCCACCCCTTAGTATGAACGGATGCACTAGTCCAATTAGATGTATTGCTGGACTCTGTAATTAGTAGCGTCACCGTAACAGTGTCCTCACTATCGCTTAAACTGCTATCTAGAGTGGCGACTGACCAAATGTCTGCCATTGAAGACGTGCTCTTGTCTAAGAGTACCTTTCTGAACCCAGGTGGTAAATATTATTGTAGCATTCAATGTATATGTAAATGACATGAACTGAGTAGTTATATTGCACTTGTTGTATCCATAGCAGAGGGACGAAGCCTAGTGTCTATGACATTGCCGAGTTTAGCTCAATCAAGGTATTGGTTTCGATCCCCTGCTGTAGAGGCCGTATTTTAATGAAGGCCATATGCAAGAACACTCGTGCAGTTGGTCAAAATTATTCAGTAGTACCCCTACCGCACGCCCCACAATCAAGTCGTTGTTCCTGCATGTAGCCATGCCTCTTAGCAAGGTTTTCAGCAGAATCAACAAAGATGACTCGTTAGGTCCTGTCACAAGATTTCGCGTGCTACTGAATTCAAATGCGATCATAACTTTGTCTCGTATTCGCTGAATAACAAGAGTGAGTAGATAAATATACCATAAAAATTATACACGTCACTGTTTCTTTTCACAGGTGTTTCGCTTCCACCGTGTTCCCTCGGACCTAAAGGATACCACAAAATAACACAGACTAAGCAGAAGTACTTAGTCAATGTTCAGGACCTCACCGAGCCTCAACGCCGCTTACTTACTCTTCGAGCAAAGCAGAAGCAAGGCATCGACACTGTGTGTGGCCATCATTACATGGTGTACTTAAAGAAGTACACGTCGCTTATAGCATCAAAATGGTGCTCAAATCCATTTCTTGAGCATACAATGAATTTTCGGGGGACTTCAGTGATCACAATGTCTCTTGTGAACATGCAACCATTATTGGGATTAATTCCAGGAGAGAGGCTCTGTCAGCGCTGTCTCCGTCGTTGTTACAATTCAAGACCAAGAGAAACTCCAGAGCAACAATCGTTGTGGCTTGATATGCAAGTTCAAGATCAGACAGCAGAGTCTCCAGCGGATGACCTACCGGCGACAATTCCAGATGCCGTTAACGAGGCTCTCGTAGCCGTAGGTGCGAGCCCTCTTAGAAGAAAGCGGGCACGGGGGCGCAGAGAATTTTATGTACAGAACAAAGCAAAAAAACTGCAGATGAATTTGAAGGAAACAATGCGTACCTATCTTGGCCTGAGCGAGACATCCACAGCAGTGAAGGAAACGGAACAAGACCTTCTTCTCGATGACTACGTGTCATTAATGAATGAACTAAAGAACAAGTTCATGCAAGAAGGCCCCCGCCAAAATAAAATCCATATTCTAACACTGGCTCTGCAATCCTGGTCGCGGAATAAAATTATGAGCTTCTTTGGCGCGTCTGAGCGACAGCTACGTGAGGCATTGAAACTCAAGTCCAATTCTGGAGTGTTGAGCCTGCCGCCACCGAAGAAAGGTCGGCCTTTAAGCAAAGGAGTTACTTGTTCGATCCAACAATTTTATGAGGATGACTCAGTGTCCCACTGCCTTCCGGGAAAAAAAGACGTGTTGCGTGGTCGTCAAAAGCGTTTGCTGTTAATGAATTTAAAAGAAATGTTCAAGAATTGGAAAGAAACTTCAACAATGACTTGCGGTTTTTCCACGTTTGCCAGCCTTCGACCCGCACATTGCGTGTTAGCAGGCGGATGGGGCACACACACTGTATGCGTCTGTATGCAGCATCAAAATTTTAAGCTTATGCTCCACGCTTCTGGATTGAAAGAGACCTGCGAGGAGCTACTGGGAACAACAGTGTGCCAACTGGACAGTGAGCCGTGCATGTTCGACGACTGCAGCAGTTGTCCAGGAACAAAGCACGTCAAAAAAAACAAAGTAAAGGTTAAGCAAATGGTTCTATGTTAGATTAA
The DNA here is from genome assembly GCF_013339745.2 of Dermacentor silvarum. Classification (NCBI taxonomy): domain Eukaryota; kingdom Metazoa; phylum Arthropoda; class Arachnida; order Ixodida; family Ixodidae; genus Dermacentor; species Dermacentor silvarum. Next base: position 29,496,429 of record NC_051156.1, read on the forward strand.
GATTGTACTAAAGCAGGGTGGCGTAGTTAAAGTAAAGGTAACTGCAGCGGTTTGACATCGAAGAAAGAAAATGCCGCGTATCAGCGTGCTTCGCTGCAAATGTCGTCGAAAGACGATAGTCTTCTGCCGGCCGTACTACATGAGTGCTGGTCTGATCCGCGGCCACCCGTGATGCTGTTCTCGTACCATTTCCGTCCTGGCATGCTAAATGCAATGGAGGTTTGTTTGAACAGATTTCATTTTACCGCATTATTTCATCAAGCGGCCATTTATGTTTTGCCCTGCCTCAGACAGCGCTTCCTTTATGTTGAATCGCCGCATCTGGCTGGCATTGATAAAATTGAGGAGGCGCTGCGTGAGACATGGACGCCATCTGGCAATACATCGGGAAACATGAGCTTGTGCAGAGGGTTTCCTTCCTCCATGGCAAAGGGCGCTCGTCGGCGCGCAGTCGGGGAACGTCGTTCGTCGGCGCGCATAGCATGGCATTTTCAGCGCAGCTTAAGAAACTAGGGTCTTTAGAGTTACGTATCTATGTATTTTCTATTAAAGGAACAGACCTCCTAATACTTACCTAGTGATGTTGCGCCTCAGATATGCGTCATATTTCCTTTGTGATCGATAACGTTCACAAGTATGAACAGCCGTACCAATTTAAGTAGTGTGGGCGGTAAGCAAGTGGTCCAACTTTGGCCGGGTGGCTGAATCGGGTGACAGACAGACAAACCGACAGACAGACAGACCAAATTTTCAGCGTTTAAGTTCCCCAAGAAAGACTATCGTCTTTAATATGCTCAGGAACAGCTTGAATCTTGACGCCGAAGAGGACGAAAGCATAGTGGTTAAGCAGTGGGGGAGCGGCACGCGGTTCAGTCTCGAGTCACTTCTGCTTTCACTTGATGAGTTCTTTGACAGGTTCTTGGAGACGCTGAAGAAACTCAAAGGTCACCATTTTGTTAACAAACAACAAGCACACTATTTCAGACACTTGAAGGCAAACCTAAGCAACAATGAAGCAGTTGTGTTAATGGATTTTGCCGAAAATTATCATTTTGTAGTACAGGATGCACCACAGCAGTTTCACTGGGTCAATATGCAGGCATCGTTGCATCCAGTTGTTATTTATTCCCGAGCCACGGAAGGCAGTTGCGATCCAGTTTCCATCATGTCCTTTATTGTGATTTCTGACTGTCTCGATCACGACACCACTGCCGTCTTTGCGTTCCAAGAAGCAATACTAAAAATAGTCAGACAAGAATTTCCTGCAATCACACACATTCACTACTTTTCGATGGGGCTGCTTCTCAATACAAAAACAGAAAGAACTTCATCAATCTTTGCCACCACAAAACAGATTTTGAAATTTCAGCCGAGTGGAACTTTTTCGCAACGTCACATGGAAAGAGTGCTTGTGATGGCGTAGGCGGAACAGTGAAGCGCTTAGCCGCGAAAGCAAGCCTACAAAGACCGTATGAAGATCAGATCTTGACACCGCACCAGCTCTTCACATGGACACAAAATAATATTCTCGGCATCAGGGCAATATGGGTACCAAAAAACTATATCGATACAACAACGCTGCTCCTCGCCGAAAGGTACAAGCATGCGATTTCCATCAAGAATACTCGGAAGTACCACCACTTCAAGCCCACCTCAAAGCATGCTCTTCAAGTTGGTCTGACTTCACGCTCAAAACTGAAGGAAATCATTATCTGCAGGCAAAATCCAACTGCTTGAATTGTTCGTCGTCCACACACGATGGTTTAAGCGTGTTTGCAAAAGGAGCAGTGCACAATCGCCTGAGTACGTTGCCATACGTATTGCTCTTCAATGCGCTGCACACCGCAGACCAGTTTATTGTTTTTTTTCTGTGCTCTCTTTTCCATATGAGAGAAGTTGTCCGCCCTGGAAGGCGCATTTGCTATTGCAAGATCTCGGATGCAATAAACGTGTGGGAAATCAATAGCATGCCTTTTTTATTCCTGCCTTCTGACATATGAAAGAATGAGTGTGACCACTCTAAACACGCATATACAAAAAGACTATTAAGCACAACCGCGGAGAAAAGTATATGATGCCCTTGTTATTCTATAACGCAAAAGTGGCACAGTCAGAACTGTAATCCTCTAGGCGGATCTGGACGAGTCTTTCCATGCTTCAGCATATATAGTCTGACTTCTCTGGCAGATATCACCAATAAATGTCCTGATGTCTTGCTAGAGCCACTACAGAAATAAATTGTAGCTGTAGGTACCAGAAATATTTGTACTTGAAAACCCCTCCTTTTATTTAAAGCAATTATTGTAGCCTGTTAATGCCTAAGAAACGTTATCTTATTCTGAACATTGCTGCAAGAAGACCACCAGGGGAAGTGCAAGCATTTAAACATACTAGGTCTTATGTGAAAAAATATAATGCATCTTAGCAGCATAGAAGCGCGTTTTATGATTATAGCCGTAACCTTTTTATTGTCAATAGCTCGAAACAAGACATTTTTTTCTTCAATTATCGCAGACTGGATGTTAAATCCTGCGCTTCACAAAGATCAGTGGACTGCCTCATTCCGTCTGAATTTAACATTTAACAACAAGAAAGACAGAGAGGGTGAGCAACTAAGCGTATTTATTTCTTTCCATCATTTTTTTTAAATGCAGTAGTTTGAACTTCAGCATGCCAAAGCATTTAATGACGAGTCGACAACACTCATCTAATATCATTACCAACATGGTCGCTAAAACACGATTGTGTTGGCTGATATTTGCTTCATATTTGCCTTAATAAAGCAACAGATTCTCTTCTTAATCACAAAGTTTTCACCCATTTCTAAATCTTAGTGTACGTAACGGCACTCTGTACTCACCGGCGTAACTTTCCGATGCTGCGTGATGACGCTATGCAGGCCGTCGGCGTACGGCGACATCCGTTTAAATGCGCTCTATTGGGGATCGCTTTTTTTATTGGTTAGGCTAATAATTTCTAATGAAGCACTCAAATAAACACTTGAGGAGCTGATTATCTTGTATAGATGTTCCTTCATCCACTCAGGAAATTTTGCGTCCGCGCAACTTCTACTTACCGCTAGGACGCTTTCCTACGAAGGGGAAACACGTGCAAGCGCAGAGACCAGTGTAACACAAATTCAAGAATTTTTTTTCTTGCTTAAAACAAAAAGTAATTTGATAAAAGTTTCTCAGTTTGTAGACAATGGATGTTTCTAATAGATACACTATTTAGCGTATTTTTACCCCGACCACCTCAATGCTAAATTTACGACTAAACATCGGCTAAAACTAACTTTTTTGCAACTTTGTCGCCAGCTGTACAGGCCATTTCACGTTATATCCGTCCCAAATTATTTTTCACTTACAGTAAAACTTGCTGGAAATTAGTTACTATGAAATATAACCTGTCAGTAAAAGTTATCATTCTGAGAAAAAATTCCCAATTTGCACCAAATTTTGCATATTTAGTGCCGTATAAAAATTACACGGGAACGTAAAGATCGACAAAACGTTTTGAAGTGAAAAGCCTATCTTCATTCTCAAGGGAAAATTGTGTCCTCGCCTAATTTAAGAGAAAATTTTTTGACACTGCATTTTACGACACATACTTTCGAGCTTTCTAAAAAACTTCACATGTTTCTAGCGGTGCTGAAAAATTTTTTTACGCAAACATGATTTACAGGAAGACTTCTTGCATTAAATAGATAGTCCTCAATTTTTTTTCAAAGAAATCGCTGATGGTCGAGCGCCAAGGTTGGGACAGTTGGCGTGGAATGACCCATATATATATATATTTGGATACCCTAAATGCGCAGAATTGAATTGGGAACAACAAAAATTGGCACAATGCAGGCAAACACGAGAATGCAATGCAAAGTAAAGCGTGAAGCACAAAACTAAAGACAAAAATGTAAGGTACTAACACGGACAGTTCAATACAATTTTTTTTTCGAAGCCACCACCGAATTTGGTCATCAAGTGCCAGGCGTGCTGCTGTCTGCGCAATCTGCCGTCAGCGCGCTACCGTCAACCCTGAGACATTCTGCGCAGGCGCCGAATGGGAGCCCATACAAGATAGAACGCGAGCATTTGGATCGCTCGGCTACTTGGCAGTGGCGGCAGCAACGTGTCTACATCGTTAACGGCGAAACTGCTCCTGTTGCAGATCTTAATTCACCTTCCCGAGCACACCTGCGGCCGGGAACCTGGAAAAACGACAGTTCTGCTGCTGGGAACCTACGCCATTTCTGAAGCCATCACCACCGAGTTTGGTCATCAAGTGCCAGGCGTGCTGCTGTCTGCGCAATCTGCCGTCAGCGCGCTACCGTCAACCCTGAGACAATCTGCGCAGGCGCCGAATGGGAGCCCATACAAGATAGAACGCGAGCATTTGGATCGCTCGGCTACTTGGCAGTGGCGGCAGCAACGTGTCTACATCATTAACGGCGAAACTGCTCCTGTTTCAGATCGTACTTCACCTTACTGAGCACTCCTGCGGCCGGGAGTCTGGAAAAAGGACAGTTCTGCTGCTGGGAACCTACGCCATTTCTGAAGCCATCACCACCGAGTTTGGTCATCAAGTGCCAGGCGTGCTACCGTCTGCGCAATCTGCCGTCAGCGCGCTACCGTCAACCCTGAGACAATCTGCGCAGGCGCCGAATGGGAGCCCATACAAGATAGAACGCGAGCATTTGGATCGCTCGGCTACTTGGCAGTGGCGGCAGCAACGTGTCTACATCATTAACGGCGAAACTGCTCCTGTTTCAGATCGTACTTCACCTTACTGAGCACTCCTGCGGCCGGGAGTCTGGAAAAGCGACAGTTCTGCTGCTGGGAACCTACGCCATTTCTGAAGCCATCACCACCGAGTTTGGTCATCAAGTGCCAGGCGTGCTACCGTCTGCGCAATCTGCCGTCAGCGCGCTACCGTCAACCCTGAGACAATCTGCGCAGGCGCCGAATGGGAGCCCATACAAGATAGAACGCGAGCATTTGGATCGCTCGGCTACTTGGCAGTGGCGGCAGCAACGTGTCTACATCATTAACGGCGAAACTGCTCCTGTTTCAGATCGTACTTCACCTTACTGAGCACTCCTGCGGCCGGGAGTCTGGAAAAGCGACAGTTCTGCTGCTGGGAACCTACGCCATTTCTGAAGCCATCACCACCGAGTTTGGTCATCAAGTGCCAGGCGTGCTACCGTCTGCGCAATCTGCCGTCAGCGCGCTACCGTCAACCCTGAGACAATCTGCGCAGGCGCCGAATGGGAGCCCATACAAGATAGAACGCGAGCATTTGGATCGCTCGGCTACTTGGCAGTGGCGGCAGCAACGTGTCTACATCATTAACGGCGAAACTGCTCCTGTTTCAGATCGTACTTCACCTTACTGAGCACTCCTGCGGCCGGGAGTCTGGAAAAGCGACAGTTCTGCTGCTGGGAACCTACGCCATTTCTGAAGCCATCACCACCGAGTTTGGTCATCAAGTGCCAGGCGTGCTACCGTCTGCGCAATCTGCCGTCAGCGCGCTACCGTCAACCCTGAGACAATCTGCGCAGGCGCCGAATGGGAGCCCATACAAGATAGAACGCGAGCATTTGGATCGCTCGGCTACTTGGCAGTGGCGGCAGCAACGTGTCTACATCATTAACGGCGAAACTGCTCCTGTTTCAGATCGTACTTCACCTTACTGAGCACTCCTGCGGCCGGGAGTCTGGAAAAAACGACAGTTCTGCTGCTGGGAACCTACGCCATTTCTGAAGACATCACCACCGAGTTTGGTCATCAAGTGCCAGGCGTGCTACCGTCTGCGCAATCTGCCGTCAGCGCGCTACCGTCAACCCTGAGACAATCTGCGCAGGCGCCGAATGGGAGCCCATACAAGATAGAACGCGAGCATTTGGATCGCTCGGCTACTTGGCAGTGGCGGCAGCAACGTGTCTACATCATTAACGGCGAAACTGCTCCTGTTTCAGATCGTACTTCACCTTACTGAGCACTCCTGCGGCCGGGAGTCTGGAAAAGCGACAGTTCTGCTGCTGGGAACCTACGCCATTTCTGAAGCCATCACCACCGAGTTTGGTCATCAAGTGCCAGGCGTGCTACCGTCTGCGCAATCTGCCGTCAGCGCGCTACCGTCAACCCTGAGACAATCTGCGCAGGCGCCGAATGGGAGCCCATACAAGATAGAACGCGAGCATTTGGATCGCTCGGCTACTTGGCAGTGGCGGCAGCAACGTGTCTACATCATTAACGGCGAAACTGCTCCTGTTTCAGATCGTACTTCACCTTACTGAGCACTCCTGCGGCCGGGAGTCTGGAAAAGCGACAGTTCTGCTGCTGGGAACCTACGCCATTTCTGAAGACATCACCACCGAGTTTGGTCATCAAGTGCCAGGCGTGCTACCGTCTGCGCAATCTGCCGTCAGCGCGCTACCGTCAACCCTGAGACAATCTGCGCAGGCGCCGAATGGGAGCCCATACAAGATAGAACGCGAGCATTTGGATCGCTCGGCTACTTGGCAGTGGCGGCAGCAACGTGTCTACATCATTAACGGCGAAACTGCTCCTGTTTCAGATCGTACTTCACCTTACTGAGCACTCCTGCGGCCGGGAGTCTGGAAAAGCGACAGTTCTGCTGCTGGGAACCTACGCCATTTCTGAAGACATCACCACCGAGTTTGGTCATCAAGTGCCAGGCGTGCTACCGTCTGCGCAATCTGCCGTCAGCGCGCTACCGTCAACCCTGAGACAATCTGCGCAGGCGCCGAATGGGAGCCCATACAAGATAGAACGCGAGCATTTGGATCGCTCGGCTACTTGGCAGTGGCGGCAGCAACGTGTCTACATCATTAACGGCGAAACTGCTCCTGTTTCAGATCGTACTTCACCTTACTGAGCACTCCTGCGGCCGGGAGTCTGGAAAAACGACAGTTCTGCTGCTGGGAACCTACGCCATTTCTGAAGCCATCACCACCGAGTTTGGTCATCAAGTGCCAGGCGTGCTACCGTCTGCGCAATCTGCCGTCAGCGCGCTACCGTCAACCCTGAGACAATCTGCGCAGGCGCCGAATGGGAGCCCATACAAGATAGAACGCGAGCATTTGGATCGCTCGGCTACTTGGCAGTGGCGGCAGCAACGTGTCTACATCATTAACGGCGAAACTGCTCCTGTTTCAGATCGTACTTCACCTTACTGAGCACTCCTGCGGCCGGGAGCCTGGAAAAAGCGACAGTTCTGCTGCTGGGAACCTACGCCATTTCTGAAGACATCACCACCGAGTTTGGTCATCAAGTGCCAGGCGTGCTACCGTCTGCGCAATCTGCCGTCAGCGCGCTACCGTCAACCCTGAGACAATCTGCGCAGGCGCCGAATGGGAGCCCATACAAGATAGAACGCGAGCATTTGGATCGCTCGGCTACTTGGCAGTGGCGGCAGCAACGTGTCTACATCATTAACGGCGAAACTGCTCCTGTTTCAGATCGTACTTCACCTTACTGAGCACTCCTGCGGCCGGGAGTCTGGAAAAGCGACAGTTCTGCTGCTGGGAACCTACGCCATTTCTGAAGCCATCACCACCGAGTTTGGTCATCAAGTGCCAGGCGTGCTACCGTCTGCGCAATCTGCCGTCAGCGCGCTACCGTCAACCCTGAGACAATCTGCGCAGGCGCCGAATGGGAGCCCATACAAGATAGAACGCGAGCATTTGGATCGCTCGGCTACTTGGCAGTGGCGGCAGCAACGTGTCTACATCATTAACGGCGAAACTGCTCCTGTTTCAGATCGTACTTCACCTTACTGAGCACTCCTGCGGCCGGGAGTCTGGAAAAAGCGACAGTTCTGCTGCTGGGAACCTACGCCATTTCTGAAGCCATCACCACCGAGTTTGGTCATCAAGTGCCAGGCGTGCTACCGTCTGCGCAATCTGCCGTCAGCGCGCTACCGTCAACCCTGAGACAATCTGCGCAGGCGCCGAATGGGAGCCCATACAAGATAGAACGCGAGCATTTGGATCGCTCGGCTACTTGGCAGTGGCGGCAGCAACGTGTCTACATCATTAACGGCGAAACTGCTCCTGTTTCAGATCGTACTTCACCTTACTGAGCACTCCTGCGGCCGGGAGTCTGGAAAAAGCGACAGTTCTGCTGCTGGGAACCTACGCCATTTCTGAAGCCATCACCACCGAGTTTGGTCATCAAGTGCCAGGCGTGCTACCGTCTGCGCAATCTGCCGTCAGCGCGCTACCGTCAACCCTGAGACAATCTGCGCAGGCGCCGAATGGGAGCCCATACAAGATAGAACGCGAGCATTTGGATCGCTCGGCTACTTGGCAGTGGCGGCAGCAACGTGTCTACATCATTAACGGCGAAACTGCTCCTGTTTCAGATCGTACTTCACCTTACTGAGCACTCCTGCGGCCGGGAGTCTGGAAAAGCGACAGTTCTGCTGCTGGGAACCTACGCCATTTCTGAAGCCATCACCACCGAGTTTGGTCATCAAGTGCCAGGCGTGCTACCGTCTGCGCAATCTGCCGTCAGCGCGCTACCGTCAACCCTGAGACAATCTGCGCAGGCGCCGAATGGGAGCCCATACAAGATAGAACGCGAGCATTTGGATCGCTCGGCTACTTGGCAGTGGCGGCAGCAACGTGTCTACATCATTAACGGCGAAACTGCTCCTGTTTCAGATCGTACTTCACCTTACTGAGCACTCCTGCGGCCGGGAGTCTGGAAAAAGCGACAGTTCTGCTGCTGGGAACCTACGCCATTTCTGAAGCCATCACCACCGAGTTTGGTCATCAAGTGCCAGGCGTGCTACCGTCTGCGCAATCTGCCGTCAGCGCGCTACCGTCAACCCTGAGACAATCTGCGCAGGCGCCGAATGGGAGCCCATACAAGATAGAACGCGAGCATTTGGATCGCTCGGCTACTTGGCAGTGGCGGCAGCAACGTGTCTACATCATTAACGGCGAAACTGCTCCTGTTTCAGATCGTACTTCACCTTACTGAGCACTCCTGCGGCCGGGAGTCTGGAAAAAACGACAGTTCTGCTGCTGGGAACCTACGCCATTTCTGAAGACATCACCACCGAGTTTGGTCATCAAGTGCCAGGCGTGCTACCGTCTGCGCAATCTGCCGTCAGCGCGCTACCGTCAACCCTGAGACAATCTGCGCAGGCGCCGAATGGGAGCCCATACAAGATAGAACGCGAGCATTTGGATCGCTCGGCTACTTGGCAGTGGCGGCAGCAACGTGTCTACATCATTAACGGCGAAACTGCTCCTGTTTCAGATCGTACTTCACCTTACTGAGCACTCCTGCGGCCGGGAGTCTGGAAAAAGGACAGTTCTGCTGCTGGGAACCTACGCCATTTCTGAAGCCATCACCACCGAGTTTGGTCATCAAGTGCCAGGCGTGCTACCGTCTGCGCAATCTGCCGTCAGCGCGCTACCGTCAACCCTGAGACAATCTGCGCAGGCGCCGAATGGGAGCCCATACAAGATAGAACGCGAGCATTTGGATCGCTCGGCTACTTGGCAGTGGCGGCAGCAACGTGTCTACATCATTAACGGCGAAACTGCTCCTGTTTCAGATCGTACTTCACCTTACTGAGCACTCCTGCGGCCGGGAGTCTGGAAAAACGACAGTTCTGCTGCTGGGAACCTACGCCATTTCTGAAGCCATCACCACCGAGTTTGGTCATCAAGTGCCAGGCGTGCTACCGTCTGCGCAATCTGCCGTCAGCGCGCTACCGTCAACCCTGAGACAATCTGCGCAGGCGCCGAATGGGAGCCCATACAAGATAGAACGCGAGCATTTGGATCGCTCGGCTACTTGGCAGTGGCGGCAGCAACGTGTCTACATCATTAACGGCGAAACTGCTCCTGTTTCAGATCGTACTTCACCTTACTGAGCACTCCTGCGGCCGGGAGTCTGGAAAAACGACAGTTCTGCTGCTGGGAACCTACGCCATTTCTGAAGCCATCACCACCGAGTTTGGTCATCAAGTGCCAGGCGTGCTACCGTCTGCGCAATCTGCCGTCAGCGCGCTACCGTCAACCCTGAGACAATCTGCGCAGGCGCCGAATGGGAGCCCATACAAGATAGAACGCGAGCATTTGGATCGCTCGGCTACTTGGCAGTGGCGGCAGCAACGTGTCTACATCATTAACGGCGAAACTGCTCCTGTTTCAGATCGTACTTCACCTTACTGAGCACTCCTGCGGCCGGGAGTCTGGAAAAGCGACAGTTCTGCTGCTGGGAACCTACGCCATTTCTGAAGCCATCACCACCGAGTTTGGTCATCAAGTGCCAGGCGTGCTACCGTCTGCGCAATCTGCCGTCAGCGCGCTACCGTCAACCCTGAGACAATCTGCGCAGGCGCCGAATGGGAGCCCATACAAGATAGAACGCGAGCATTTGGATCGCTCGGCTACTTGGCAGTGGCGGCAGCAACGTGTCTACATCATTAACGGCGAAACTGCTCCTGTTTCAGATCGTACTTCACCTTACTGAGCACTCCTGCGGCCGGGAGTCTGGAAAAGCGACAGTTCTGCTGCTGGGAACCTACGCCATTTCTGAAGCCATCACCACCGAGTTTGGTCATCAAGTGCCAGGCGTGCTACCGTCTGCGCAATCTGCCGTCAGCGCGCTACCGTCAACCCTGAGACAATCTGCGCAGGCGCCGAATGGGAGCCCATACAAGATAGAACGCGAGCATTTGGATCGCTCGGCTACTTGGCAGTGGCGGCAGCAACGTGTCTACATCATTAACGGCGAAACTGCTCCTGTTTCAGATCGTACTTCACCTTACTGAGCACTCCTGCGGCCGGGAGTCTGGAAAAACGACAGTTCTGCTGCTGGGAACCTACGCCATTTCTGAAGCCATCACCACCGAGTTTGGTCATCAAGTGCCAGGCGTGCTACCGTCTGCGCAATCTGCCGTCAGCGCGCTACCGTCAACCCTGAGACAATCTGCGCAGGCGCCGAATGGGAGCCCATACAAGATAGAACGCGAGCATTTGGATCGCTCGGCTACTTGGCAGTGGCGGCAGCAACGTGTCTACATCATTAACGGCGAAACTGCTCCTGTTTCAGATCGTACTTCACCTTACTGAGCACTCCTGCGGCCGGGAGTCTGGAAAAAACGACAGTTCTGCTGCTGGGAACCTACGCCATTTCTGAAGACATCACCACCGAGTTTGGTCATCAAGTGCCAGGCGTGCTACCGTCTGCGCAATCTGCCGTCAGCGCGCTACCGTCAACCCTGAGACAATCTGCGCAGGCGCCGAATGGGAGCCCATACAAGATAGAACGCGAGCATTTGGATCGCTCGGCTACTTGGCAGTGGCGGCAGCAACGTGTCTACATCATTAACGGCGAAACTGCTCCTGTTTCAGATCGTACTTCACCTTACTGAGCACTCCTGCGGCCGGGAGTCTGGAAAAAGCGACAGTTCTGCTGCTGGGAACCTACGCCATTTCTGAAGCCATCACCACCGAGTTTGGTCATCAAGTGCCAGGCGTGCTACCGTCTGCGCAATCTGCCGTCAGCGCGCTACCGTCAACCCTGAGACAATCTGCGCAGGCGCCGAATGGGAGCCCATACAAGATAGAACGCGAGCATTTGGATCGCTCGGCTACTTGGCAGTGGCGGCAGCAACGTGTCTACATCATTAACGGCGAAACTGCTCCTGTTTCAGATCGTACTTCACCTTACTGAGCACTCCTGCGGCCGGGAGTCTGGAAAAAGCGACAGTTCTGCTGCTGGGAACCTACGCCATTTCTGAAGCCATCACCACCGAGTTTGGTCATCAAGTGCCAGGCGTGCTACCGTCTGCGCAATCTGCCGTCAGCGCGCTACCGTCAACCCTGAGACAATCTGCGCAGGCGCCGAATGGGAGCCCATACAAGATAGAACGCGAGCATTTGGATCGCTCGGCTACTTGGCAGTGGCGGCAGCAACGTGTCTACATCATTAACGGCGAAACTGCTCCTGTTTCAGATCGTACTTCACCTTACTGAGCACTCCTGCGGCCGGGAGTCTGGAAAAAGGACAGTTCTGCTGCTGGGAACCTACGCCATTTCTGAAGCCATCACCACCGAGTTTGGTCATCAAGTGCCAGGCGTGCTACCGTCTGCGCAATCTGCCGTCAGCGCGCTACCGTCAACCCTGAGACAATCTGCGCAGGCGCCGAATGGGAGCCCATACAAGATAGAACGCGAGCATTTGGATCGCTCGGCTACTTGGCAGTGGCGGCAGCAACGTGTCTACATCATTAACGGCGAAACTGCTCCTGTTTCAGATCGTACTTCACCTTACTGAGCACTCCTGCGGCCGGGAGTCTGGAAAAGCGACAGTTCTGCTGCTGGGAACCTACGCCATTTCTGAAGACATCACCACCGAGTTTGGTCATCAAGTGCCAGGCGTGCTACCGTCTGCGCAATCTGCCGTCAGCGCGCTACCGTCAACCCTGAGACAATCTGCGCAGGCGCCGAATGGGAGCCCATACAAGATAGAACGCGAGCATTTGGATCGCTCGGCTACTTGGCAGTGGCGGCAGCAACGTGTCTACATCATTAACGGCGAAACTGCTCCTGTTTCAGATCGTACTTCACCTTACTGAGCACTCCTGCGGCCGGGAGTCTGGAAAAACGACAGTTCTGCTGCTGGGAACCTACGCCATTTCTGAAGCCATCACCACCGAGTTTGGTCATCAAGTGCCAGGCGTGCTACCGTCTGCGCAATCTGCCGTCAGCGCGCTACCGTCAACCCTGAGACAATCTGCGCAGGCGCCGAATGGGAGCCCATACAAGATAGAACGCGAGCATTTGGATCGCTCGGCTACTTGGCAGTGGCGGCAGCAACGTGTCTACATCATTAACGGCGAAACTGCTCCTGTTTCAGATCGTACTTCACCTTACTGAGCACTCCTGCGGCCGGGAGTCTGGAAAAAACGACAGTTCTGCTGCTGGGAACCTACGCCATTTCTGAAGACATCACCACCGAGTTTGGTCATCAAGTGCCAGGCGTGCTACCGTCTGCGCAATCTGCCGTCAGCGCGCTACCGTCAACCCTGAGACAATCTGCGCAGGCGCCGAATGGGAGCCCATACAAGATAGAACGCGAGCATTTGGATCGCTCGGCTACTTGGCAGTGGCGGCAGCAACGTGTCTACATCATTAACGGCGAAACTGCTCCTGTTTCAGATCGTACTTCACCTTACTGAGCACTCCTGCGGCCGGGAGTCTGGAAAAGCGACAGTTCTGCTGCTGGGAACCTACGCCATTTCTGAAGCCATCACCACCGAGTTTGGTCATCAAGTGCCAGGCGTGCTACCGTCTGCGCAATCTGCCGTCAGCGCGCTACCGTCAACCCTGAGACAATCTGCGCAGGCGCCGAATGGGAGCCCATACAAGATAGAACGCGAGCATTTGGATCGCTCGGCTACTTGGCAGTGGCGGCAGCAACGTGTCTACATCATTAACGGCGAAACTGCTCCTGTTTCAGATCGTACTTCACCTTACTGAGCACTCCTGCGGCCGGGAGTCTGGAAAAGCGACAGTTCTGCTGCTGGGAACCTACGCCATTTCTGAAGCCATCACCACCGAGTTTGGTCATCAAGTGCCAGGCGTGCTACCGTCTGCGCAATCTGCCGTCAGCGCGCTACCGTCAACCCTGAGACAATCTGCGCAGGCGCCGAATGGGAGCCCATACAAGATAGAACGCGAGCATTTGGATCGCTCGGCTACTTGGCAGTGGCGGCAGCAACGTGTCTACATCATTAACGGCGAAACTGCTCCTGTTTCAGATCGTACTTCACCTTACTGAGCACTCCTGCGGCCGGGAGTCTGGAAAAGCGACAGTTCTGCTGCTGGGAACCTACGCCATTTCTGAAGCCATCACCACCGAGTTTGGTCATCAAGTGCCAGGCGTGCTACCGTCTGCGCAATCTGCCGTCAGCGCGCTACCGTCAACCCTGAGACAATCTGCGCAGGCGCCGAATGGGAGCCCATACAAGATAGAACGCGAGCATTTGGATCGCTCGGCTACTTGGCAGTGGCGGCAGCAACGTGTCTACATCATTAACGGCGAAACTGCTCCTGTTTCAGATCGTACTTCACCTTACTGAGCACTCCTGCGGCCGGGAGTCTGGAAAAAGCGACAGTTCTGCTGCTGGGAACCTACGCCATTTCTGAAGCCATCACCACCGAGTTTGGTCATCAAGTGCCAGGCGTGCTACCGTCTGCGCAATCTGCCGTCAGCGCGCTACCGTCAACCCTGAGACAATCTGCGCAGGCGCCGAATGGGAGCCCATACAAGATAGAACGCGAGCATTTGGATCGCTCGGCTACTTGGCAGTGGCGGCAGCAACGTGTCTACATCATTAACGGCGAAACTGCTCCTGTTTCAGATCGTACTTCACCTTACTGAGCACTCCTGCGGCCGGGAGTCTGGAAAAGCGACAGTTCTGCTGCTGGGAACCTACGCCATTTCTGAAGCCATCACCACCGAGTTTGGTCATCAAGTGCCAGGCGTGCTACCGTCTGCGCAATCTGCCGTCAGCGCGCTACCGTCAACCCTGAGACAATCTGCGCAGGCGCCGAATGGGAGCCCATACAAGATAGAACGCGAGCATTTGGATCGCTCGGCTACTTGGCAGTGGCGGCAGCAACGTGTCTACATCATTAACGGCGAAACTGCTCCTGTTTCAGATCGTACTTCACCTTACTGAGCACTCCTGCGGCCGGGAGTCTGGAAAAGCGACAGTTCTGCTGCTGGGAACCTACGCCATTTCTGAAGACATCACCACCGAGTTTGGTCATCAAGTGCCAGGCGTGCTACCGTCTGCGCAATCTGCCGTCAGCGCGCTACCGTCAACCCTGAGACAATCTGCGCAGGCGCCGAATGGGAGCCCATACAAGATAGAACGCGAGCATTTGGATCGCTCGGCTACTTGGCAGTGGCGGCAGCAACGTGTCTACATCATTAACGGCGAAACTGCTCCTGTTTCAGATCGTACTTCACCTTACTGAGCACTCCTGCGGCCGGGAGTCTGGAAAAACGACAGTTCTGCTGCTGGGAACCTACGCCATTTCTGAAGCCATCACCACCGAGTTTGGTCATCAAGTGCCAGGCGTGCTACCGTCTGCGCAATCTGCCGTCAGCGCGCTACCGTCAACCCTGAGACAATCTGCGCAGGCGCCGAATGGGAGCCCATACAAGATAGAACGCGAGCATTTGGATCGCTCGGCTACTTGGCAGTGGCGGCAGCAACGTGTCTACATCATTAACGGCGAAACTGCTCCTGTTTCAGATCGTACTTCACCTTACTGAGCACTCCTGCGGCCGGGAGTCTGGAAAAGCGACAGTTCTGCTTCTGGGAACCTACGCCATTTCTGAAGACATCACCACCGAGTTTGGTCATCAAGTGCCAGGCGTGCTACCGTCTGCGCAATCTGCCGTCAGCGCGCTACCGTCAACCCTGAGACAATCTGCGCAGGCGCCGAATGGGAGCCCATACAAGATAGAACGCGAGCATTTGGATCGCTCGGCTACTTGGCAGTGGCGGCAGCAACGTGTCTACATCATTAACGGCGAAACTGCTCCTGTTTCAGATCGTGCTTCACCTTACTGAGCACTCCTGCGGCCGGGAGTCTGGAAAAGCGACAGTTCTGCTTCTGGGAACCTACGCCATTTCTGAAGACATCACCACCGAGTTTGGTCATCAAGTGCCAGGCGTGCTACCGTCTGCGCAATCTGCCGTCAGCGCGCTACCGTCAACCCTGAGACAATCTGCGCAGGCGCCGAATGGGAGCCCATACAAGATAGAACGCGAGCATTTGGATCGCTCGGCTACTTGGCAGTGGCGGCAGCAACGTGTCTACATCATTAACGGCGAAACTGCTCCTGTTTCAGATCGTACTTCACCTTACTGAGCACTCCTGCGGCCGGGAGTCTGGAAAAACGACAGTTCTGCTGCTGGGAACCTACGCCATTTCTGAAGCCATCACCACCGAGTTTGGTCATCAAGTGCCAGGCGTGCTACCGTCTGCGCAATCTGCCGTCAGCGCGCTACCGTCAACCCTGAGACAATCTGCGCAGGCGCCGAATGGGAGCCCATACAAGATAGAACGCGAGCATTTGGATCGCTCGGCTACTTGGCAGTGGCGGCAGCAACGTGTCTACATCATTAACGGCGAAACTGCTCCTGTTTCAGATCGTACTTCACCTTACTGAGCACTCCTGCGGCCGGGAGTCTGGAAAAGCGACAGTTCTGCTGCTGGGAACCTACGCCATTTCTGAAGCCATCACCACCGAGTTTGGTCATCAAGTGCCAGGCGTGCTGCTGTCTGCGCAATCTGCCGTCAGCGCGCTACCGTCAACCCTGAGACAATCTGCGCAGGCGCCGAATGGGAGCCCATACAAGATAGAACGCGAGCATTTGGATCGCTCGGCTACTTGGCAGTGGCGGCAGCAACGTGTCTACATCATTAACGGCGAAACTGCTCCTGTTTCAGATCGTACTTCACCTTACTGAGCACTCCTGCGGCCGGGAGTCTGGAAAAGCGACAGTTCTGCTTCTGGGAACCTACGCCATTTCTGAAGACATCACCACCGAGTTTGGTCATCAAGTGCCAGGCGTGCTACCGTCTGCGCAATCTGCCGTCAGCGCGCTACCGTCAACCCTGAGACAATCTGCGCAGGCGCCGAATGGGAGCCCATACAAGATAGAACGCGAGCATTTGGATCGCTCGGCTACTTGGCAGTGGCGGCAGCAACGTGTCTACATCATTAACGGCGAAACTGCTCCTGTTTCAGATCGTACTTCACCTTACTGAGCACTCCTGCGGCCGGGAAGTCTGGAAAAGCGACAGTTCTGCTGCTGGGAACCTACGCCATTTCTGAAGCCATCACCACCGAGTTTGGTCATCAAGTGCCAGGCGTGCTGCTGTCTGCGCAATCTGCCGTCAGCGCGCTACCGTCAACCCTGAGACAATCTGCGCAGGCGCCGAATGGGAGCCCATACAAGATAGAACGCGAGCATTTGGATCGCTCGGCTACTTGGCAGTGGCGGCAGCAACGTGTCTACATCATTAACGGCGAAACTGCTCCTGTTTCAGATCGTACTTCACCTTACTGAGCACTCCTGCGGCCGGGAGTCTGGAAAAGCGACAGTTCTGCTGCTGGGAACCTACGCCATTTCTGAAGCCATCACCACCGAGTTTGGTCATCAAGTGCCAGGCGTGCTACCGTCTGCGCAATCTGCCGTCAGCGCGCTACCGTCAACCCTGAGACAATCTGCGCAGGCGCCGAATGGGAGCCCATACAAGATAGAACGCGAGCATTTGGATCGCTCGGCTACTTGGCAGTGGCGGCAGCAACGTGTCTACATCATTAACGGCGAAACTGCTCCTGTTTCAGATCGTGCTTCACCTTACTGAGCACTCCTGCGGCCGGGAGTCTGGAAAAAGCGACAGTTCTGCTTCTGGGAACCTACGCCATTTCTGAAGACATCACCACCGAGTTTGGTCATCAAGTGCCAGGCGTGCTACCGTCAGCGCAATCTGCCGTCAGCGCGCTACAGTCAACCCTGAGACAATCTGCGCAGGCGCCGAATGGGAGCCCATACAAGATAGAACGCGAGCATTTGGATCGCTCGGCTACTTGGCAGTGGCGGCAGCAACGTGTCTACATCATTAACGGCGAAACTGCTCCTGTTTCAGATCGTACTTCACCTTACTGAGCACTCCTGCGGCCGGGAGTCTGGAAAAGCGACAGTTCTGCTTCTGGGAACCTACGCCATTTCTGAAGACATCACCACCGAGTTTGGTCATCAAGTGCCAGGCGTGCTACCGTCTGCGCAATCTGCCGTCAGCGCGCTACCGTCAACCCTGAGACAATCTGCGCAGGCGCCGAATGGGAGCCCATACAAGATAGAACGCGAGCATTTGGATCGCTCGGCTACTTGGCAGTGGCGGCAGCAACGTGTCTACATCATTAACGGCGAAACTGCTCCTGTTTCAGATCGTGCTTCACCTTACTGAGCACTCCTGCGGCCGGGAGTCTGGAAAAGCGACAGTTCTGCTGCTGGGAACCTACGCCATTTCTGAAGCCATCACCACCGAGTTTGGTCATCAAGTGCCAGGCGTGCTACCGTCTGCGCAATCTGCCGTCAGCGCGCTACCGTCAACCCTGAGACAATCTGCGCAGGCGCCGAATGGGAGCCCATACAAGATAGAACGCGAGCATTTGGATCGCTCGGCTACTTGGCAGTGGCGGCAGCAACGTGTCTACATCATTAACGGCGAAACTGCTCCTGTTTCAGATCGTACTTCACCTTACTGAGCACTCCTGCGGCCGGGAGTCTGGAAAAACGACAGTTCTGCTGCTGGGAACCTACGCCATTTCTGAAGCCATCACCACCGAGTTTGGTCATCAAGTGCCAGGCGTGCTGCTGTCTGCGCAATCTGCCGTCAGCGCGCTACCGTCAACCCTGAGACAATCTGCGCAGGCGCCGAATGGGAGCCCATACAAGATAGAACGCGAGCATTTGGATCGCTCGGCTACTTGGCAGTGGCGGCAGCAACGTGTCTACATCATTAACGGCGAAACTGCTCCTGTTTCAGATCGTACTTCACCTTACTGAGCACTCCTGCGGCCGGGAGTCTGGAAAAGCGACAGTTCTGCTGCTGGGAACCTACGCCATTTCTGAAGCCATCACCACCGAGTTTGGTCATCAAGTGCCAGGCGTGCTACCGTCTGCGCAATCTGCCGTCAGCGCGCTACCGTCAACCCTGAGACAATCTGCGCAGGCGCCGAATGGGAGCCCATACAAGATAGAACGCGAGCATTTGGATCGCTCGGCTACTTGGCAGTGGCGGCAGCAACGTGTCTACATCATTAACGGCGAAACTGCTCCTGTTTCAGATCGTACTTCACCTTACTGAGCACTCCTGCGGCCGGGAGTCTCGAAAAACGACAGTTCTGCTGCTGGGAACCTACGCCATTTCTGAAGCCATCACCACCGAGTTTGGTCATCAAGTGCCAGGCGTGCTGCTGTCTGCGCAATCTGCCGTCAGCGCGCTACCGTCAACCCTGAGACAATCTGCGCAGGCGCCGAATGGGAGCCCATACAAGATAGAACGCGAGCATTTGGATCGCTCGGCTACTTGGCAGTGGCGGCAGCAACGTGTCTACATCATTAACGGCGAAACTGCTCCTGTTTCAGATCGTGCTTCACCTTACTGAGCACTCCTGCGGCCGGGAGTCTGGAAAAGCGACAGTTCTGCTTCTGGGAACCTACGCCATTTCTGAAGACATCACCACCGAGTTTGGTCATCAAGTGCCAGGCGTGCTACCATCAGCGCAATCTGCCGTCAGCGCGCTACAGTCAACCCTGAGACAATCTGCGCAGGCGCCGAATGGGAGCCCATACAAGATAGAACGCGAGCATTTGGATCGCACGGCTACTTGGCAGTGGCGGCAGCAATGTGTCTACATCATTAACGGCGAAACTGCTCCTGTTTCAGATCGTGCTTCACCTTACTGAGTACTCCTGCGGCCGGGAGTCTGGAAGAGCGACAGTTCTGCTTCTGGGAACCTACGCCATTTCTGAAGACATCACCACCGAGTTTGGTCATCAAGTGCCAGGCGTGCTACCATCAGCGCAATCTGCCGTCAGCGCGCTACAGTCAACCCTTAGACAATCTGCGCAGGCGCCGAATGGGAGCCCATACAAGATAGAACGCGAGCATTTGGATCGCTCGGCTACTTGGCAGTGGCGGCAGCAACGTGACTACATCATTAACGGCGAAACTGCTCCTGTTTCAGATCGTGCTTCACCTTACTGAGCACTCCTGCGGCCGGAAGTCTGGAAAAGCGACAGTTCTGCTTCTGGGAACCTACGCCATTTCTGAAGACATCACCACCGAGTTTGGTCATCAAGTGCCAGGCGTGCTACCATCAGCGCAATCTGCCGTCAGCGCGCTACCGTCAACCCTGAGACAATCTGCGCAGGCGCCGACTGGGAGCCCATACAAGACAATCTGCGCAGGCGCCGAATGGGAGCCCATACAAGATAGAACGCGAGCATTTGGATCGCTCGGCTACTTGGCAGTGGCGGCAGCAACGTGTCTACATCATTAACGGCGAAACTGCTCCTGTTTCAGATCGTACTTCACCTTACTGAGCACTCCTGCGGCCGGGAGTCTCGAAAAACGACAGTTCTGCTGCTGGGAACCTACGCCATTTCTGAAGCCATCACCACCGAGTTTGGTCATCAAGTGCCAGGCGTGCTGCTGTCTGCGCAATCTGCCGTCAGCGCGCTACCGTCAACCCTGAGACAATCTGCGCAGGCGCCGAATGGGAGCCCATACAAGATAGAACGCGACCATTTGGATCGCTCGGCTACTTGGCAGTGGCGGCAGCAACGTGTCTACATCATTAACGGCGAAACTGCTCCTGTTTCAGATCGTGCTTCACCTTACTGAGCACTCCTGCGGCCGGGAGTCTGGAAAAGCGACAGTTCTGCTTCTGGGAACCTACGCCATTTCTGAAGACATCACCACCGAGTTTGGTCATCAAGTGCCAGGCGTGCTACCGTCTGCGCAATCTGACGTCAGCGCGCTACCGTCAACCCTGAGACAATCTGCGCAGGCGCCGACTGGGAGCCCATACAAGATAAAACGCGAGCATTTGGATCGTTCGGCTACTTGGCAGCGGCGGCAGCAACGTGTCTACATCGTTAACGGCGAAACTGCTCCTGTTTCAGATCGTACTTCACCTTACTGAGCACTCCTGCGGCCGGGAACCTGGAAAAGCGACAGTTCTGCTGGTGGGAACCTACGCCATTTCTGAAGCCATCACCACCGAGTTTGGTCATCAAGTGCCAGGCGTGCTACCGTCAGCGCAATCTGCCGTCAGCGCGCTAACGTCAACCCTGAGACAATCTGCGCAGGCGCCGACTGGGAGCCCATACAAGATAAAACGCGAGCATTTGGATCGTTCAGCTACTTGGCAGCGGCGGCAGCAACGTGTGTACATCGTTAACGGTGAAACTGCTCCTGTTTCAGATCGTACTTCACCTTACTGAGCACTCCTGCGGCCGGGAACCTGGAAAAGCGACAGTTCTGCTGGTGGGAACCTACGCCATTTCTGAAGCCATCACCACCGAGTTTGGTCATCAAGTGCCAGGCGTGCTACCGTCTGCGCAATCTGCCGTCAGCGCGCTAACGTTAACCCTGAGACAATCTGCGCACGCGCCGACTGGGAGCCCATACAAGATAAAACGCGAGCATTTGGATCGTTCAGCTACTTGGCAGCGGCGGCAGCAACGTGTGTACATCGTTAACGGCGAAACTGCTCCTGTTTCAGATCGTGCTTCACCTTACTGAGCACTCCTGCGGCCGGAAGCCTGGAAAAGCGACAGTTCTGCTTCTGGGAACCTACGCCATTTCTGAAGACATCACCACCGAGTTTGGTCATCAAGTGCCAGGCGTGCTACCATCAGCGCAATCTGCCGTCAGCGCGCTACAGTCAACCCTGAGACAATCTGCGCAGGCGCCGAATGGGAGCCCATACAAGATAGAACGCGAGCATTTGGATCGCTCGGCTACTTGGCAGTGGCGGCAGCAACGTGTCTACATCATTAACGGCGAAACTGCTCCTGTTTCAGATCGTACTTCACCTTACTGAGCACTCCTGCGGCCGGGAGTCTCGAAAAACGACAGTTCTGCTGCTGGGAACCTACGCCATTTCTGAAGCCATCACCACCGAGTTTGGTCATCAAGTGCCAGGCGTGCTGCTGTCTGCGCAATCTGCCGTCAGCGCGCTACCGTCAACCCTGAGACAATCTGCGCAGGCGCCGAATGGGAGCCCATACAAGATAGAACGCTGAGCATTTGGATCGCTCGGCTACTTGGCAGTGGCGGCAGCAACGTGTCTACATCATTAACGGCGAAACTGCTCCTGTTTCAGATCGTGCTTCACCTTACTGAGCACTCCGGCGGCCGGGAGTCTGGAAAAGTGACAGTTCTGCTTCTGGGAAACTACGCCATTTCTGAAGACATCACCACCGAGTTTGGTCATCAAGTGCCAGGCGTGCTACCGTCTGCGCAATCTGACGTCAGCGCGCTACCGTCAACCCTGAGACAATCTGCGCAAGCGCCGACTGGGAGCCCATAGAAGATAAAACGCGAGCATTTGGATCGTTCGGCTACTTGGCAGCGGCGGCAGCAACGTGTCTACATCGTTAACGGCGAAACTGCTCCTGTTTCAGATCGTACTTCACCTTACTGAGCACTCCTGCGGCCGGGAACCTGGAAAAGCGACAGTTCTGCTGGTGGGAACCTACGCCATTTCTGAAGCCATCACCACCGAGTTTGGTCATCAAGTGCCAGGCGTGCTACCGTCAGCGCAATCTGCCGTCAGCGCGCTAACGTCAACCCTGAGACAATCTGCGCAGGCGCCGAATGGGAGCCCATACAAGATAAACGCGAGCATTTGGATCGTTCAGCTACTTGGCAGCGGCGGCAGCAACGTGTGTACATCGTTAACGGTGAAACTGCTCCTGTTTCAGATCGTACTTCACCTTACTGAGCACTCCTGCGGCCGGGAACCTGGAAAAGCGACAGTTCTGCTGGTAGAAACCTACGCCATTTCTGAAGCCATCACCACCGAGTTTGGTCATCAAGTGCCAGGCGTGCTACCGTCAGCGCAATCTGCCGTCAGCGTGCTAACGTCAACCCTGAGACAATCTGCGCAGGCGCCGACTGGGAGCCCATACAAGATAAAACGCGAGCATTTGGATCGCTCGGCTACTTCGGCAGCGGCGGCAGCAACGTGTGTACATCGTTAACGGCGAAACTGCTCCTGTTTCAAATCGTCCTTCACCTTACTGAGCACTCCTGCGGCCGGGAACCTGGAAAAACGGCAGTTCTGCTGCTGGGAACCTACGCCATTGCTGAAGCCATCACCACCGAGTTTGGTCATCAAGTGCCAGGCGTGCTACCATCAGCGCAATATGCCGTCAGCGCGCTACCGTCAACCCTGAGACAATCTGCACAGGCGCCGAATGGGAGCCCATACAAGATAGAACGCGAGCATTTGGATCGTTCGGCTACTTGGCAGCGGCGGCAGCAACGTGTCTACATCGTTAACGGCGAAACTGCTCCTGTTTCAGATCGTACTTCACCTTACTGAGCACTCCTGCGGCCGGGAACCTGGAAAAGCGACAGTTCTGCTGCTGGGAACCTACGCCATTTCTGAAGCCATCACCACCGAGTTTGGTCATCAAGTGCCAGGCGTGCTACCGTCAGCGCAATCTGCCGTCAGCGCGCTACCGTCAACCCTGAGACAATCTGCGCAGGCGCCGACTGGGAGCCCATACAAGATAGAACGCGAGCATTTGGATCGTTCGGCTACTTGGCAGCGGCGGCAGCAACGTGTCTACATCGTTAACGGCGAAACTGCTCCTGTTGCAGATCGTACTTCACCTTACTGAGCACTCCTGCGGCCGGGAACCTGGAAAAACGACAGTTCTGCTGCTGGGAATCTACGCCATTTCTGAAGACATCACCACCGAGTTTGATCATCAAGTGCCAGGCGTGTTGCTGTCTGCGCAATCTGCCGTCAGCACGCCACCATCAACCCTGAGACAATCTGCGCAGGTGCCGACTGGGAGCCCATACAAGATAATAAAATGTCGCAGTTTCGCCCGAAAGGCGAAGCATCAATTGCGATAGCAAATTGGTAGAGAGCTATTCGGATGATGATGATTATTGTGGTTTATTGGCGCAAGGGCCAGATGTGGCCAAAGAGTGCCAAGACGATGGTAATGGCTTGTTAGTGGTGCATGAATAGTGGACTATATGAACATTAGATGTGACATGGCTGTAAATGGACCTAAAAACAGTCGCTGTAAAGTGCGTAAAATCTATACGTAATAAGATTATGGCAATGACTAATTATGTGTACTATGGACATGAACAATGCATTGCGAAGGAATGATACGACTTACAAAATATTAAAGATGCGAAAATTAGCCAGAAACACAAGTGCCTAAACAGAGCTCTTGAAACACAAGGGCCTGGAGGCATGTGCTATACAAAACTATCACAGCAACATCCTCTCGAGAGAGGATGCGCTATGAACTTATTGGGTAATAACATGTAGCACAACATCTTTCAAGAATGCGAGGACTGCGTTGGTGTCAAAAAGCGTTTCTTTACCGAGAAACATAGCAGAATGGAGAGGGATACAATAGCGATATGCTAGCGGCAAATGTTTCTTTCTTTCTCTTTCGGCTTCCCGACACTCCAAGAGGACGTGGAGGACGGTGAGCCTCTCGCCACATCTACCACAGGTTGGAGGATCATTACCACTCAATAGAAAGTTGTGAGTAGCATATGTATGTCCTATTCTGTCGTCTCAGAATGTCCTATTCTGAGACGACAGAATAGGACATCAGTTCGCCGTGTTTTCGATGCAGAGGGCCAGAAACCTAACTGTGGCTTTATCAAGTGAAGCTTATTATTTGTTTCCGCATCCCACAAGCGTTGCCAGTGGCTTCGCAGTTTCTTACGCAAGAAAGGTTTCAAATCTGTTACAGGGACAGCAGCTGTAGGATTAATAGCGTGCGATGTTATTGATTTGGCCATTTGGTCGGCAAGAACATTACCCTCAATGTCTCTATGCCCAGGCACCCAGCATATTATGATTTGTTGTTTAGATGCATAAGGAGAGCAGATCAGTGAGTAGAGGTTGATAATTACAGGGTGTTTATGTTTTTGCGGCATCATTAACGCTTTAACAACGCTTAAACAGTCGGTAAATATTACAGCCTTTTGGAGTTTCAATCTATCAATGTGTTTCACTGCCGATAGTACTGCATAGGCTTCGGCCGTAAAGATACTTGCTTGGGGATAAAGTACATCGGATTCTGAGAAGGACGGACCGACTGCCGCATAGGAAACGCCAGCATGTGACTTTGACGCATCTGTGTAAAATTCAGGGCAAGAGTACTTCGACTTTAGTTCTAAAAAGTGCATTTGAATGTGTGCATCTGGCGCCTGTTTTGTGACTTCAATAAACGATGTGTCACATTCAACCAGCACCCACTGCCACGGCGGTAGCAGCTTCGCTGGAGGCATTAGGCAATGTTCAAGTAGTGAAGCACCCATTTCTTCACTGAGCTTTCTCACACGTAGCGAAAAGGGCTGCTTCGCTGTCGGTCGATTATTAAATAGTGTGGCACATGTGGTATCGTTTATGGTAAAATAGGTAGGATGTGTACGGTTTGAATTTGTTTTAAGGAAATATGTAAAACTGGCATAAGTCCTCTGAAGGTAGAGCGACCACACGTTTGCTTCCACATAAAGGCTTTGTACGGGGCTTGTCCTGAAGGCTCCAGTCGCGAGGCGGATTCCTAAATTGTGAACAGGATCCAACATCTTTAAAGCACTGGGTGCAGCAGACTGATAGACTATCGCGCCGTAGTCAAGTCGTGAGCCGACAAGGCACCTATACAAATTTAAAATGCATTTCGTGTCACTGCCCCATGTTGTACGTGACAGCAGCTTCAATAAGTTCATTGTTTTCAGGCACTTAGCCTTCAAATATTTGATGTGTGGGACAAATGTGAGTTTCGAGTCCAGTATGATGCCGAGAAACTTGTGCTCTTTGCTTACAGGTAATGTGGTACCAGAGAGCTCAATAGAAGGGTCTCGTACTATTCCTCTCTTATTAGTGAAAATGACGCATGTGCTTTTTTGTGGGCTCAACCTAAAACCGTTTTCATCAGCCCATTTAGCCACTTTATTTAAGCCATGCTGGACATGTCGTTCGCAGACGGCAAAGTTGCACGATTTAAAACCAATCTGGACATCATCTACATATACAGAGTAGAACATCGTTCGTGGAATAGCCGTGCGTAGAGAGTTCATTTTAACAATAAACAGTGTGCAGCTAAGCACACCGCCTTGCGGGACACCAGTTTCCTGGGTGAAAGACCTCGACAATGCCCGGCCCACCCTTACACGAAAGATGCGGTTAGAAAGGTAGCTTTCGATAGTACTCAACATATTGCCGCGCACACCCATAGCGATAGGTCTCGGATAATACCGAAGCGCCGTGTGGTGTCATACGCTTTCTCTAAGTCAAGAAATACAGATAGAAAAAACTGTTTGTGTATGAAGGCATCCCTTATAATCCCCTCAATACGGACAAGGTGGTCTGTAGTCGACCTACCTTCTCGGAAGCCACACTGGTACGGATCTAGTATTCCGTTGCTTTCTAGGAGATAGACAAGGCGCCGGTTAATCATCTTTTCGAAGAGCTTACACAGACAGCTTGTCAAGGCAATGGGTCTGTAACTACTAGGCAAGGACGGGTCCTTGCCTTGTTTAAGATAGCTTCTTTATTATAGAATTTATTATATTATATTATAGAATTTATTATAGCTTCTTTCCAAGAAGATGGAATGTACCCAGCAGCCCACATGACATTAAATAAAATCACAGCATATCCACGGGGTGAATGATGATGAGTGGGCGAAGCTCCGGAGGGAATCATCGGATCTCGCGCTTAAGGGGACGCTAGCACAAACGCGTTAGAAACGTGCAGTACTCTCTAGTAAGGGGGAGCGGCCACAGCGTCTTACGCAGCCATTTACACATGCCGGAACGTGCACCGCGTTTGCCGACGCCATCACATGACTGCTGAGAGAGTATACCCCCCGTATTCATAAACGCTCCTCGACTTGAACTTGACTTGCCACCGCTTTGGGCAGCGCGTTCTAAACGCTTTGAAGGTAAGGCGGAGAGGCCACAGCGTCTTACACCAGCTTCTTACACGGGCCGTAACGCGCTAGCTCAAACGCGTTAGAAACGCGCTAGAAACGCGGCCTTTCGTTAATGTTGGGTATTTATTGCCATCGTGGTGCGTGTGTCCATGTCCGCTTCGTGGCGTAGTGGGCTAACGCCGCGCGCTCGGAAGCGAGAGGTCCCTGGTTCGATTCCACGCTACGGACACAACTTCGGAATTTTATTTCTAATTTTTCTCAGACTGGTTACACACTACTACTACGACGACGGGGACGGAACGGGTGCCGCTATAAGGAGCTTCGCCCCTAAAAGAGAGAGGAGGGTCTTTTGTGTTTCAGGGTGTAGGTGCTTGATCATATCATACATGATACGGTCAGCACCTGGTACTGAGGTGTTGCAACAAGCGAGAGCAGTTTTAAATTCAGCTAAACTAAACGGGCGGATGTAATCTTCATTTCGAGCACATTTCCGATTAACGGGCTGTCGCTCTGCACGTTCTTTGAACCTCATGAATGTTTCTGTGTAATGAGATGCACTGGATACATATTCAAAGTGTTCGCCCAGACAATCTGCCTGATTTTCCAGGCTATCTCCTTGGGTACTTACTAAGGGCAGAGGGTTCGACTCCCGACCTTTCAATTTATTCACCCTATGCCATACTTTCGCCTCATCTGTGTAAGAATTTATGCCAGAGAGGTACCTCTCCCAACTCTCTCTTTTTGCACGTCGACGGGTTCTTCTGCCTTGTGACTTAACCTGCTTGAAATTAATGAGGTTTTCGGTGGTTGGAGAATTGCGAAGCAATCCCCAAGCTTTGTTTTGGTTTTTGCGTGCTTTCCTACATTCATCGTTCCACCATGGGATGCGGCGCTTCTTGGTCAGTCCGTTAGTTTGCGTAATAGATCTCGTAGCAGCGTCAATAATAAAACATGTTAGATAAGCCACAGCATCGTCTACATTAAAATCAGCAATGTCATCGCCACATAAACATGTAAGCTCTCGGAACAGTTGCCAGTTGGCCGAGTCCACGTTCCATCGAGGAAAACTTGGCAAGCATCCATCTTGTTTTGTTGAGTTTAACATAATAGGGAAGTGGTCGCTCCCTAAGGGGTTCTTGAGAACGGACCACTCCAGGTACGGTATTAGTGTACTCGATACTATACTTAAGTCAATGGATGAGTATGTGTTATGTGTAGTGCTGCAATACGTTGGCTCTTTCTGGTTAAGTATAGATGCACCTGAAGAAAACAGAAAGTTTTCAATTAGGCGCCCTCTCGCATCGCAACGAGAGTCTCCCCACAAAGTGTTATGTGCATTTAAATCTCCGACAACTATATATGGCGGCGGAAGTTCATCTCTGTAATTTTGAAACTGTCTTGGAAAGTTGATAGCAAGGGGGGATGTAAATCGAACTAACCGTGACTAGTTTACCAAACAGTACTACTCGGGCAGCAACTGCTTCAAGGGAAGTTCGGAGGTTTAATTGCTGACACGCAACACCTTTATCGACAATTATAGCGACACCGCCCGACGAGGTGGTAGCGTCGTCACGGTCTTTGCGAAAAACGGCGTATTGCCTTAAAAAGTTTGTGTTTCCTGATTTCAGATGCGTCTCCTGGACGCACAGCACCCTCGGACTATATCTATGAAGGAGCTCTTCAACGTCATCGAGGTTATGGAGAAGTGCCCTAACGTTCCATTGCAATATTTGCATGTCCATATTGAGAAAGAGGTTTGCGCTGTGTGTGAAGGAACTCTAAATTAGCTTACATAGCCCTTGTCGGGCCCTGTGATGCGGGGTTTTTCTTTTTTGGAGCGATCGCGAGATTCGCGGAGCTCCTTAGGCGCTGGCGGCGCCTTCTGACCGGTTGTTGTGTCCATCGGCTCTTGCGAGGCGCTGGACACGCGCTCTTGCGAGCGCAGTGTGTGACGTGAGGGCCTCGTCTCGATGGACGAGACCTTTGAGGCCACGAGCCCGGAGGTCGATGGCCCCTTCTTGTGAGATGGCGGAGCAGTGGTAGCCGCAGCCGCCGAGGGGGCAGATGGCGTCACCGCCGGCTCACTACGTGTGAGCCGGACAGTAGCCGGAGACCGTTGTGACGCTGCCCCCTGACGCGCCACATCGGCAAAGCTGGTTTTAGACAGGTAGGTCACCCGCCTTCATGCCTCTTTAAATGAAATATTTTCTTTCACTTTTATAGTTACAATTTTCTTTCCTCCAGGACGGGCAGGACCGCGAGTATGCGGCGTGCTCCCCATCACAGTTCACACAGCGGACAGAGTTTTCACACGATTCAGATGTGTGTTCCAAGGCACTAAATTTAGCACATGTCAGTCGGCCTCGGCCGTTCTGCGAGCTGTGGCCGAATCTTTGGCACTTGAAGCATCGGAGCGGGTTTGGCACTTATGGCCTGACACGTAGTTTGACGTATCCGGCCTCAATAGTCTCGGGTAGAACACTTGAACCAAAAGTAAGAATTATGTGTTTTGTCTGAATCTCCTTACCATCGCGCCTCATCTTGATTCGTTTTACAGCCAAACCATTTTGTTCCTTAAATCCTTCCAGAAGTTCATCTTCAGTGAGCTCCAACATGTCATCAGAAATAACACCGCGGGAGGTGTTCATGGTGCGGTGCGGGGTCACAGTCACAGGAAAATTTCCAAACGACACTAGATTCTGTAGTTTATCATGTTGTTTCTTATCGCGGAGTTCCAGAAGGAGATCACCGCTGGCCAACTTCGTCGCCTTGTAACCTGGTCCTATAGTCTTTGTCAGAGTCTTTGCAACAATAAAGGGTGAGATCACTCTCACGGACTTGTTAGTTTTCTCACTATGTACCACGTGGTATCGTGGAAAGTTCTCAATTTGTCGGCCAAGAAATTGGAATATTTCTTCGGTGCGCCCCCGTTTCGGGCGGCGATCAGCAAGTGCAGGAAACGAGCTATCCATATATGTGGGATGAGTTTCGGCGGTGGCGCCAGCCACCCACCATGGAGCCCAACAAGGGGACGCTGTAGAGTCTGTAAGGGACAGGTCCTGCAAACGCCAACTGTACGCCACCACTATAACCAAATACATATACCCAAGGCAGGGTATAATGCACAAGGTTAACCCTTGCTGCCCGCGAAGTCGGAAGTGAAAGGAAAATAAAGAGAGGACAGGAAAGAGTGAAAGTAAGAAAGACGAAGGTTGGAAGGAGAGAGAGAGACAGGAAAAGGCAACTACCGATTTCCCCCGGGTGGGTCAGTCCGGGGTGCCGTCTACGTGAAGCCAAGGCCAAAGAGGTGTGTTGCCTCCGCCGGGGGGGCCATAATGGTCCAAACACCCAGCTTCGGCTCAACCTCCAGGATCCCCTTTTCCCCGGACACGGCTAAGCCGCGCACGGTTAGACGCGGGAGGGTCCGACCCTCGTGTGCTCGGGTCCGTGGTGTCGCAACACACCAAACGCCTCCTTGCGCAGACGCCACTGCGGGATGAGCTATTCGGAGTAGGGATAGTAGAGTAGTTTTATCGGCCGCATAAACTTGGACACATTCGCTTTCTAACTGAATTGACAAGCGTGGTGTCATCGCGCACAAGCAAACATGAATAGATCGCACTGAATGACCGCAGACAACGACTGTCAAAACGCTGGCGCGGCCGCTGCAGCCGGCGAACAATCGTGCGGTCTATCGCTTCAACGGAAACTGAGCGGCGAATGGACAGCGCATAAAGGTCAGAGCCGTGTGGAGACACGGCCGGGCTCGACTGGCGCGCGCGCTCGCTCGCTTCTTAAGAAGCGAGTGCGCGCGCCAGTCGAGCCCGGCCGTGGTGGAGATAAAGAGACGGTGCGGGCGACGGCCACCACAGCCAGTGCAAGCGTATTTGTTGGCAGAGTAGAAGCTGCTCCCCCCATCCCTTCCGCGCTGCCTCCCCGCTTTTTTTTTTTTGCTTTCGCGTGGGAGATTGCGTATCCAGTTCTCCTTGCGCTGGGTTGCAAGATAAGCATTTTGCGCCGTAGCACAGCGTCGCCCCGCCTCCCTTCCCCCCATACCCCCACGGCCTTTTCGGCGACAATCGAGTTTGCTTTCCGCCGTGCGTTGGCTCTCCGTGATAGCGCGCGTCCCCCGCGCGCTTTTACTCGCGCATACGGCGCGCGGCGACGATTTTATCGCCCTTGGAATCTATACGAAACCTCACGGCGACGTCGACGGCGACGGCGTCGACGACGGCGACGGCAGAAATCCCGTTGAAGTGTCCATATAATTGCTATCGCAATAAAACGCGAGCAATTGGATCGTTCGGCTACTTGGCAGCAGCGGTAGCAACGTGTCTACATCGTTAACGGCGAAACTGCTCCTGTTGCAGATCGTACTTCACCTTACTGAGCACTCCTGCGGCCGGGAATCTAGAAAAACGACGGTTCTGCTGCTGGGAACCTACGCCATTTCTGAAGCCATCACCACCGAGTTTGGTCATCAAGTGCCAGGCGTGCTGCCGTCTGCTCAATCTGCCGTCAGCACGCTACCGTCAACCCTGATACAATCTGCGCAGGCGCCGACTGGGAGCCCATACAAGATAAAACGCGAGCATTTGGATCGCTCGGCTACTTGGCAGCGGCGGACACAACGTGTCTACATCGTTAACGGCGAAACTGCGCGTGTTGCAGATCGTACTTCACCTTCCTGAGCACTCCTGCAGCCGGGAACCTGGAAAAACGACAGTTCTGCTGCTGGGAACCTACGCCATTTCTGAAGCCATCACCACCGAGTTTGGTCATCAAGTGCCAGGCGTGCTACCATCTGCTCAATCTGCCGTCAGCACGCTGCCGTCAACCCTGAGACAATCTGCGCAGGCTCCGACTGGGAGCCCATACAAGATAAAACGCGAGCATTTGGATCGCTCGGCTACTTGGCAGCGGCGGCAGCAACGTGTCTACATCGTTAACGGCGAAACTGCTCCCGTTGCAGATCGTACTTCACCTTCCCGAAACTCCTGCGGCCGGGAACCTGGAAAAACGACAGTTCTGCTGCTGGGAACCTACGCCATTTCTGAAGCCATCACCACCGAGTTTGGTCATCAAGTTCCAGGCGTGCTACCGTCTGCGCAATCTGCCGTCAGGGCGCTACCGTCAACCCTGAGACAATCTGCGCAGGCGCCGAATGGGAGCCCATACAAGATAGAACGCGAGCATTTGGATCGCTCGGCTACTTGGCACTGGCGGCAGCAACGTGTCTACATCATTAACGGCGAAACTGCTCCTGTTTCAGATCATCCTTCACCTTACTGAGCACTCCTGCGGCCGGGAACCTGGAAAAACGGCAGTTCTGCTGCTGGGAACCTACGCCATTTCTGAAGCCATCACCACCGAGTTTGGTCATCAAGTGCCAGGCGTGCTACCGTCTGCGCAATCTACCGTCAGCGCGCTACCGTCAACCCTGAGACAATCTGCGCAGGCGCCGACTGGGAGCCCATACAAGATAAAACGCGAGCATTTGTTTCGTTCGGCTGCTTGGCAGTGGCGGCAGCAACGTGTCTACATCGTTAACGGCGAAACTGCTCCTGTTGCAGATCGTAATTCACCTTCCCGAGCACACCTGCGGCCGGGAACCTGGAAAAACGACAGTTCTGCTGCTGGGAACCTACGCCATTTCTGAAGACATCACCGCCGAGTTTGGTCATCAAGTGCCAGGCGCGCAATCTGCCGTCAGCGCGCTACCGTCAACCCTGAGACAATCTGCGCAGGCGCCGACTGGGAGCCCATACAAGATAAAACGCGAGCATTTGTTTCGTTCGGCTGCTTGGCAGTGGTGGCAGCAACGTGTCTACATCGTTAACGGCGAAACTGCTCCTGTTGCAGATCGTAATTCACCTTCCCGAGCACACCTGCGGCCGGGAACCTGGAAAAACGACAGTTCTGCTGCTGGGAACCTACGCCATTTCTGAAGACATCACCGCCGAGTTTGGTCATCAAGTGCCAGGCGCGCAATCTGCCGTCAGCGCGCTACCGTCAACCCTGAGACAATCTGCGCAGGCGCCGACTGGGAGCCCATACAAGATAAAACGCGAGCATTTGTTTCGTTCGGCTGCTTGGCAGTGGCGGCAGCAACGTGTCTACATCGTTAACGGCGAAACTGCTCCTGTTGCAGATCGTAATTCACCTTCCCGAGCACACCTGCGGCCGGGAACCTGGAAAAACGGCAGTTCTGCTGCTGGGAACCTACGCCATTTCTGAAGCCATCACCACCGAGTTTGGTCATCAAGTGCCATGCGTGCTACCGTCTGCGCAATCTACCGTCAGCGCGCTACCGTCAACCCTGAGACAATCTGCGCAGGCGCCGACTGGGAGCCTATACAAGATAAAACGCGAGCATTTGTTTCGTTCGGCTGCTTGGCAGTGGCGGCAGCAACGTGTCTACATCGTTAACGGCGAAACTGCTCCTGTTGCAGATCGTAATTCACCTTCCCGAGCACACCTGCGGCCGGGAACCTGGAAAAACGACAGTTCTGCTGCTGGGAACCTACGCCATTTCTGAAGACATCACCGCCGAGTTTGGTCATCAAGTGCCAGGCGCGCAATCTGCCGTCAGCGCGCTACCGTCAACCCTGAGACAATCTGCGCAGGCGCCGACTGGGAGCCCATACAAGATAAAACGCGAGCATTTGTTTCGTTCGGCTGCTTGGCAGTGGCGGCAGCAACGTGTCTACATCGTTAACGGCGAAACTGCTCCTGTTGCAGATCGTAATTCACCTTCCCGAGCACACCTGCGGCCGGGAACCTGGAAAAACGACAGTTCTGCTGCTGGGAACCTACGCCATTTCTGAAGACATCACCACCGAGTTTGGTCATCAAGTGCCAGGCGCGCAATCTGCCGTCAGCGCGCTACCGTCAACCCTGAGACAATCTGCGCAGGCGCCGACTGGGAGCCCATACAAGATAAAACGCGAGCATTTGTTTCGTTCGGCTGCTTGGCAGTGGCGGCAGCAACGTGTCTACATCGTTAACGGCGAAACTGCTCCTGTTGCAGATCGTAATTCACCTTCCCGAGCACACCTGCGGCCGGGAACCTGGAAAAACGACAGTTCTGCTGCTGGGAACCTACGCCATTTCTGAAGCCATCACCACCGAGTTTGGTCATCAAGTTCCAGGCGTGCTACCGTCTGCGCAATCTACCGTCAGCGCGCTACCGTCAACCCTGAGACAATCTGCGCAGGCGCCGACTGGGAGCCCATACAAGATAAAACACGAGCATTTGTTTCGTTCGGCTGCTTGGCAGTGTCGGCAGCAACGTGTCTACATCGTTAACGGCGAAACTGCTCCTGTTGCAGATCTTAATTCACCTTCCCGAGCACACCTGCGGCCGGGAACCTGGAAAAACGACAGTTCTGCTGCTGGGAACCTACGCCATTTCTGAAGCCATCACCACCGAGTTTGGTCTTCAAGTTCCAGGCGTGCTACCGTCTGCGCAATCTGCCGTCAGCGCGCTACCGTCAACCCTGAGACAATCTGCGCAGGCGCCGAATGGGAGCCCATACAAGATAGAACGCGAGCATTTGGATCGCTCGGCTACTTGGCACTGGCGGCAGCAACGTGTCTACATCATTAACGGCGAAACTGCTCCTGTTTCAGATCATCCTTCACCTTACTGAGCACTCCTGCGGCCGGGAACCTGGAAAAACGGCAGTTCTGCT
Organism: Dermacentor silvarum; assembly: GCF_013339745.2. Classification (NCBI taxonomy): domain Eukaryota; kingdom Metazoa; phylum Arthropoda; class Arachnida; order Ixodida; family Ixodidae; genus Dermacentor; species Dermacentor silvarum. The sequence goes on from NC_051156.1 coordinate 29,530,922, forward strand.
GCTGGGAACCTACGCCATTTCTGAAGCCATCACCACCGAGTTTGGTCATCAAGTGCCAGGCGTGCTACCGTCTGCGCAATCTACCGTCAGCGCGCTACCGTCAACCCTGAGACAATCTGCGCAGGCGCCGACTGGGAGCCCATACAAGATAAAACGCGAGCATTTGTTTCGTTCGGCTGCTTGGCAGTGGCGGCAGCAACGTGTCTACATCGTTAACGGCGAAACTGCTCCTGTTGCAGATCGTAATTCACCTTCCCGAGACACCTGCGGCCGGGAACCTGGAAAAACGACAGTTCTGCTGCTGGGAACCTACGCCATTTCTGAAGACATCACCACCGAGTTTGGTCATCAAGTGCCAGGCGCGCAATCTGCCGTCAGCGCGCTACCGTCAACCCTGATACAATCTGCGCAGGCGCCGACTGGGAGCCCATACAAGATACAACGCGAGCATTTGTTTCGTTCGGCTGCTTGGCAGTGGCGGCAGCAACGTGTCTACATCGTTAACGGCGAAACTGCTCCTGTTGCAGGTTAGTGCAATATATCTTAAAGTTGAAATGGATTATGCCAAACGCCACTGCCGCTGCTGCCTTCTCTGCTGTTATTGATTGCTTGTCTAAACGCACTTTGTGCCATTTTCCTGAAATTTCTAATCACGAATACCAACTGTCTATCGTGTATTAGTCCTGTAAATCATATATTTGTGACGATGGCCCAATGCGCATATCATTTCGGTAAATGTGCGGGCGTGACAGAGAAATCATTTAAAGCAAAAAACAATGCTGCGAAGCAAACGTTGCGCTGTCTCACGTGCAGGCAAAATGTTTCTCGCACAAGTAGCAAAGAAAGCAACGATTCTGATCGCGATGTCAAGCATTCTCTTGCTTCTATCCTCGAGGAACTCGATAATTTGCCAGAATTAACAAAAATGTGGCAGATATAGAAAAATCTTTCCAACATATGTCTAAGAAGTTTGATGAATTTGAAAGACATGTTTCCCGTCAGGACACTGAGATCAAGGCGCTGAAGGAGAAAGTAGCGCAACTAGAAGCAAACGACGACATGACCCAAGTAGTGCAAACACAGCTACAACAAGATGTTAATGACCTTGAGTACCGAAGCAGAAAACTTAATTTGGAGATACACGGCATTGCAGTTGAAACCAACAAAAATCTACTTTCCCTTTTAAACGTAATTGCCCTGAAAGTTGAAGTCCCGCTATTAACGGCAGAAGGCATTCAAACAATACACAGATTGCCTGCTCGACAAGGTAGGACGCCGGGAATAATCGCTCGTTTCACCAGACAGGCAACAAGAGACTCATGGCTGAAAGCTAAGAACAAAGCGAAAAATGGTGAACCGCGCATCATTAGCCAGGAAAACATGACTCGATATAACAGATACTTGCTTCGAACTGCGAAAGAAAGGGCAAAAGATAGCGGTTATCGTTTTGTCTGGCATACGCATGGGAAAATCCTGGTCCGCAAAGATGAAGGAATGAATGTCATTCATATCAAAGGAGCAAACGTCATGCATGGTACAATCGCGAAATCATTCACCTGTTGCGCAGAATAAAACAAGTTCGTGAGCGTCGTCACAAAGACCATACTTTTGTCAGTCTACTAAGAACGTTGAAGACGACACTAAAAGCTAAAATGCACGAGGCGAAACACTTCTACTACAACGTGACCCTAGCGACTGTTCTCAAAGTTAATCCTTCGAGGTTTTGGAAAACCATCAATCCTAATGATTCTAGTTCTTCGTCATTTATTATCGATGGTATCCCCTGTACTGAGCCTTCCAGCATCTGTGAAATTCTGTGAATCCGTTTTTGTCTCCGACGATGGTCTTAATCCACCTTTCAACCCTCCCAGCGCTTCCCGATATTACCATAACTGTCGAAGGTGTTCTTAATCTTTTACTCAACATCAACACAACTAAAAGCTGTGGTCCAGACGATATTCCAAACACTTTTCTTAAGCGATACTCTGAGTGGAACGCACGTTACCTCACAATTATCTTTAGGAAATCACTTCTGACATCTACCGTTCCGAGCATTTGGAAAACGGCTAACGTAGTCCCAGTTTTTAAATCTGGTAAAAAGCAAATCATTTCTAACTACAGGCCAATTTCTTTGTTATGTACTACTTGTAAGTTACTTGAACACGTTATTCACAAACACTTTGTTAGTTACTTAACAGAGAACAACGTTATCTCGACGTGTCAACATGGTTTTCGGCCCGGTTTCTCGACAATAACACAACTTATTGAGTTTTCGCATGATATTGCTACGGTGCTAAATAGCCGAGGCCAGCTGGATGCTATATTTATAGACTATGCTAAAGCTTTCGACTCTTGCTGTCATAGAAAACTGCTTCTCAAGCTTCGTGAGATTATCAAAAATGACCAAATAATTACTTGGATTGCCGATTACTTGCATCACAGAAGCCATTACGTTTCTTTTAATAAACGTAAGTCCAATACTATCGAAGTTACATCTGGTGTGCCCCAAGGATCTGTGTTAGGCCCGCTTTTATTTATAATCTATATCAATGACGCCGTGAAGGTCACTGAAAACACGCCAGTTAAGCTACGGTTATACACAGACGATTGTGTATTGTATTCCGAAGTGTCGAATGCAAATGACCAGTCAGTATTAAATGAAGTTTGCTCTAAGTTCTGTGCTTGGAGCGATACTTGGCAACTAGCACCTAACCTAACAAAGACAGTCTCGATGACCTTCACGAATAAGAAAACACCTTTGCACTTTAATTATGGTTTCAGTGAAAGTAATATTGCACATGTAGATGAATTCAAGTACCTCGGGGTAACTTTTACTCTTAACATGAAATGGCAGAAACACATAGACTGCATCCACTCGAAGGCACTTCGCAAATTAGCATACTTAAAACGTACATTAAAAGACGCTACTAAGGATTGCAAACTAACTGCATACAAGACACTGATCCGGCCAGTTTTGGAGTATGCGTCCGTTGTCTGGTCCCCGTATTCTTCTTGTGACGCTAACGAATTGAAATCTCTGCAAAACAAAGCGATAAGATATATTTACAACAGATATGACCACCATTTTTCTCACTCTTCACATGCCCATGACCTATCGCTTGACACACTTGCACACAGACGCACGTGTGAGCGTCTTATCACTTTGCATAAAATCATAGGCGAGTCGTTGGTTATTGCGGCACCGGTTTCATTTGTTAAATGTCCTGCGCGTGCAACTCGAAGCACTCACCCCCTTAACCTTGTTTCATTTCAATCACGCTTGAACACCTTAAAATTTTTATTTTTCCCGTCAACAGTCGAACTCTGCAATGGCCTTGACGGCTCACTTCGACAGTTACCTCCGGCACAATTCGCGAAAGAAATCTACCACATCTCCCATTAGTTCTAAGATCTGCTGGTGTACTCTTTATTTTTTTGTATCTTTGAATACATGCCTTTCTTTACACGCAATATTATTTGTACTGACCATACACATATGTAACATGCTCTACTGATTGTATGCTATATAATGTTTGATTTTGCCTATTTAGGCTACTTCTGTACCCACCCCTGCAATGTCTCACACTGAGACGGCAGTATTTGTAAATAAATAAATAAATAAATAAATACAGTGTCCGTATCACCTTCCCTAAGCCGCATTGCTTCGTCTTTTTCATCCGCATCCATTAAAGCGTTACATATCAATGCACGATCAGTGAAAAACAAAGCAGAGTTGGTAGAAGCATTTTTTTGTGAATTTCAATTTTGGTTCTCGGTGATAATGTTGAGTGAAACGTGGAGCACTAGCGCAGATAATGTCTATAAAATGCCAAACTACAGAACGTACTACCTTAACAGACCTGCTGGTCGGGGCGGGGGAGTAGCACTACTGCTGGATGCGATTGAAAATGGTGAAATTCTGAGCCCATTCAGTACAATTACACTGGATTATGAGATGTCATTGTGTTTGGGTAAATTTATTTACTCTGTCTGTTACGCCCACCAAGCGGAAATTCAGTTTTTTTTTTAATTCTATGACGATTTCTTGTGTTATGTAGCGGACGGTGGTTACGCGCTTATTGCTGGAGGTGACTTCAATATCGATGTGAGTAGTAATAATCATTGTACTAGAGAATTTAAGATGGTATCGGCTTTGAATGGTTTCATGAATGTGCTCGAAATACGTACTAGAATAACAATTGAAAGTCGGTCTAGTTTAGATTTGTTCATTACTAATTTCTCCCATCCTAAAGTCGAGACAGGTGCCTTATCATGCCCTATCAGCGACCATCTACCAGTGTCTTGTGCATGGAGACGGTAACCCAAACACTAAAACAACCAAAAGGTATTACATACCAACGTATAACCAATGTTACTCTTGATGATTTTCAGGATGCTGTTAAACAAGTTGATTTGATACACATTGCTTGCCGTAATAATGCTAATGAAGCCTATAATAAGTTTATTGATATCTTTAAACAGCTATAGCACTCCTACTTTCCCTCTAAAACATGTAAACAATCTCGAAAAACTCGCAAACCGTGGATCACCCCTGAGTTGCAGAACGAAATTAAGTATAAAAATACGCTGTACAGAAGGTGACACATTCGGCAGAAGATCTGCATTTATTTAAACAGTTTCGAATTAGGTTAACAAAGAAGCTGCAATCAGCTCAAACAGAACATTACTCCATATATCTAGACGTGCAGAAGGGCCGCCATGATGTGAGCTGGACTCTTCTAAACTCATTGCTACATCGTAATCAGTCAAACAACCATGTGTGCAGTTTAAATATTCAGGGTAAAGAGCTAACGGGAACTGAACTCGCAAACGCTTTCAATGATTTTTGTACAAACATAAATACTAATGGATCGTTGTCGGAAATATACGAGTACATAAACTTTCATAATGATAATACAATATTTATAGATCCCGTGACAACGGATACTGTTATGACGAATACTAACTGTTATACTCAGCCTAAAAGATAGATGCCAAGATATTGACGACATTCAGATAAAGCCTGTAAAATATGTTGTAGATATTATAGCGACAACTATCACACATATTTGCAACTTTGTTTAGCTACATCGGTATTTACAGAACAAATGCAGATTGCAAAAGTCACTGTTTTATTTAAAAATGGAGATAGAAATGATTTCGGCAATTATAGACCTAGGTCCGTACTACCTGTGTTCTCCAAAGCACTAGAGAAACTTTTGCACTCCAGATTTACTAAATTTATAGATAATACAATTTGCTAACACCACGTCATTCGGATTCCGAAAAAACAAATCTACTGAACTGGCGCTTTTAGAACAAAACGAGCATATTTTGTCACAATTTGAAAACAGACCTTTTCTGATTAGAATGTTCGTCGACTTCACAAAAGCGTTTGATCTTGTAAACCATGAATTACTTCTAGAGAAACTATGGTACTACGGAATCCGGGGACAGGCTGCAAAAGTAGTAAAATCTTACTTGTCTAAAAGGAAACAAACGGTTGACATACATAATGCGTACTCATAAATAAAACCGGTTTATTCTGGTGTCCCACAATCCAGTGTGGTCCGCTATTAGGGCCACAACTTTTCAACGTTTAACTTAATGACATTGTAAACATTAACCCAAATGCCAGATTAATTATATATGCAGATGATACAAGTATTTTTTTCTCCGGAAATGACATTCACGAACTGATACAATCGTGCAACACGACGATGATATCGCTGGAAAAATGGTCCTAATGTAATCATATGTGTGTAAATGAGAGAAACACAAAAAGTGTAATCTTCAGGCTGAAAAATAAACCGGTTTCTCCACACAAAGGTGTCCTATTTAACTCCAAACAAATAGAAATAGTTGATCATTTTAAATGTCTCGGTGTAGTATTTTCTTCAACTATGTCATGGACAGCACATGTGGACCAAGTTGTCAAGCAATTAGCTAGAATAACTGGCGCAATTGGCTGCATCAGATACATTCTTCTTGAGCCAATTTAACTGCTTCGTTACAACTCATTATTTTATTCTCACGTTAACTATTGCCAGCTGGTATGGGGCACTGCAACACCGTCCTGTCTATGGAAAATTTATATTTTGCAAAAGAAAGTTTCTTCGCAATGTCTTTAATGCAAATTATGGAAAAACCACCAAACGCTTTTTTCTTGAAACTGGTATAACCAAAATCTTTGATTTGTATCAGTATCGGCTCAGCGTTTGTTTTAAAAAAGAAATAAGAAATAATATAGGTCACATTCGGCATCTAGCAAACTTACAAGAAAATAAAAAGAGTTACCCTTTCACACACCCCGAAAACTGGTTGGTGCCAACATCACGCATCAATACGGGGAAAGAGCGCCTCCAACACACGCTTCCTTCTCTTCTCAACGCGTACGAATCTGCTAACATCAACTTGTTTACCTGTACCCAACGAGATATACGTTCCATACGCAATTCATATGTAAAAGAATGTACCATTGAGTAATCTTTAGATATAGTTAAGCTTAATATAGGATGTTTTCTTTGTTCTATTTATATTGTGTCTATTATTCTTGTTATTTGACGATTGTCTTAAATATGTGTAATCACGCTTCTGACGAAGTAATTTGGTTTGTGCACATATAAGTGCAGATAAGATTCTGGTTGGTCTTATGTTTTTGCTATATTGTTAGTTTTTTAATTTTATTTAACATGAAGCCGTCATGTCTGCGATGAGATTGCCTGTCGCTGCTGCTTTGTATTTCGGGGCTGCAGTCAAGCTGTTTCCCAAGTAACGCAAAATGTTGCCGTAACGTTCTCTGAATGTGCACAAATGTCGGTGTATAACGTTGCCTACATGCTGCTAATGTCCTCTTTTTTGATCGCCAGACAACGTTGGGCCACAACGTTGTGGCAGCGTTGAGCAGCACATTCACGACGTTAACATAATGTTAACAGAACTTCCTGACAACGTAATTTGGATGTTGCCGTTTGTCACTTGAGCTTTCAGGCAACGTACGTATGCGACGTTCAAGCAAAACTCAACTGACATCGCTGAATATTTGTAGACATACGTAACAGCAGTGCTTGTCAGCATGACACGGCTGACAGCACCGCAAACCCTTAAATTTATATTTGCTTGACAGATAATTTACTCTAGTAGTTTTCATGTTGCATATGCATGAAAATGTTAAACAAGAATTAGTGAAAAACAGCGTTTTTTACGTATATATCTTGTGTAGCTTACCAAGATATCTGTGTACCTTACCTTGTGGTAAGATACACTATATACGTAAAAGAATGCTGTTTTTCACCAGTTCTTGTTTACATTTTCATGCATATACGACATGAAAACTACTAGAATGCATTATCTGTCAAACAAATATAAATTTATGGGTTTGCGGTGCTGTCAGCCATCTAATGCTGACAGCACTGCTGTACGGGCAGCTGATCTGTCTTGCACTATATATACTACCAACTCGCCCTAAGCCAGAATCTTTAAAGTGTTTCACATGGTGGTTTGCCTGACTTGTCTTGCTGTTGTCCAGCACAGCATATAGATGCTAACTGCAACTAAAAGTGCACAATGCAAAGCTGCAAAGTGGTTCATAAGAGGTCCACCTTAAATAATAGTGAATGCCAAGACAAACCTGGTTATAATGTCAAACCATGCATTTATTTACCGTCTGCTTACATCATACTGGCAAACAAATGACACTTATATAACAGTAACTTAAAACTGATAACACACTGATAACACACTTAAATATATTTTCTATTAAACATCAACGTCTTCTATCTCATATTAAGACTCTACTAACAGCTACAACTACAACACAATATATTTTGCCTTCCCATGTAGGTCAGACTTGGAATTTTTTTGCTTTTTGTCGAGTTCCCTTATTTCAATGGCAGAACACAATTTATACTTAATAACAGCACAAATACTGTCCTCCTTCACTGTGTAATGTACAACACAACACAGTTACACTGCCGTTGGATACTATCTCCTGCCAAGCATCCAGCCGGTCTTTTTGCCTAAGCTTGCAGACATGGCAGCAAGTGTGAAGTAGTCAACACAGCCCAAGGCGTAGAGTAACAGAAAGTCATCCAAGCACTGACAGCCAGCCATCACTTTTGCAGAGGATGGCCAGCAGCACAAGTGATGCACACATGCCTCCCTCGATAGCTTCACTTGCATCCAGACCTCACTGGTTTCCAAGTCAACAATGCGGTAACCTGCAGAGACATCAATTACATCAACCTATAAAGTGCCATCTGAAACACTGAAGTAAGCCATGTTTACTGTGAAAACAGGCTATAAAATGCTTACAAACAACTTAAGCTTCACATAACTGTGAAACAAACAATAGTCACTTTACACAGGAGAATAATGCAAAACATCAAAAGCAAATTTCAGTAAAACATACCCATTATAGCCACAAGTTTGGACACAAGAGCAAGGAAAGCACAATAAACAATACCCACAACTTCCTTTATTGCGCTAAGCAGTTAAGACGCTAGTATCAATATATTTCTTTAACATAAAGCTTCCTTGCAATGCCACGGCTGCTTGTTACATCCAGTTCAGTCTTGGAAGAAAACAAAAATTAACAAATGATGTGAATGCTCTACCACTGTACCAAAACCACATTTCATTCGTGATGAAAGAAAGTTCCAATGAGTGAGTGATAAATTTGACTTGTCGGTACAACATATTGGTGAATTGCAGCACAGATATTGACGACAGAAAAGACAAGACAATAGACGTGTGCTGACTTCCAACAAAAAGCTTTATTTTCAGCGACCCATGTTTATAGCCGTCACTCATCACATTGCACAAGTGCAATTCACACCCTTAGGAAGGTCAACTCTGTCTGATAAGTGCACAGATGCTGACACACACAGAGCCAATTCGCGCAATCTTTTCAGCTTCAATAATTTCACGTGTTAGTTGATCACCGCTTCCGCTGACAACAGTATACCGAGCAAACAATAGTTCACAGGCACACGAACTGCAACAACATGCAAGCCAACTGTCATGCACATTTTTCTTGACATTGTATGAGTGTTCTCTCATCTGGTCATTGATAGTGTCCTGTTTGGCCTATGTACTGTTTACCACAAGAAAGAGGGGTACAGTAATTAATGTTGCTAACATAGGTGACAAACAGATTTTTGTTACACTTGTGTGCTGCGCTGAAACATTTCCTTTGATTACACAACTTCATAAGCTTCTGAGGTGCAAAGAAGACACCTTTAACTTTGGAACGATCTGCAGTTTTCACAATACTGTGAGACAGCTTATGAATGTATGGTATGACAGCCACTTTAAGTCTGTCAGATGGAGTGATCACATGGCAACCACTCGGTGCATGCGCTTTTCAGAGTAGAGGTCATGTGGTCACTGCATCGGACAGACATAAAACTCACCGTCATACCCTACATTCATAAGCTCTCACAATATCAATAAAATTGCATATCATTCTAAAGTTGTGTAATCAAAGGCAGTGTCACAGCACGCCACACATATGCAACAAAACACCAAATTCCGTTTGTCACCTGTGTTAGCAACGTGGTTTATTGTATCCCTCTTGTGGTAAACAGTATATAGGTCAAATGGGACGCTGTATCAATCACCAGCTGAGAGAACACTCATACAATGTCAAGAAAAATGTGCGTGACGGTAGGCTTGAATGTCATTGCCGTTCGTGTGACTGTGAACCGTCGTTTGCTCAGTGTACTGTTTCCAACAGAAGCCGTGATCAACTAACACGTAAAATAATTGAGGCTGAAAAGATTTCGCGACTTGGCTCTGTGTGTATCGCACACCTTCTATACACTTGTCCGACAAAGAGTTTACTTTCTTCCTAAGGGTGCGAATTGCGCATGTGCAAGGCAGTGACCAACGGCTATAAACATGGGTCAGCAAAAATAAAGCTTTTTGTTAAAGAGTTGCCGCATGTCTCTCGCCTTGACTCTTCTGTCGTTGCCTACATCTGCACTGCAATTCACCGATAAATTTGTACGTGCATAGAAACTACTGGCTTGAAACACTACATAGGGAAATGAGGTAAATAGCGGAGAAACGAAGAAATCACAAAAATAGTGCATCTATGCCTCGTGTATGAAGTCTCAGACGGAGTGTGCTGGTCTGGGCTGGTTGGTACATTAGGACGGGAACAAACAGCGCTAGGATGGGACGAAAAGAGTACGACAGACAAGGAGTGAAGTGTCGTGTGGACGGTAGTGCCGCATGGGCTGTTATTGGGTATTGTCCTTTTTTTTTAAGTCCTAATGTTCTTCTTCAGATATGTCTACACAATGTCTTTATAGCCTGCGAAACTCCCAAAATATATGTTTTGTCATCAGTTAAGTGCCTGAGTGGCATGTCGAGCAGGTAACTGGTGTTGTAACACTTGCATCTTAGTTTGGCAAGTCCTCAGCTTTGTAGACTTCCATGATCTAGTTCTGTGGTTCCTCACTATAGCAGTACAAGATGTTATGGCGTAAGATTTTCTTGAAAAGATGCCACTTGGCAAGCCCGTACTTTATCAGAGCATAGCTGGGGCGCGCCTTAGCGAAAAAAGAACAGCAAAAGGCAGTTTTATGCCGGCTACCTTCACAACAATACAACAAAAAATGACACATATATACATTCAACTCTCAGTAACTTGACCTCGGTTAATTTGACTTTTTACTTTCAAACGCACTGCAATGTCCAAACAAGAAACCACATATTGCTATGGAACAAAACACTTATTCGAATGCATAAGCATGTCGTTTTGGTGAATTCAGCCTCTACAGTGTCCCCTCATGCGAGCAGCGGCAGCTAAGGTCTGAAAAAACAAGAAATTCAAGAAACAACTCAACTGCTTCCCTTGGTGTGAAGCTGTTTTACTTTGCCTTTACTTTTATTTTTCAAAATATCCACAACCTAAATTTTCCTTACAGTTTAACACTGAGGCAGTGTTTAACATGTTGGGCAATGTTGATGCATGTCGGCTGAGTTGTGATTCAAGAGCAAGCAGGAAAACATTACAGACCACCTCGGGTGATCTAAAATACCTGCTTTTATTCTGCCATTGTTAATTTCATCTTTCGGATAATTGAACCAACTCTTGGGGTGCTGCGAACGTCAATTAGCAGAGGCAACTGTACCTGTTACTGCGCATCAACACACTCAGTTGCATTGACAGTGCTACGTATACATTAACCAACCCTCAGAATGCTATCAGATCTTGGAGGCCACACAGCAGCAGCAGCTACATGCAACTGGCATGTGTAGACCAGAAGTGCGAAGATGAAATACTTTTTATGGTCTTTTTGAGATTACATAATTGTGTATTTTTCATTTGTTCACCTCAAGAATAGCAATTGTAGTCAGAAGAGTGGAATTTTGGACCCACTGGTGATGCATATTTGAGTGTCGTGAAGCACGAAAGACGGGACAGAGTGAGGCGAGACGGATGGGACAAGCGTTACTGTCAACTGTGAACGTTTTTGGGAAAACATTTCCTGCAGCAAGAGCATTACAGCAGGCCGGTTTCCAACATCTGCTCCTTCATGCCATTGCAGAAACCCTGCTTAAACAGCTGAGCAAAGAGCCGTCAGTAAACGTTGTAGGTACCCCACAGGAGAGGTGTTTATTCGCGGTTGTGCCATATGTGCACTTAAGTCGCAGGGAAGTATGGAGTGGATCTTGTGTTCTCTGCATCATGCAAGTTGGCACAACTGTGCAAACGCATCACGGGTAGTCAGGAAAGGATTTGTTGTACATCAAAACACTTGCATAAGTGTGATCCATGCGCCACTGTGGTCATGTTTACTTGGGACAGACCGGCCAGTGCCGAACGACAGGCTACAACTACGCTACAGGTGTTGCAAATCGGGAGAAGGGTTGTATATTGCTCTACACTGCAAAAGTTGTCGTTGCTATCCGCGGATGACGAATACGGAAGTTCTGGCCGTGGAAAAACCAAATTAGAACGCGAGCTTTTGGAAGCGATGTTAATAGAAAATTCTGGAACTGATAAGTAGGTTAGCGCCACTTCGCAGGCACTTTTAAACAAAGAAATGCAACTCATGAGTAGCCACAAATAAGCTGGTTTGCTAATTCTGCTTTTCCTTTTTTTTAAAGACGATAGTGTTTCTTAGGCTACCTAAACGCGAAAAACTTTGTCACTCGATTCAACCGCTCGGCCAAAACCAAGCATGAAAAGATGATTTTTCTCAGGGGCACATTTCGAAAAATATGCATCAAATGCATCTGAAAAGTTAATGATTTCGGTGCAATACATTTATTGTTACAAACATTACAAAAACAAACTTGAAAGAATGTGAATGATACTTACTACCCACAGCTTCCAATTTATCGGGCTCCAAGGCTCAATGTCGGCTTCTCAACAGCATTGCTGTCCTTCAAGCACCAACAAGGAGCCCCTGTGACGCTTCTACGCTGAGCGCCAGGGCTCCCCACATCAGTTATGCGAGTTCTTTGCAGAACAGGGAGTCCCGGCCATGGCACTGGAGCAGGCCCCAGTTATCGTTGCCAATGTAAAAACATTTCCTAGGTGTACCTGCAATAAAACATGGCAGAGACACATTAAGACTGCTTACGTGGGGGAAGTGAAAGCACCTTTAGTAAACCAAATGGCTGCAATGTGACGTGCACAGTGTGACACGCACTAGGCACACCTTGAGTCAGCCAGAACTAAAGAGCTGCCATGTCATAAGGGAAGCGTGCTCCTTTCACACTCCAGGTTCTATTTCCACCCAGTCTGCAGATCTTTCTTATTAAAGCAATTAATTTGCTTTGTTTACATGAACCTACCTAAATTTGACATCACTCCAAGCGTTTTGATGTGCTTTTATTGCTTGTGCAATAGGCCCTTGGTTTTATGTCAATAAATGCTGGTAGCAAAAAGAAGTATGTCTAACCGTGCGATAAATGTAACCGGAAATGGCAGGTACGTCCAGTGGCATTAGTGTAGGGGCTGCACACAAAATTATATAGCTTACCCTGTTTCAAATTTATTTTAAAGAGCAGTTTCAGTGAGCCCAAGTAGAGTCTTTCAGCTTTTTGCAGTGCAGAAACAGGTACAGTTTGTGCCAGCCAACCAGGTGAAGAGCTCTCCTAGTAACTGTCTCTAATCACCCTCTCAGCAATTAGTAATAGCCAAAATACAGCTTGTATCTATACAACTGACACATGTCCCATTTCCTTAATGTGGTATTCGTCACTGATGATGATGGTCAATTGGTTGCCATAGATGAACAATCGAAATCTGGCACACAGCACAAGTCGCGTCAGTGCATCGTCAAGTGGCACGAACATATTTCTCCCTTGAGTGAATTATGGTGCTCTCCTGGGCACATGTTGAGACACCAGCCAGTCTGCCCCATGTACATTTGACCGAATATATACATGATCAAAGGAAGACTATGCTACCCCTGACGAACACAAGACAAATTGGGTTGCATCTTTAACTCATCAAGCCTCAATTCTCATGTGGACTGCTATGCACGCACATTTCCAGTGAAAAATAAAGAACGCAGGATATGCACGACAGTCCACAAGTGAATTGGGAAAGGCGAGCAGGCAAGGGAGGTTTGCTTGGTTAAAGATACTACCAAATTTGTCTAGTGTGTATGGGAGGCAGTGTACTGTATTCCTTTCACACCTGGCCAAATGTACACAGAGCAGACTGGCTGGTAACTAAATGTGCCAAATAAATTCCCATATTTCACTCAAAAGACCAGCATGCTCGTCCAGTTTGGCCGTGCATTGCTGCGATAGGACTTCAGGCTGGATTAAGATCATCTGTTTTCACCTACGGTGAAAAATTGACACGAGAGATCAGTGAGGCATACCACATAAACGAGACATGCAAGCCAGACCCCATGATCAATTCATGAAATAAAACGCATCCTTTCTAGATGACAAGTGATTGAAGTCAGTCTGCACCATATTTACTTTCCTTTTTACACAAACAGCAATTATTGCGATTTTATGCCTTTATATTACAACTTACACCTTTCCTCTGAAAGAAATTGGGCACAACATAAGCACACATGCAGTGTTGCTATTTTTAATCCTTCCATCAAAATAAATGGTCAGTTAGCAGCAGTCATGTTGTATGGTACCCTTTTCCTCCCCATGTAACTTCTATCCTGAAAAGTTACATGAACTGACCGGCAAACTCATAAGTACACTACAAATTTCACCTAGCAAACACGGCTGGTTCTCAGAAAATGCACAACTACAGTGATAGGTATCTGTTGGCATACTGTAGCAATAGTAAGTGCCAGTTAGCTTTGACACTAGACAGTTTTAGTATAGCATATGCAACTAATAGCGTACGCCTATACCCTATAGTCCAGCGTACGCTAAACAGCACACGTTTATTAGTTTTAGTTGGCCTGCGAGATCTTCCGATCTCAGAGGCCATATGTCATCGTCGCACCTATCTCTCGACTTCACTGACAGGTGGCGCTGACATATCTCGGTTTCCCTCGTTAAGCTTCGTGTCGTTCGAAACGAGAAGCGATCTCGAAGACTCCACAAGGTTAACCATATTATACTGTTGTCGAAGCGGCCTGAGGGTAAGCGAAAGCTGTTTACGCAGTCATTTGCTACGAACGAAGCGAATTCTGCAAAGGCCACGCCAAATTCAATTCGAGGCGGGCAGCGGGGACCGCCTCCATTTTTAACGTAAACAACGCAAACCACGCCCAGACGGTAATGCTAAATCTGAGAAATAGCGTGAATGCACGTGGCGTGCATTCTGCACATGCGCAGTGATGACCTGCTATATTATAGTGTACGCTAAACTAAAACTGTCTACTGCTGCAATACTTCAGCTGTCAGGCATCTACAGTGCTTAAGACACCACAGAAGTGTGAGTGCCCAACAAAAACAAGCGGCGCATCAACCATAAATTTGACTTGAGAGTAGTGACAACATAGGCTGTTTCGTCTAGCTAAAACACTAGCCAATATGTAGAAAGTATATGCACAAGTATACATACCTATAGATATTTGCCTACCTAACTTAAAACTGATGCAAGAAAAAATATCTAACATCAGGACATGTTAGGTCTACTTTTATATAGAACACAATAAGGTGTGCATAACAGCTATGAACACAAATAAACAGCAAGTTGCATAAATATTTGGCATATTTAGTAAGCTGTGTTGACTAATGTCGATTAACTTATCCACGAATGATACCAACATGCTACTTTTTGGAACACGTACACTACATACATACCTGACCCGACCATCCAGATTACACGTTGCACTACAGCAGGCATAGCCAAGGGGTCTGGTGGCTCCTCCGTTATGTGTGGGCAGTGTTATGGGTCACAGCCTCGCCACTATAAAATAAGTTCTGTGTTAACTTATAGCAGTGGCACATAGCTTTATAAAGCTGTCAAATTGTCTACATATGCATGGAGCATCTAAATATAGTCACAAAAACAATGTTTGCATTATTGCAGGGTGGCAACAGAGCCCAAAGTAGAAGTCACTGATGAATGTCTTGATAATGGGGACCCTTTCATCACAGTAAAATTATTGACACGTAGCAGCACATAGCAAAGAAATGTTTGTTTACAAAACAATTCATTTTTTTTTCATGACTCAGTTTAACTTTCCCCTGTCATGTTTAGTTACGTATAAGGTATGTCAAAACATGTTGTCTTAAAAAGTAAGTTGGACTAGTAGCAAGCTGTGATTGCTTAATTTTTTTTTCTCTAAAACTGTCGTAAACCAAAAACTTCGTAAGCAGATATTATTTACAACGTCGAGGCATCTATAAGCAAGGAAACGTCATTGCAATAAGAATCGGTGAAGAGGCAAATGAGTCGTTATTATGCAACTTCAGCAGAAAAGCGGGAGCTCACGCGCAGCACGCACATGATGAACACGATTATTTTCGAACGTTGTATTTCTCATCGGAAGAAAACGCTTATCAAGATTTTCAATTTCGCATCGAAGCAATAAACTTGCGTACTAAGTGCTGACGACCAGCGTTCAGCAAGCATCAGCACAGGTATCACTGTTGTCGCGGGACTTCTATTTCATACGCTCGCGCACGCTATGCACACACGAGAAGCTCACACAACACGCGTGTAGTTAGCCAGCACGATTACTTACCTTTTGAATGGTACGACGCGGTCGCGAAGCGCTCTCCAAGTTGCCGGTGCTGCGTCGACGATGTTACTTTCCGCATACATGCCGCTGCGTAGTGGACGAGCTGAGGCGCGCCCCAACACACAATATTTCTTTGCGACGTCCACCCAACTTTCCACGAGAACAAAGGGCTCGCACTCCACGGCATAAAATCGTTGGGCCACATTTGCCTGGCGCGCCACGCATACGGCGAGTTTGCAGCATGACACAAGGTATCTTCAGGCACTTCTGTGCACGCTAACTGCGACCCACTTCATAACTGCAAACACAAAAACACACGATCAAGCAAACGCGACGCTCGTAGCACCCCGCACATACGACCGCCATCACAGAACACGGAGGAAAAACAATAGCGCCACCTGCATAAGTTGTGAGACTGTTGTGGCCTCTGTGATGACAAAAATATTAACCAGTACACTCACATACTAAAATTTTGTGCCGGATTACACACAACTACGTATAGATGTTGCGAGACAAAATAACCGTAGAACAATTTATATTTTACATTATAGTTTGGCGTAGAAAGAAATTTTATAACGTATTTTACCTTTGAATTGCTTCCGCCGTCTGCAGCCAGTATAAGCATGGCCTTCGAGATTAGCTTACGTTATCCTTATCAAGCCGTCGCTGTGGCGTGATTTGAACGGTTTGGGCTGTCTCGAAGCTGTCTCGAAGCCAATACATGACCTTTAGCGATGCTGCCTACTTTTCCTACGCCGTCACTTAGTTTTAAATAACTTTCTGATGTCGTCAACATGAATTGTAGCCTCAGGAATTGTTGACACGATATCGGAGGTACAGATGTGCAGTGTTCGATGTTTCCGTGCGCGTTGTGACTGTTTCAGTCGGAAAGGATCAAATCCACGAGGGTTGATAGCTCGTGTGGCGCAGGTTACACCCGTATCGTCCGCATTTCCTTTCGTGTCGGTGTGTTGAATATGCGCGGGTTTTGCTCCTGTCGTCCGTACCTTCTGTGTTTATCGTGCAGCTCGCGAAGATTCCTCCTAAAAAACATGTCTGCAGCGTGCATGTGTCCTGTGTGGTGTGTGAAACAAATGTGCGCTGGTGTACGATGTGTTTGCAGCCGTATTGGTGGCTTATAGTCCTTTGCTCTAGTGCCGTTTCTATGATGTAAACCATACGTGAACTGAAAAAAATGCACTGTTTCTCATATGGACAAGTAGATATGATCTGTGTGTATCCACTGTGCAGTGTGGATGTGTTCGTCATTTTTATGCAGCTCGTATCATGGGGCTTGTGCCTATTAATGATGGCCCTTGCTTAATGTTTCCACTTTTAGAAGCATGTGGCGTGCAAGCAGTCACGAAGTCTTGTGGGTTTGGTGTGGAAGAAGGGAATACTTTTATGCGTAACTTTGTCTACTATAGGCGAACCGTTGCAACAATTAGCATTTTTTCCATGTAAACGCTTCTGCCATTTGATATAATTTGTAGCAGATCTTATCTGTGGAGAAGCATAATAAACATAATTTAACATGGTGTTCCTTAGAAGATATTAATTACTGCATAACCACTATACAGCTCCATACCTCACTGTATGATAAAGATGAATGTTCAGTTGAAAATGAAAATACCTTATAGTTGCATGAACGTATACATGCGAAATGCTACACCAGCTTGGCATCACATTAATGTCAATATTGGTGACGTCCAGCAACGTTCTGGGAACGTGCTGTTTTGTAACGTTGCTACATTGATACCATTTACACGTTAAATTGATGTTTACATGCAACGTTGACACAACGTGAGTGTCGGGACGTTGCTTTTACATTTATTTGTGACATCACTTGAACGTACAGCTGGCAACGTACATTCAACGTTGAGGTTGGCTGTTTAACGTTGCCTGACATTTGTTACAATCAGGCAACGTTTACGCTACGTTCTGTGTTACTTGGGTTAAGACAGCTTTTTCTGCAGCTCCCCTGTCTGTATTTCTTCAGGCAGAAATAAATTATTATTATTATTATTATTATTATTATTATTATTATTATTATTATTATTATTATATCTTGTACATGCAGCAAAATTTGCACAAACTGCTGTGGCACACAGGAGGTTCTCTCGTCCGCAGCGGCTTTCATGTTTTATTTGACCGCGTGAGGTTCTTTGGACAGTTCGAAAATAAGGTGGGAATCCTATTATCGAGCTCCGCGTAAGATACCGTCGATATCGTGTCGATACTCTGAAAAATGGTTGTGGCAGACATGGTCGGTAGGCATTATAGGTCGGTCTGCCCTCAGATTTGTACGGCGCCACTGCTCTAGACGACCGTTGTCGGACGGGGCTTCGTACTTGTGCTTTGCGCGGTGGCGGGTGGGTACCGTATCTTGAAAGGTTCCTACCTTTGTATGCACTCTGCTTTCGCCGCTCAATTTCCGCTGAAGCAATGTACCGCAGGAACCTCCGCTCGCTGATGCTGGCGCGCTTGCTCACGCCAGCAGTTTCACGGCGGTTGTATGCGGTCATCGAGGGTGATCTATTCATGTTTGCTTGTTCGCGCTGACAACATGCATGTTAATTCAGTTAGTAAGCAAATGTGTCCAAGTTTATACAGTCGATAAAACTACTACCCTTACTCCGTATAACTCTACAAAAATGTGCTATCGCAATTGATGCTTCGCTTTTCGGGCAAAACTGCGACTTTTGCTCTTTGCGCGCGCCGCTCGCTCCTCTGTCCACCCGCCTCTCGCTCGGTCACATGTTTTTTTTTTTTCTTGTAGCACTCTGCTTGACACCGCGTTTTTTTTAAGGCCATCGCGCAATGAGCCTGCGTATCGCAAGTGATGGCATTCTGAGGGTGTCTTTCAGTTTGGTGACGCTCTGACACCACTAATATGATAGGATTAACCGTGCTGCTTTGTTGTAGACCGCTCCGAGATGCTTAGTCCAAGTGACATGACGCGCATGGCAAATGATATATGCGTACACTAACGGTGGCCCAATGAGGAAGTTATAGGGTAATAGTCTAGTGTCACGGTTGGCGAGGTTCAGTTCGGATGCCGAGTTTCAAGTTTTGTGGTCTATATGATCGTTCCATGTTAAAGTAGAATTCACTTTTATTGTGATAGCAATTATATGACACTCCGGACACATTTCAGCCGTCGCCGTCGCCGTGAGGTTCTGTATAAAGTCCAGGGGCGATAAAATCGTCTCCGCGCGCCGTATAGTCTATGTGCGAGCAAAAGCGTGCGAGGGTGAGCCAGCGATCATGGCTCAATCTCGCGCACGGAAGGAAGGAAAGCGGGAAGGAAACGCGCAGTCTTCCAGTAGCACCCAACGCTCTAGAAGGAGGGTATGAAGGGCGGGGGGGGGGGGGGGTCGTATACTCTGAGCGGCCCGAGCGGCTGTGCGCACCCGCCGGAGCCGCCAGGCTCCGCAAGCCTCCGGGGGGAGGGTACAGACAGGTGTACCTATTATACGCGGCGCTCGCCTGCCCGGGCCGCTCTATGTTGAAAGCCGGCGGCGACAGCGGCCTCCCTGCGCTGTGTTTTCGCGGCTTAGTTCGCCTTAATGTGAGCGGCAGCACAAAGGTCAACACACTCGCTGCTGCTGCCGCGCTTACTCCAGAATTTTGACAGCGAGTTTCCGCGGTCATCAAGTGAGATGCGTTCTTGTTTACTTGTGCACGCGGGACACCATGCTTATTATTTAGTTAGTATGCCTATGTTTACCAGTTTACACAGCCGAAAAAACTATTATTCTTACTTGGTATAGCTGTCTACTAATTTGCTATCGCAATCGATGCTTCGCCTTTCGGGTGAAATTGCGACATTTTATTCCTTGGTATTTAAAACACAAGAATGAATCAATTGGTACATTGTTAACAGCGTATCTATTGACCTGTGTTTTCGGTGCCGGGCTAAACTTAAGATGTTTTATTTTACCTATTTTGATTTGCATCTACCATACAGGATACCATTCAGCTAGTTTAATGAGGGCAGACTGCAAGTGAGTAATGTCGGTAGGGCTTGCTATTTCTTTATGTTGCCACGTAGTAGTGACGGTGAAGAAAACAGTCGTAAAACTGTGAAGGACGAAACCGATTCCACATTGGGCGAACCTGTGCTCACAAAAGCAAGTTACACTCGAAGCACAACGACATCGGTGAACACAGTCGGCGATCGTTGAAATCTGATCTGTGGGTCAAGCAAGCCAGCTTTTATACACGAGTCATGGAAGGTTCCAGAGTAATCGCTGGTGCCAGCATGGTTTCCAGAAAGTACACCATTCTCATTGCGCATACATGCAATCAGATTACGCAAGATTCGGTTACACCAGACAGCGGATAGAACAATCCATAACGATCGAGAAACTTCCGATACATGTAGGCTCGTCCTGCGCTGAGCGATAACACTTGTTAGAGGGTGAAACGCGTCACCCGAGAAAGATATACAAATACACGTGTCAATACCCCCCCACCCCACCCTCAAGAGGCATCGTCCCCATGCTACAACACGAAAGCGAAAGCAAAACCACGCTTAATAAAGAAAAACAACAACAGCAATGCAACATATAAAGTCTTGAAGTTCGTCAGCGGGCGTAGAAAGGCTTAAGACGCACCCCGTGGATGACTTCAGGTCGTGTGCGGCGCCGCTGGGATTGCGAAATGCCGTCTGGCGCGACCTCATAGTCCCATGCACCAATACGTCATATGATCTTGTAAGGTCCGAAATAGCGGCGTAACAGTTTGCCTCTAAGTCCTCGTCGGCCTATACGATTCCAGACCCAAACACGGTCGCCGGGCTGGTACTCGACGAGCGTCGTCGAAGATTGTAGTATCGGCTGTTGGTCCTCTGCTGTTTTTTTTTTAAGTGCAAGCGGGGAGTTGTCGGGCTTCTTCGGCGCGCTGGAGATAGGCAGCGACGTCGAGATTCTCGTCGTCGGTGACGTGCGGCAGCATGGAATCGAGAGTCATCGTAGTGTTCCTGCCGTAAACCAGCTTCAACGGCGTTGTTTGCGTTGTTTGTTGCTCCGTCGTGTTCTAATCGAAGGTTACGAACGGCAGGATGGCATCCCACGTCTTGTGCTCGACTACTACTTACATTCCAAGCGTGTCGGCGAGGGTATGGTTCAGCCGCTCCGTAAGACCATATGTCTGCGGATGGTAGGCAGTTGTCCTCTTGTGGCTTGTCTGGCTGTATTGCAAAATGGCTTGGGTGACCTCTGCAGTGAAGGCGGTTCCTCTGTCGGTGATGAGGTCTTCTGGGGCACCACGTCATAGTACGATGCTCTCAACAAATAATTTCGCAACTTCCGCTGCACTACCTTTAGGCAGAGCTCTTGTTTCGGCGTAGAAGGTAAGACAGTCGGTAGCCACGATAGTCCACTTGTTTCCACAGGTTGACGTCGGAAAGAGCCCCAAAAAATCCATCGACCCTTACAAAAATGAGTATTGAATTTCCGTTGTCGATTTGTTAAAGTATCATTGATTCCATGGAAATTCTACGAAATTCCAACACTCAATGAGCCAGCACAATGAGATTCATGGATTCACGAATGTTCATGGATTTCTCGTTGCATTTTCTCACTTAAGGCGCGCGATCCAATGAGGGAAGTTAGGCATCCTGGCTAACTGTTTGCTTTACGTTCGGATATGCGCTGCCGTCGTAGGCCGAAAATTGCCATTCTTGAATTTTTGAGGTCACTCTCCCACCTCCCCCAATCCCCCCTCCCCCCGTCTTACCCATTGGCGGATCCAGAAAAGAGACCCTGCGACAAAACAGTGAAAACGTTGTCCGTGTTTACTTCTCTCCGCCCACGTGTAGCCTCGCGCTGTAAGCACATGCTTCAGGATGACGCACCAACTTGCCCAAACTTACGTTTCCTGCTGTCCACGAACTTACCACTGAGCGCCTCTTTGTTGCGCTAATACCCATCATCATTTAATTACTATGGCTGGCGACAGCATGCCTAGCTTCATGCCTTGCTCAATGCATGCAGAAGCAGACAGAATACTAACAGATGACCGGTTTTTGAACTTTTGTTTCGAACCTATCATACGTCGATGTATGGATCCCACTGGTGTCTACTAAAATGTCTATTACGTGGCATCGCAAGCTATCACGCGGATACATAACCAGTGGTTTGGCGACCTCGAGTAAATTTTCACTATTACTTTACGGCAAGATATGCAACAAAATGCAGTGAGATTCCCACCGACGATTGGCAGAGGTCGTGCGACCAGCCACAATGATGATGATGATTATATTTATCGGCATCAAAAACCTTTGAAACAGGGCGGAGACAAATGTCACCTAGCCTGCTTGGTTTATTCGAGATTTACAACATCTGTAAATGGCGACTCGACTCATGGAGACTCATGTTCACAGCAGCAAGCGCGACCTGCCCAATCGCTTCAACAAAACATTTCGCCATTGATGCCGTTCACGTCTGCTCGCGCCGTCATCGCCGCGTAAAATAATATTCAGCGCATTGGTTAACCAGCTTTGCCACTGCGTTCGCGCGACTGAGAAATCAAGCACTTAGCGAATGAGCCAGAACAGTGGTGATTCGCGATCATTTACGACCGGTTGCTTTGTGACCAAATTGATCGAAGTGTGGCCTTCGAGATCTGGTGCGCTGAGCTGATCTCGAAGGCTGTGCCTAAGTGTTGTCCTCAACACTAAATTATTGTTTTAACGCAGCCAATAGTCATTTGCACAAGGATATATTTTATTGTATTACAGTCTGTGTATAGCTGGCGACATATAAAAAATACTGAAGTTTTTCGAAAAAAAATGTCACATTTTCGCCCTAAGGGCGAATCAATGAATGCGATAGCAACACAGCAATGTCATACGAAGTAAGGTGCGCGGCCTTGGTAGCAATATGAATGGTAGTAAACATGAGCTGATTAAGTAAGCAGGTGTGCTGCGGCGTAAGTAGACCGACATGAAGAGAGACTCGATGACCACGAGAAGGCGCGTGTGAAACGGCGGTGTTGATGAGAAGCGCTTCCCGTGGGCAGCGCGTGCGAAGGGACACACCTGTAGCGCTGCACTGCCGATCCGGGCAGCATTGCATGTGCAGCGTGCGTTGGAAAATGTGGCCCGACTATTACTAACTGAATGGACAAGCGTGGTGTGAGCGCGCACAAACAAACACGAATAGATCACACTGAATGACTGCAGACAACGACTGTCAAAACGCTGGCAGCAAGCATACGCCGCAACCGGCGAAGGTATACGTGCGGTCTATCGCTTCAACGGAAAATGAGCGGCGAATGCACGGCGCATAAGGGTCAGAGCCGTGTGGAGATAAGAGACGGTGCGGTCGAACGAACGACGAGCGCGATTGCGCGGGCACAACGAGAAGGTAGTTTGTGCGCGCTCGCGAGAAGTACTTCGCCAGGACGTCGTTTCGCAAGAAAAACGAAGGCAATCCGCGCCTAACTACCCTCAGGGGAAAGCTGGTCCTGCCTCGAAAGTATTCAGCAAAGCCTCTTAGCTCCGGGTCCGCTCGCTGCTACTCGGCAAAGTGTTCTCTGCAATTATTGTTCCTAAAAAGGCATCTTAGTCTAGGTTATCTTGGGGTGTCGGGTCCATGTGAGCACGACACAGGCAGTCGCATCAGAGTGCTTTCGTCGGACTTGTAGATTACAGTGTAATGGTATTCTTGCAGCCTGAAGCTCCACCGCACCGGGCGTCCTGAAGGCTCCTTTAATTTCGCTAGCCAACACTGATGATACGTGATGATAGCTGATGATAGCTGACGACTTTGAACGGCCTGTCATTTATCTTAATAAAAATGTCACAGTTTCGCCCTAAGGGCGAAGCAATGAATGCGATAGCAACACAGCAATGTCATACGAAGTAAGGTGAGCGGCTTTGGTAGCAACAACACGCAGAACTGTTGTCGACGCCATCGGCGTTTTGCCCGCGTTAGCTCAAAATGCGTGCGGCGTTGGTGACTGTTGCTGGAGCCTCTGATATAAACAGGCACTTGGTGCCGCAGCTAAACGTCGCCTCCCTTCCCTCCCCCTCCCCCACGGCCTCTCGCGCGTCCGAAGAAGGCGCGTTTGCTCTACATATATGGTGATTGTAAAGGAGAAAAGAGACGCCTACTTCTGCAGCCCTTAAGCGAGCACGGCGCAGAACGCGCGTTTGTTCTCCGCCGTGCGTTCACTCCCCGTGAAAGACGCGCCCCTCGCGCCCTTTCACTCGCACATACAGCGTTCGGCGCGCGGCGACGATTTCATCTCCAAATGACGTCATACGGAACCTCACGGCGACGGCGACGGCGACGGCGACGCCGACGGCGACGGCGACGCCGACGGCAGAAATCTGCTTTTGAGTGTCCATATAATTGCTATCGCAATAAAACACGTTGCAGGGCTAGTTGGTGATGCATTATTTCTTCGTTCTTAAGAAAGTAATCCAGCGCTACTTTTTCAAGAGGATGACACAGAAAGACATGACAGGACAGCGCCCGTCCTGTCATGTCTTTCTGTGTCATCGTCTTGAAAAAGTAGCGCTGGATTACTTTCGTAAGGAAGAAGAGATACGCCATATAGGTAAGGGCGGAATTTTGCTGTATCCCAAATGATGGCGAGGCATTCTTTGTCGGTTGTAAAATAATTGCCTTCCGCTTTTGACAGTGACAGGCTAGCGTATGACAGCAACCGTTGAAGTCAGTCGTTCCTCTGGACTAGGGCGGCATTGATGCCTAGGCTATTGGCGTCAGTGTGTATTTCTGTAACGGCGTCTTCGTTGGAGTGCGTAAGTACCAATGGCGACTGTATGCGTCGTTTGAGTTCTTGAAATGCATCGGGCTGCAGCGTTTCCCATTTGAACTCGACATCAAATTTAGTTCGATGTGTCATCGGCACAGCGATGCCTGAAAAGTCTTTGACAAAGCGCCTGTAGTAGGCACACATGCCAAGGAATCTACGCACTGCCTTCTTGTCGATGGGCTGCTGGAACGCTGCGATGGCAGCTGTCTTCTGCGGGTCGGGCGGACACCAGATTTGCTGATGACGAAGCCCAGGAACAGAAGCTCATCGTAAGTGAAGCGGCACGCATCCGGCTTCAATGTGAGCCCTGATGAGTACTGTCGCAAGCCCCCTAAGGTGATCGTCAAGATTTCCGAGACTAGGATTTATGTCAAAGTCCGGTTCGGGAACGATAGTCGTCAAGGTAGATGTAGCATAATTCGAGAGGACAAACGTATTGCGGGTCTCTACAATTTCCTGGATGTATGCGATCGCCGTGCCCTTGTTGATGCGCTTGAACTCCTGGCTGAAGTTTGTCAGCATCACTTTCGCTTTTCCCCCGTGCAGTCGAGCGATCCCTCTAGTGACGGAAATTTCACGGTCAAGCAGTAGACGTTGGTCGCCATCGATGACGCCTTCTACGACTGCGGGTGATTTGGTTCCAACGAAAATGACAATGCTGGATCAAGGCGCGACGCCGACTTCGTCCTCAAGTACACTCAAAGCACGCTGACTGGAAGGCCTCTCCGTCGGTATCGGACCTAACAGCAACGGAACGCAGGTGACGCAGCCGTGATCCGACGCAAAGACCTAACAGCAAAACCAGTGTCTGCAAAAGCAGACACTGGAGCCGACTAGCAGACTTCGTGGCCGTCGAGAAGCACGTCGAGGTCGGTGGTTCTTCTTGTTCCGTTGCTGTTAGGTCTTTGCGTCGGATCACGGCTGCGTCACCTTTAACTGTATCTGGTATGTCGCGTCGTCAGGTCGTCTTTCGTCGGCGTATTCTTAGCTTCCAGGCTTCGTCGACATGGCGGAATGTCGTTGCTGCGTCGTCGAAATAGATCTTGAAGCACCGTCGTCGGCAGCGGAGGATCGTTGTCATTTCGACGTACAGAGGTCACTGCTTTTAGTTTTCCCGATAGGGGCACACGGACTGGCCCCGGGCTGGGCCAGTGTATGGACGGCGCTGCTGCGACAGGTAGCGTCCTGGCGATGGCGAACGCGAAGGACTTCGGGGTCAGCACTGCGTTCCGGCGGTGTAGTCAGTGATGTCACGTGGCCGCTCGCCAAGCTGTGGACGTGGTGCGTTGATGGAGAACCGTCGTAGGCCCATCTCACGGTATGGCCATCGGCGGTAGACATGCTGCCTTCCCCGCAGCGTTAGCAGAGCGGGCGGTGGTCGGGGGTGCGCCAAATGACCGTCTTCCTTGGGTAGCTGTGCTGGGCAACGGGCGGGCGTGCTGGCGGCGGCGGCGGCGGTGGACGACGGAACTGCGGTGTTAGGGGACCCTGGCGCGGAAGGGTGCGAGGCGGGCGATGGCGGGCGACGGCGGCGTAGGTCATCGCTTCCGGCCGTGGTTGAGGCAATTCCGGAGCTTCCAGTGACTGCTGAATCTCTTCTTTAACTATGTCAGCGATCGATACCACCTGAGGCTGCGACCTTGGGCATGACTTTTGCAGCTCATCCCGTATTACCATCGTCTCTCGCAGGCCGCCGGTGTCTAGCGCTTTAGCTTCGGCGTAGTTTGTCAGCGCACGGCGGTTGTATTGCCTGGCGCGCATTTCAAGCTTCTTCTAGATCATTGCGGCCTCCGAAACAAATTCTGCGACAGTCTTAGGCGGGTTGCGTATCAATCCGCCGAACAGTTGTTCTTTCACACCCCGCATCAAGAACCGAACTTTCTTTTCTTCAGACCGGGTGGGGTCGGCGTGGCGGAAGAGGCGAGCCATCTCCGTGAAGATCGCGATGCTCTCGTTTGGAACTTCGGCCCTTTCCTTTCTTACGAAACTCGTGAAAGTCCTCACGAAGTTCTCATGCAATAGGTCCCACGTCACCAGGTCCGAGCAGCGCCGTTCAAGGAAAAGTAGACACGGCACAGCTTGTCGTCGTAGCTCCATTTGTTGAACGCCGCAGTCCTCTCGTATGTCTCCAGCCAGCTTTCAGGGTCAGCAGCCAATGATCGATGGAACGTCGGTGGCTCCCGAGGTTCTTGCAACACGATGAGGGACGCTGGGGCTGCCATTGGGGTCGTTGCCTTGGCCTTGATCGCTGTGGTCTTCTCGGGAAGAAGTGCGTACTCCGGCGGAAGTCCTTGCTGGCTACGGTGAGCTCGCTGGTCCTTGGCGACGTCGGTGCTGTGCTTGGGTTCCCGGCTTGGATTGCGGCTTTGCGAGGGCGTTCGGTGCATGAACGCACTAGCACTTCTACCAGATGTCATGTAGTAGTGACAGTGAAGAAAACCGTAGTAAAACTTTGAATGACGAAACCGATTCTTTATTGGGCGAACCTGTGCCCACAAAAGTAAGTTACACTTGAAGCACAACGATAGCGGCGAATGCAGTCGGGGATCGTCGAAATCTGATCTGCGGGTCAAGCAAGTCAGCTTTTATACATGAGTCATCGAAGGTTCCAGAGTGAACCCTGGTGCCCGCGTGTCTTCCAGAAAGTACTAGACAATTCGCGGCACTCATAGAATCAGATTGCATAAGCGTCGGTGACAACAGACAATGGGTAGCAGCATCGATAAAGTCCCAGAAACATCATATACATGCAAGCGTGTCCTGCGCTGAGCGATAACACTTGTTAGACGGTGAAACGCGTCACTCGAGAAAGATAAACAAGTACACGTGTAAATATAGTATGCAGTCGTCTGCGAATAAGCGAATTGTAGTATTTATGGTAGGTGCTATATCATTATTAAAAATAAACATAGAAGTGGGTCGAACACTGAGCCCTCCCTGATATGACGCATGCGCGTCTCGATATATGGTTTGGTAGTTTGGCGGACTGATGAGGGTTTGTTAAAAACTGTTGTATCCATTGCGTTATTTTCTGATCATGTTTCAGATTACGGCAGAATGCGATGTTGGGCTAGTTCGGGAGAAACAAAACGACGACCCGTTCTGATCCATGTGCTCCCGCTGTATCGACCTCCAATGCCGGATTTCGAATAGATTTCGACCACGCCAAGCGGTGTGAGTGATACTAATTGACTTACTACCGCAACGCGATCACACTGATACTCGAAAAACATCCGTGCGTCGATTTTACGTCAAATTATCGCCTCTTGAAGATCCAAGGTGACGGCTGCCCGTCCAAGCCTAACCGAACGGGAGCGATCACAGCGTCGGCGGCTGGCCGCCCGCTGTAGCCGAGAGATATCTGTTGAGAGATAATCCTTGGCAAGGCCAAAATGGACTCCATCAAAACCACCCTGGTCGACGCAAACTCTGAAAGCACCCAAACCTCCGAAAGAATGGAAATCAACGCCACGATCGAAGGTGAAAGCAACGATACTGACGGCAACGGTGGAGACTGGTTTCAGGTTGCCCGTAAACGCCGACGCGATGCCAGCCATCGAACAACTGCGACGGGAGAATCCAAACCAGACCGCACTCCCAACCAGGCACACGAATGAAAACCACGACTCCCACCACTTCCACCGTCTGACTACAAGATCGTCTTCCGTCCACGAGACGGCCTCTACTTCAGCCAATGGCAATCGCATCGCGTCGCCCGAGCGGTGAGTCAGGCTGCCCACATTACTGCAACCGAATCTGACGCGCTCACACTGAGAATCCCCAACGAACAGAACCTGGCAGTGGCAAGTACGCCAAAGGAGGAGCTGGCGGAACGCATCAGACGGATCACTACCCTTCAACTTGGTGCGAAGGAGTACCAAGTATACACATACGAGGCCGCCCCCGACATGTCCTGCAAGGGAGTTGCCACTGGGATCGACAGTGAAACTCACCCGGACCAACTGATGGCTAACCTACGCTCCCCGCAAGCACCGATTCTCTTTGCACGCATGCTCGGAAAGTCGACGGCTGCTCTCATCACCTTCGATGGGCTGGAAGTTCCAAGAACAATTTATTATTATGTTGGAGAGCTCCTATGTCGACCCTACCGACCACTGTCTCAGGTATGCAGCATATGCCTGAAAACTGGGCACAGGGCGGACATCTGTCCCACGCCGAAGAGTGCCCGGTGCAAGAATTGCGGACACGAAAACCCATCGGAGGACAACCAATGCCAACCGAAGTGTCCGCTGTGTGAAGGCGATTACCAAGTTACGGACCCAAGCTGTCCAGCCAGGCAGCGCAAGCCCTTCAACAAATCACGCTTCCTACGTAACGCCGGCTACACCAGTGACGCCAACAACGTTCCCACCACCACCAACCCTGGGACTTGCACCAATAAACCACACACTCCCGGGTCAAAATCGCCGCCAGCTTCCACGGAGACGAACGTAGACAGAGGCCGATCACCCCGAAGATCAATGGACTCAAAGAAACGAGATAAATCCAGGGACGCATCCACATCCAGATCACAAAGCCTACCACGTGCAAAGACACCCCGACATGAACGGCATGAAGCAGCTGCAAACGAGCAAGGGGCGGAATCACGGTCAACCATCGACATGCTGGAGAAGAGCGAGAGGAAAGCGGTCACGAAGGACCATGGTACGAATCTGCCAAAGGTGAGCTGGGCTGAGCGGCTTTCAAATCCTTCCCCCTTACCTTCTCCCACTGCCACCAATTTTCCACCCCTAACAACATGCACACGCAGTACTCATACAGGGCAGGTGCCCCTCACAAATAACTTCACTACCAACGCCCAGGTGCAGGAAATGATCAATGACATAGCCGGAACGCTTAGGCAAGAGATGCGAACATTAGTAAACGAAATGGCAATCACTCTTCGACAGGAATTACACCAGTTAAAACACGAGTTTCCACAAGATAGAGAGCGCCTGAGCAACGAAATCAAACGGGACAGACAGAAACTCAAGGAGAGTTTCACGCAAGATAGGCTGGAAATGAAGGAAGAAATCAAAACCACCCTGCAACAGATGTTCATTGAGCTAACCCAAGAGTTTAGACAACAAATTCGTGACTCAGACGTTCGTCCACAACGCCACCCACAACCGCACCCGTCCGCTAGAGGCAAGAGAAGATATCCGGGCGCATACATACGCACGCCCTTCATCTCAGGCCAGTTTACAATAAAACATGGCTAGACAACAAAACGTAGCGCAAACACAACCCATCAAAATTTCGCAATGGAACTGGCGCAATGTCCCCCGGAAACGAGGAAATCTAACGCAGTTCATACACGCACAGACACACACACCAGACATATTGGCACTACAAGAAACATACATTGAACCTAAACTGACTGGATACAATACTTTTGCGTACAAAGTACACCACAATGGTCCGATTAAAACAGCAACATTAGTGTCAAAGAGGTTAACCGCAATCGACCACACCCTCAGCTGCGAACGCATACCGCACGTACTCGTCGAAATCATTCCCGTAGAAAGGAAAGAGCCTAGCTTCTTTGTCCTCAACATCTATAGTGCCCCTAAAGAGCGGGCAGACTGTTTCGACGGGCTCTTCAAACACGCACTAAAGGAAGCAAAGCAACGTTTGCTTATTGTAGGGGACTTCAACGCAGCACACCCAACGCGGGGTTGCAAGACCGCTAATCCAAAGGGTCGACAGCTAGCGCTGACGATAGCACAACTAGGCTTGACCATACTGACAGACGCAGCCCACCCAGCGAGAATAGGCAACAGTGTCAGTCGAAACACCTGCCCCGACCTTATGCTGATCAAAGACATCAGGTACCAGGGATGGCACAACCTCGATGAGACCCTCGGTAGTGACCACAATATAATCGAAACGCATCTAATAACACCGCGAACAAAAATCAAAGAACGTAAAATACGAATGACGGATTGGGACAAGTTCCCACAGCGACGCAAGCACGAAAGCACCAACGAAACCTACGAAGGCAGCTTGAAACCAGAAACTCTGCAGGAGTGGATCTGACAAATTCAGACAGACTTCCGTGCGACAACGAAAATCATCGACACGTCACCAGAACATCCCGATGTCGACAGGCACCTATTACACCTTTGGGAGGCTCGCCATTCCCTGTAAAAAAGGTGGAAAAAGCAAAAGCATAATCGCAAGCTCAGGCAGCGGATATCCGCCTTAACAGCCCAGGCGGAAAGTTACGCAACCGAATTAACGCGAAACAATTGGAAGAACCTATGCAATCAAATGCAGGGTACCTTGGGCACAGCCAAAACGTGGGTACTGCTTAGAAATCTCATTGACCCCAATGAAACCAAAGCAATGAGCAGCAAAACCCTTCAAAAAATCTTGAGACAGACACCTGGGACTGATGCGGCCATAATACAACAGCTAAAGGACGCTTACATGGGTACAGGCCCCAAACCAGCTTACATAAATTATCCGCATGCGGAGCCTTCGGAATTAGACAAAGACATCACACCACATGAAGTTAGAGCGGCACTGCATCGTATAGTACGCAACACCGCCCCGAGAGCAGACGGAATACAGTACCGGCTTTTGAAGAACCTCGACGACAGATCGATAAAAGAACTGACAGATTATTTTCAGTACCACTAGCTAGAGGGCACGCTGCCGCAAGAATGGCGGCACGCCGACATTACAATGATGCCAAAACCAGGCAAGCAGCCCTCTCTAAACCAACTGAGATCCAGCTCGCTCACACCATGCACAGGAAAGTTATTTGAAAACGTCGTCCTGGCAAGGCTTCAGCCGTACCTAGAAGAGCAAGCCATATTGCCGCACACAATGTTCGGTTTTCGACCGGGGCTATCCACTCAAGGAATTCAGGAAGAGATAATTGACCACATCAGCACCCACCAAAGCAAAGCCATCCTTGCGTTAGACCTGAAAGGCGCGTTTGATAACGTAGCTCACGACCTCATACTCACCAATCTAGCGGCAAGAAAGTGTGGCCGACGACTGTACGATTACGTCCGGGCGTTTATTAAAGATGGCACTGCGACTATAGGCATAGGAAATATACGTTCGGACTCCATCCCTCTTGCGGGAAAAGGCACCCCACAAGGGTCAGTGCTTTCCCCCGTGCTATTTAACATAGCTAT
The DNA here is from genome assembly GCF_013339745.2 of Dermacentor silvarum. NCBI lineage: Eukaryota > Metazoa > Arthropoda > Arachnida > Ixodida > Ixodidae > Dermacentor > Dermacentor silvarum. The sequence goes on from NC_051156.1 coordinate 29,562,999, forward strand.
GAGCAAACTACCTGCACTACCATACCGGGAATAAGGCATGCGCTTTATGCTGATGATATCACCATCTGGGCCACCAGTGGCTCAGATGGTGAAATACAGGACGCACTACAAGCAGCACATGTCACCCAGAAATATGCACGTGCGCAGCTCAAAAGTCAGAACTGCTTATGGTAAAACACCAACTACCGCTTGACATCACTATCGAGGGTGAACCTGTAAATACGGTTAACAAATTACGCTTACTAGGACTCCACGTTCAAGCCAATGCGAAAGCGACCCTGACGCTACTGAAGAAACAGATTAATCAAGCAGTGCACATGATCCTGCGGCTCAAGAACCACCGCCACGGCCTAAAGGACGTCATTTGCATCATACACGCTTTAATCGTAAGCCGCATTACCTATCACGCACCTTACCACCGACTCACCCAAAACCAAACAAACCAGCTAGACACACTCATACGAACAGCGGTGAAAACGGCGACAGGCCTTCCTATCTACACCTCAACAGCCAGACTATTACAGCTTGGTTTGCATAACACCATGGCCGAATTAATCCAAGCCCAGAAAGTCAGTCAGATCGAACGACTGAAACGTACATCGACAGGAAGGCACGTACTCAGACAAGTACGTTACCCAACATCAGAGTTTGCCCCACGAGAGCCCTTGTCAATCGCCCCAAACATCAAAGAAAACATTACAGTGGCCCCAATACCTCGGAATATACACCACGAACACTATAAAGGCAGGCGCGCTGCACGTGCAATGGCACTGCACCGAGCATACGGCAACGACCTCGACACCTTCTATACAGACGCCGCGTGCTACCCCGACATTACAGCCAAAGTAGTAGCGGTGGCCGACTGGAGGGGCGAAGCACTATTACCAGCCACAATACGCACTGACAACTGCACGGAAGCCGAAGAATGTGCCATAGCCCTCGCCATCAGCGCTCAACCCCCAGATAAGATCACACATATTCTTACAGATTCCCAGCAAGCATGTCGAAACTACGCACAAGGACGGATTTCACCGATCGCTCATAAAATTCTACACAAAAAGCAAAACATTCCACTAGTTCACCTAGTCTGGACACCTGCGCATGCGCCTCTCCCTGGCAATGAGCGCGTTCATGCGACAGCCCGAGGCCTCACTCTCCAGGCACCGGTGGAAGACCAGTCCAACTCAGACAAGGTGGAAACGATACCGCTTACATACACGCATATACTACGACACCACAGACTATCCCGTAGAACATTCCCTCCACCACACGTGAAGCTAAACCGTGCAGATGCAGCCGCTTGGCGCCAGCTCCAAACTAATACGTTCCCCAGCCTTGCTCTCCGCCACACTTTTATTGCGATAGCAATTATATGGACACTCAAAAGCAGATTTCTGCCGTCGGCGTCGCCGTCGCCGTCGCCGTGAGGTTCCGTATGACGTCAATGGAGATGAAATCGTCGCCGCGCGCTGAACGCTGTATGTGCGAGTGAAAGGGCGCGAGGGGCGCGCGCTGTCACGGTGAGTGAACGCACGGCGGAAAACAAACGCGCGTTCTGCGCCGTGCTCGCTTAAGGGCTGCAGAAGTCGGCGTCTCTTTCCTCCTTTACAATCACCATATATGTAGAGCGCGAGAGGCCGGGGAGGGAAGGGAGGCGACGTTTAGCTGCGGCACTAAATGCCTATATATATGAGAGGCTCCGGCAACAGTCACCAACGCCGCACGTATTTTGACTGAACGCGGACAAAACGCCGACGGCGTCGCCAACAGTTCTGCGTGTTGCCGGTGCTGCTGCATGTCCAAGTTTATACAGCTGACAAAGCTAATATCATTACTCCGTATAGCTCTCTACAATTTTGCTATCGCAATTGATGCTTCGCCTTTCAGGTGAAACTGCGACAACTTTTTTACCCTAGCCAGTACCCCGACAAATGTCCTTTCTGTGGTGGTCACCCGAACCTCTACCATTCTTTGTGGGAATGCTCCAAGCCACCCGGCTTACCTAGAATACCCAACCCCTCCCCATCCCAGTGGGAAGCCGCTCTTTCCAGCACAGCCTTCGACGACCAGTGATGCCTGATCAACCGGGCGAGCCGGATAGCAGCAGCAAATGAGGCTCTGGACTGAGGGCTCCACCCTCTAGGACTTCGTTTCAAAACATCAAATAAAGTTTTCTACCATTACTACTGGGCTAGTTCGTTCTTGCTTTAGTCTGGCGCAACAAAAGGAAAGAAGAAAGGACAGTTGGCGCTCTTTCTGTTCCTTCTTTCCGTTAGTTTAGTTGCGCCAGAACCAAATTTTGAAATTACGGACTTTTAAGATCAAACTAATATTGGGGACGCAATCAAATTTCTTGGAAAAATCGACTAAGACTGTGTCGACGTACAGCAATGAGTGCATGAGTGCAGTGAACCTTTCGGTACGCATCCTGTGTCATTGAATTACTGATATATTCATTGAATCAAGGGTGCTGAATACTGACTTGTTAACTTTATAAGTTTAGCGCTGATACCGTCGGGACCTGCACTTGATTTAAGAGGGAGGCGTTTTATTGCACGAGATACGCCGTGTGCTGTAACTGCGATGGATGTAAAAGGAAACGCAATATGATGTTGTGAGAGCTCAATAAACTATCAACTATCAAACTAGCAAAAATATTGTTGAGTTCCTCGGCGAAATCGGCTACCTGTAAAGCACTGCCGTCTTCCCCCTGAAATGTTGGTACCGAGGGTTTATTTTTTGCATCGACGGGCTTGCATAATTTTTGGGAGATCGGTTTTTGGCATGTTAGGCAGCATGAAATTCAAGTCCTGAATTTTAGCTTCAAGAATAGTTTTTTTCTGCCAATCCAGAAATGGATTTTGCAGTTTTGCCAGTCTGAAGACGTTCGTGGTGCCTTTTTGTAGAATCTTTTCTTATTTCAGCACCTGCCCACTTCTGGTGTGAACCCTGGAGCGCCTGATTTTATAGTAAATTTCCGCACGGCTTCTATCTCCTTTAACTTATCGTCAAATATGCCCCACTTGTGATTAGTCGAACTGTTATCGTTTGAAAATGTCTGTAGCATTCCGTTCATGTTTTCCATGCCAGCTCGCGTATACCTAGCATGTGGAAGCGAGTAGCAACACTGCGCTACTTTGTGGTCACTGATGGCTTCTAGAACATGCGTTTTGGCAATATTTGGGTTGTTCGTGAGTAAAAGATCTAAAATGTGATGGCCGCGTGTGGGGTCGTGAACTAGTGGCGTGAGGTCATGATAATAAAGTGAATCAACAAAACGAATGTGTTCGGCCCGGTTAATCTGTGTACGAACCGATGATGTGGACCAGTCAATGGCAGGGTAGTTGAAATAACCACCTATTCTTAGGCGGCAATTAGGAAACCTGTTAGTAACCAGCTCGACTGCTTAGCTTAATAGGTCAGTAAACTCAGGACGATTGTCTGGTGGCCGGTAGCAGACGCCTGATACGCGCCGTTAGTGGCCTAACTTGAGCGAAATCCAAAGTGCTTGTTGGGGTTAGTCGACAGCAGTGATAGACGGCTGGTAGTCCTTTTTGACTGCAATAAGCACGACACTTCCTCTAGAACCAGTCCCGTTTTTGCCAAAATTACAAACGACGAGGGGAGCGCGAGACCATTGCTACTGATGTGATCTGAAATTCACGTGCCAAGAATGACACCTGATGAGGTGGAATCCCTTTCAATGTGTCAAGTTTGGGCAAGCTGCTGCGAAAGTTTGCCAAGATCAGTGACACCGGGCTGCGTGTTGTGCGTAATTGAAGACTCATTTGGTTTGGCGCTTCTCTGCTTCTTTTATACGAACTATTTTATCCGAGGCTGGACCATACCGGTAAATTCCGCTGCGCATGTGGAGTTTTCTTAAAGCACATGGAACAGCGTTCATTTGGTTTCCGTTGTTCGTCACACAGCGTCTTTCACGCAAGTTGCACCATTGGAAAAAAAAACTAACCAAACTTTAGGTGTCTTCATGTCCTTCACCTTGCCTAAATTACTGAAAGCATCCATTTTTTACTTGAAGTTCAAAAACTTCCTAATTATCGGCCGTCTCGCTCCTTCTTGACGCTGGCCTACGCGGTGCACATGTTCAATGTCTCCTGCCTCTATGTCCAGGTGATTTGGGAAGAATTATTGAACAATTCGTTCAGATTCAGAGTATTCCTTCTGCTCTTCCTCCTGAAGTCATTTGATGATCAGGTTATTCCTTCTCAGTGTGTTGTGCGTCTCTTCAACTGCATCCTGAAGCCCAGTGTTCTTGTTGTGTCAACCTTGATTTCCTGGACGGAGTCAGCAGCCGCATCAATGTAGTTGTGAAATTTTGATACGCTCTCCAGTTTTTACGGGGCAGTTGTTTACCTCTAGCCCGCGTAGGCATCCCCCGCGTGCGTTTCCAGGGAGGGGGGATGCCTTGAGCAGCATGCGTCCGTATAGTGGACAGGAATGGAAACGACACGATTGTACAGGAATGGAGACGATTGTGCACGTAGCCTGCGTTTCCTATAGCATCACGCGCGTTGAAGGTGCCGGCGCGGCTGCAGCAGCAGTTGCACCAGATGCATGGGAGGTGTGGTGACCGTGACGGCGCTTGTGTCGGCGTAGTGTTGTTCCGTATAAAAAAAAATTGCGTAGCTTGCACTGCAGGCGCAGTGCTAAAGAGACAGCGGAGCTGATGGGCACCTAGCTAGTCCTGGCTTTCGGGCTAGGTTAAGCACTACCAAGTCATCCCCAGCATTTTCCGGAATACATTGATTATTGATCGATTATCAATTGACCATTGATTGGCTATCGATGATTGACTAAGCTTAAGTAGTCCCAACCATGCTTAGCTAGATTTAGCGAGGCACAGCTTCGCTAGTTCGCAAGGGTATGTGCCATTGCGCTTGGACCGTTTCTGCACAACCACCAGGATCGTACCACATTTTTGGATTCAGCAAACACATTAGACCCTGCTTAAACAGCTCCACTGTAAAAAATTATTTTGTTTATTTATTTATTCCTCACAGGCGCCGAAGAGCATTGGGGGAGGAGGTATATCAATAGAAATAGAGTGCAAGGGAATTGAACAACAACAAGGCAAGGGAATTGAACTATCAATTCGTTTGGAGTTCACAGGGAACTATCTTTGTGCGCAAGCAGGCGAATGCTCGAGCAATAAGACTGGCCACGGAAAGCGACTTAGACAAAATTGTCTAAGATTAACACATCGCCAAATTCTACAAACAAGGAACCTTATCACGGTGTTACATCTTTCAACAACTTGGTAGTTAAGAACAGCTGTTTTCATGAAAATGGGCTTAAACTGTTCCACATAAACGCACAAAGTTTAAGAAATAAGCAAGCAGATATCGAGACATATCTGTCGCCGCTAAATTGTTGTTTTGATTTCCTAGCTTTTTCAGAGACGTGGTACGCGGGCGAGTATGACGTAATACAATTCTCGGGTTACAAGCACATTTCAATTTATCGTTCAAGAAAGCGAGGTGGTGGCGTATCTCTATATGCTCGCGAATGTCATGGTTGCGTAATACTGCCCGAATTTACACGCGTGACCGATGATTTTGAATGTATTGCTGCAATTTCTTGAAACTTTCTGATTGTTGTTGTCTACCGCCCACCGCAAGGTGCGCTAACAGAACTGCTTGATTATATGGACTCAGTACTTGCCAACATGAAGAAATTGCACTCGATTATTTTTGCTGACTTCAATGTTGACTTATTTTCAAAAAGTAATGAAAGTATTCAACTCATTGAAACTATGCTAGCAAATGGTTGTGAAAACCTTATTGAATTTCCTACTCGCATAACACCGAATTCGAAGACATTGATTGATTTGTTTTACTTCGGTCACACAAAAAATCACCGCATATCCACGAAGTGAATGATGATGAGTGGACGAAGCACCGGGCGATCTCTCGGGTAAACCACAGCTACGGACGAGAAAGAGAGCGCGCGTCGGGAACGAACGCCCTTGTGCACCGCAGCGCCCCTAGCTACGGACGAGAGAGAAAAACGCCGGAAGCGTTCTCCCGGAACCGGAAGCGGAAGCGGAAGTGGAAACGGAAGTCAGCTTTCGGTTATACTATACATATATATGTATATATGCGTATACATACATACATAGCGGTCTCCATGCCAACCAGAGCTACGGACTTCTAGTGAACACTTCATAAAACTACATAGCCTACATAGCCTCTTCCACGTACGGACACACAACGCCATCTATTGAGCAATTCATAAACTAGAGGTGGCTGCATACTACTACTACTACAGAGGAAGGAACGACCCACACCCTAAGGAGCTTCGCCCCTAAAATTAAACATGTTCCGGAGTGCTCAGTTCTGGTATAGGTGATCATCTGCCGATTTTCGCTGCGTTACCATTTCATGTGCGCACTGATCAAAATCACGACTTTAAGCGAGTCATAGATAACCAAAGCATACGGCTATTTCAAACTTTGCTTTCCAATTCAATTTGGTCTGATGCTTATACTCAAGCGAATCCCTCTGCATCATACGACCTATTTGTGTCCAAAGTGAAACAAATATTTAATGAAGCATTTCCTTTTGCCCCTGTGGTCAAGCATAAAAAAGCTAGAAAAGAATGGGTAAATCATGAACTATATAAGCGCATTCAACACAGAGACAAATTATTCAATAAATTCTTAAATAACCGTGACCCTGAAATATTTAAAGAGTTTAAACAAGTCAGGAACATACTGAACAGTGATCTGACAAAGCGAAATCTGAATACTACACGCGTCGATTTGAAAGTTCCATGAGTGATGGTCGTAGAATGTGGAACATATACCGCGAGATAATAGGTTCCTCTACACAGAATATGCCGTCAGAAATTGTTGTAAATGATGTTAAACTTTGTGGAAACAGCGCAGCTAATTTATTTAATAATCATTTTATCAATGCTCGTGATTCAACTTCTACATCAGATTTTTTCCTAAATCGAATTAGTAAAAGTGATATTTATAATCGTGTCAGCGAGACGATTTTTCTTACACCTACATCTGAAAGCGAGATTTTTTCCATTCTCAATTCCTTGAGCAATAAATCAGCCGCTGGTGAGGCGGCATCAAAGCTCAACCTATTCAAGCAGCTGATCACATAATATGCGGTCCGTTGGAACACATCTGTAACAGTATACTTTCTATTGGAGTTTTTCCTGAAAAAATGAAGATAGCTCGGTGTTGCTGTGATTTTAAAGGGCGGAAATCACAACGACCTAAACAATTACAGACCCACTTCGGTATTGCCATTATTTTCAAAAGTCACTGAGCGTATTGACACGTATACATGTTTATCTTTCACCGTTGGCCGCTTTCCACCGGCCAACAAATGTTAAACTTTATCGCTCGGCGCAGGATGCGCCTGTATCGGAAGTTTCTAGAACGTTATCGATGCTTCTTTCCATTGCCTGCTTTCACCGACGCTTATGTTATCTGATTGCATGACTGACGCGAATTGTCTAGAACTTTCTGGAAGACACGCGGGCATCAGGGATTAATCTAGAACCTTCGATGACTCAGGTATAAAAGACGACGCGTTTCGCCGCTGATCAGATTTTCGACGATCGCCGACTGTGTTCGCCGCCATCGTTGTGCTTTGAGTGTACCTTGCTTTTGTGGGCACAGGTTCGCCCAATAAACAACCAGTTTCGTCGTACACAGTTTTACGACTGTTTTCTTCAGCGTCACTACTACGTGACATCTGGTGGAGGTGCTAGTGCGTTCATGCAGCGAACGCCCCCACAAAGCCGCGATCCAAGCCCGAAACCGGAGGACAACGCCAACGTCACCGAGGACCAGCGAGCTAGCCGTAGGCAGCAAGGACTTCTGCCGGAGTACGGACTTCTTCCCGAGAAGACCACAGAGATCAAGGCCAAGTCAACGACCTCAATGGCAGCCCCAGCGTCCCCCATCCTGCTGCAACAACCTCGGGAGCCCCCGACCTTCCGTGGATCATCGGCTGAAGACCCTGAAACCTGGCTGGAGACATACGAGCGGACCGCGACGTTCAACAAATGGAGCAACGACGACAAGCTACGCCATGTCTATTTTTTTCGTTGGATGACGCTGCTCGGACCTGGTTTGAGAACAGAGAGACCACCCTGGTTACGTGGGACCTTTTTCGTGAAAACTTCGTGAGGACCTTCACGAGTGTCGTACGAAAGGAGAGGGCAGAGGTTCTCTTAGAAACCAGAGTGCAATTGCCGAACGAGAACATCGCGATCTTCACGGAGGAGATGACTCGCCTCTTCCGCCACGCCGACCCCGACATGTCTGAAGAAAAGAAAGTTCGGTTCTTGATGCGGGGTGTCAAAGACCAACTATTCGCCGGATTGATGCGCAACCCGCCCAAGACTGTCGCCGAATTTCTTTCCGAGGCTACAACGATCGAGAAGACGCTTGAAATGCGCGTCAGGCAATACAACCGCCGTGCCCTGACCAACTACGCCGACGCTCAAGCGCTAGGCGCCGACGACCTGCGCGAGACCATCAGAGCGGTCGTTCGCGAGGAGCTGCATAAGCTCTTTCCCAGGTCGCAGCCTCACGTGGCATCTATCGCCGACGTCGTCAAAGACGAAGTTCAGCGCTCACTTGGAGTTCCCGATGTGCAGCCACAATCGCCGCAACCCCAGCCGGAAGCGCTGACCTACGCCGCGTTCGCCCGTCGTCAAGGCCCCCCTCCGCGCTCGCGCCAGGGCCCCGTAACGCCGCAGTTCCGTCGTCCACCGCCACCGCCGCTAGCACACCCGCCCGTCGCCCAGCGCAGCTACCAGAGGAAGACGGACATTTGGCGCGCCCCCGACCACCGCCCGCTCTGCTATCACTGCGGGGAAGCCGGCCATGTCTACCGCCGATGCCCATACAGCGAGATGGGCCTACGAGGGTTCCCCGTCAACGCACCGCGTCCTGATCGAGGTGAACGACCGCGCGACATCGCCGATTACCTCGCCGGAGCCCAGTGGCAACCACGACGACCCTCACGCTCGCCGTCACCAGGCCGCTACATCTCGCCGCATCGCCGTCAGTACAACGGTCCCACCCGGGGCCGATCTACCAGCCCTTACCCGGGAAACTAAAGGCAGCAACCGATGGAGGTGCGGTTGCTGTACGACGCAATGCCGAAGATCCTCCGACGCCGCCGACGACGACGATTCGCGATTCATCACGACGAGATATCAGCACGCCGCCTAGCAACAGCCTTGACAACACTTCGCGGCCGAAAGAAGACCTTCCGACGCGACGTAGCAGCAGCAGAGCAAGCCGACGCAGCCGTGATCCGACGCCACGAATTAACCGCAACGCCAGACGCCGGTCTACCGATCTAGACGTGCTCATCGATGGCCACAACGTCACCGCTCTCGTCGACACTGGAGCCGACTATTCCGTCTTCAGTGGCCCATTCGCCGCCAAGTTGAAGAAGGTGAAAACAGCCTGGCAAGGACCCGATATCCGGACAGCGGGAGGCCACCTAATAACGCCGACTGGAATCTGCACAGCGCGAGTCACGGTAAACAACCGCACTTACCCGGCGAGCTTCGTAATCCTGCAGCACTGCTCCAGGGATGTCATCCTAAGCATGGACTTTCTAAATCAACACGGTGCAGTCATCGACTTAAGATCCAAATCGATAACGCTTTCAACGCACAACGCGATACCACCGGATACAAGCATAAGTTACCATGCCTTGAATGTGCTTGAAGAACAAGTCACCGTTCCGCCTCGCTCCAGCGTAATGATTTCCGTCGGTACCGAAGTGCCTGCAGACATGGAGGGCGTCATCGAGGGCGATCATCACTTACTGCTCGACCGTGAAATTTGCGTCGCTAGAGGCATAGCTGAGCTACGTGCAGGGAAAGCAAGGGTGATGCTCACGAACTTCAGCCCCGAATACAAGCACATTAACACAGGCACCACGGTGGCCTACATCGACGAAATACTACAAGCCAGCAGTGCGTTCGCCTTCACGGATTCCAGTGCACCTGCAACGACGACTATAGTACCTGAACCAACTTTCGACGTCAATCAGAACCTTCCCAGGCACAAGAAAGAACAACTAAAGGCTCTGCTCCTGCAATACGAGGACTGCTTCTCGTCGTCGTCAAAAGTTCGACAAACCCCTGTCGCCAAGCACCGCATCATAACCGACGAAAATGTTCGGCCACTCCGTCAGAGCCCGTACCGAGTTTCGGCGCGCGAACGCGAGGCCATAAGGCAACAAGTCGACGAAATGCTACGCGACGACATCATCCAGCCGTCCAAGAGTCCGTGGGCGTCCCCCGTGGTGTTAGTGAAGAAGAAAGATGGAACCCTACGTTTCTGCGTCGATTATCGTCGCCTCAACAAAATCACGAAGAAGGACGTATACCCCCTCCCACGGATTGACGACGCCTTGGATCGACTCTACAACGCAAAGTATTTTTCGTCGATGGACCTCAAAACCGGCTACTGGCAAATCGAAGTCGACGAGAGGGACCGGGAGAAGACTGCGTTTATAACACCAGACGGACTGTTCGAGTTCAAGGTCATGCCGTTTGGTCTTTGTTCGGCGCCTGCCACTTTCCAACGTGTCATGGATACAGTACTGGCAGGCTTGAAGTGGCAGACTTACCTCGTCTATTTGGACGACGTCGTTGTGTTTGCCTCAAGCTTCGAGGAACACCTCCGCGCCTTGAAACAGTTCTTCAAGCAATCAAGACCTCCGGACTCACGTTGAAGCCAGAAAAGTGCCGCTTCGCATATGAGGAGCTCTTGTTTTTGGGCCACGTCATCAACAAGTCTGGAGTGCGCCCCGACCCTCAGAAAACTGCGGCCATCTCCAACTTTCCTCCGCCCGCTGACAAGAAGGCAGTGCGTAGATTTCTTGGACTGTGCGCCTATTACAGGCGCTTCGTCAAGAATTTTTCACGGATCGCTGAGCCACTGACGTATCTCACGAAGGCCGACGTCGAGTTCAAGTGGGAGACGCCGCAAGTCGAAGCATTTGAAGAACTGAAGCGACGCCTGCAATCGCCGCCAATACTTGCGCATTTCGACGAAAATGCCGATACCGAAGTCCACACCGACGCAAGCAGCGTAGGACTCGGCGCCGTGCTTGTGCAGAGGACTGACGGACTAGAAAGGGTTGTAAGTTACGCTAGCCGGTCGCTATCGAAGGCGGAAGCAAATTATTCCACAACAGAAAAGGAGTGCCTCGCCATCATCTGGGCTACATCAAAGTTTCGCCTCTACCTCTATGGCAGGCCCTTTAAAGTTGTAAGCGACCACCACGCCTTGTGTTGGCTAGCTAACTTGAACGATCCTTCAGGTCGCCTCGCACGATGGAGCCTGAGACTTCAAGCATTCGACATCACCGTCGTTTACAAATCCGGGCGAAAGCACGCTGACGCCGATTGTTTGTCTCGCGCCGCCGTCGAACCGCCGCCACAAGACGACCAGGATGACGACACTTTCTTGGGACCCATCAGTGCCGACGAATACGCCGAACAACAGCGAGCCGACCCGGAACTAAGGAGCCTTGTAGACTACCTGGAAGGCAAGACCGTCATTGTGCCGAAGGCGTTCAGGCGAGGATTGGCGTCGTTCTTCTTGCAAAACGACATTCTCCTAAAGAAGAACTTCTCGCCTCTCCGAGCCAACTACCTCCTCGTGGTACCCTCAGCATTGCGTCCAGAGGTTCTGCAAGCTCTCCATGACGACCCAACGGCTGGACATCTCGGCTTTTCCCGCACTCTCGCGAGGATACAAGAAAAATACTACTGGCCTCGCCTCTCTGCTGACGTCGCCCATTACGTAAGGACATGCCGAGACTGTCAGCGACACAAAACACCGCCGACAAGGCCAGCCGGGCTGCTACAGCCGATCGAGCCACCTCGCCGACCGTTCCAGCAGATCGGGATGGACTTACTGGGGCCTTTTCCGACGTCGACGTCCGGGAATAAATGGATCATCGTAGCTACGGACTACCTCACCCGCTACGCCGAAACAAAAGCCTTGCCCAAAGGCAGTGCCGCCGAGGTAGCCCGATTCTTCGTTGAGAACATCCTCCTGCGTCACGGTGCCCCGGAAGTCCTCATCACCGACAGAGGTACGGCCTTCACGGCTGAACTAACTCAAGCCATCCTGCGATACAGCCAGACAAGCCATCGCCGCACCACCGCCTACCACCCGCAGACGAATGGCCTCACCGAGCGCCTAAATAAGACCATCGCCGACATGCTGGCAATGTATGTCGACGTCGAACACAAGACGTGGGATGCCATCCTTCCGTACGTGACCTTCGCATACAACACGGCCGTGCAAGAAACGACGCACATGGCGCCGTTCAACCTGGTCTACGGAAGGAACCCGGCAACGACGCTTGACGCCATGCTACCGGACGTCGCTGACGAAGAAAATCTCGACGTTGCCACCTATTTGCAGCGTGCCGAAGAAGGTCGACAGCTCGCCCGCCTGCGCATCAAGAACCAGCAGAGAACCGACAGCCGACACTACAATCTTCGACGACGCTACGTCGAGTACAAGCCAGGAGACCGTGTTTGGGTCTGGACTCCGATACGCCGACGAGGACTTAGCGAGAAACTCTTACGTCGCTATTTCGGACCATATAAGATCATCCGACGTATTGGCGCACTGGACTATGAGGTCGTGCCAGACGGCATTTCGCAATCACAGCGGCGCCGCGCACGACCCGAAGTCATCCATGTGGTGCGTCTTAAGCCTTTCTACGCCCGATGACGAACTTAGGTACTTTGTTACTTTATTTTTTTTTTTCTTTATTACGCGTGGTTTTGTTTTCGCTTTCACATTTGTTTGTAGCATCGGGACGATGCTTTTTAAGGGGGGGGGGGGGGGTATTGACACGTATACATGTTTATCTTTCACCGTTGGCCGCTTTCCACCGGCTAACAAATGTTAAACTTTATCGCTCGGCGCAGGATGCGCCTGTATCGGAAGTTTCTAGAACATTATCGATGCTTCTTTCCATTGCCTGCTTTCACCGACGCTTATGTTATCTGATTGCATGACTGACGCGAATTGTCTAGAACTTTCTGGAAGACACGCGGGCATCAGGGATTAATCTAGAACCTTCGATGACTCAGGTATGAAAGACGACGCGTTTCGCCGCTGATCAGATTTTCGACGATCGCCGACTGTGTTCGCCGCCATCGTTGTGCTTTGAGTGTACCTTGCTTTTGTGGGCACAGGTTCGCCCAATAAACAACCAGTTTCGTCGTACACAGTTTTACGACTGTTTTCTTCAGCGTCACTACTACGTGACAGTATTATATATAAGCGCCTAAATGGTTTTCTGCTGGATAAAGGTATTATTTCGGATAAGCAATATGGCTTCCAGAAAAGTAAATCAACCGAAATGGCATTATTAAGAATCAGAGATACAATTGTAAATAATATTGAAGAAAGAAAGCTTACCATTGCTATATTTCTAGATTTTCGCAACGCCTTTGATTCTATCAAATATGAAATATTACTAGAGAAACTCCAAGTATATGGCGTTCGAGGCACAGCATTAGAACTTATGAACCTTGAATCTCAATTGCAATATACTTCATTGCAAGGTTACACTTCGGAAAAAAACGTAATTAAATATGGGGTACCACAAAGTTCGATTTTAGGGCCCTTATTGTTTATTGTGTATATAAATGATATAGTGAACGTTCCATTAACAGATGAAATAATAATGTAGGCGGATGACACTAAGGTTTTCTTTTCTGGTGTTGTACTTGAGGAACTAGAAGTTGCCGCAAATTCTTACTTAGAAGAACTTCACAAATGGCTACATTTAAATCAGCTCAGCCTAAATGCGAAAAAAACTAAGTTTACGGTCTTTTATACTAGGAATAATAAATAAGTTCCGATGTTAAACTTTACTACTGTGGATCGCAACTAGAACATGTGTCAAGTCATTCTTTTCTAGGAGTTACATTTCATTAAAGCTTAAGCTGGACAGAGCACATAAATAAGGTACGCACTAAAGTTGCACGGTCAGCTGGTTTGCTACAACGAATCCGGTACTATGTGCCTGTCAGGCTTATCAGACAAATGTACTTTTCGCTGGTACACTCCCATCTTAGCTATGACTTATTAGTATGGGGAAACGGCAATAAAACCGATAAAGTAAAACTAGCGGTATTACAACGGCGAGGTGTTCGTTTGCTTAATTCTTCTAATCAATACATAGGTTCTTCTAAACGGATGATGCGCTACAATATCCTTAGGCCCGGATTCAGAAATGCTCCTAACCTTAGACCGTTTCCCTACCTTACGCAAGGAGTCCTTCATGCTACCTAAACGTTAGGCGCCCTCAGAAGGCCATCGCGAATTTTAAAAGCTTCCTTTTACCTTCCCTGCGGAAGGAGCGCCTCACTAAAGCCCCTAGGTATTTTTTTTTGCTTATAATCTAGGGACTTTACGCCTCACCAAAGGAAGTGGAACGTTACAGGCTTCTGGTTTTAAGATTACTTACGAAAATATGCAAAATATTTCTAATGAATTGCCAAAGTAAACTTCCGGCGCTGTTAGAATTGCATTTCTACTTCTATATAAGGGCATAAATACCATTTCTTTCGTCAATGACGTAAAAATAGCTCAAAAATAATGCACATGGCAGGAAAGCAAGCTCAGCCTAGCAACTTTGGCGGCATCTGACAGTTCGGTTGGTCAGGCGTCGCTTTCTTTTTCTTTTTGGCCTGCGTTTTCTTTGGTGCGTGTGTGTGGTGTGTGTGCGTGTGTGTGTGTGTGTATTGGCCATGCCGGGCAAAACTTATTTCACGGAGGAAGAAAAATTGGCTGTGGCTTAACTCATTTATGCCTGGGTGTGCGTAGCTAGAGGTACGGTTAATCTTATTGTTTAGCTTGGTTCTCTCTACGGTTACGTCTTTTTCATTTAGCTTCGTACGTCTGAATGTTTAGGTTTGGTTGTTACCTCTCGTTAAGTTATGGTTATATTGATGATGATGATGATTATTGTGGTTTATTGGCGCAAGGGCCAGATGTGGCCAAAGAGCGCGAAGACGATGGTAATGACTTGTTTCTGGTATATGAATAGTCAATTACATGAACATTCGATGTGGCATGGCTGTAAAGGGGCCTAAAAACAGTCGCTGTAAAGAGCGTAAAATCTATACGTAATAAGATTATGGCAATGACTAATGATGTGTACTATAGACATGAATATACATTGCAAAAGAATGGTATGACTTACAAACATATTACAGATGCAGGAATTGGCCAGAAGCACAAGTACCTAAACAGAGCCCTTGAGATACAAGAGCTTGTAGGCATGTGCTATAAAAAAAACAATCACAGCAACATCCTCTTGAGAGAGGATGTGCTACGAACTTACTGGGCTAATAACATGTAGCACAACATCTTTCAAGTATGCGAGGACTGCTTTGGTGTTAAAGAGCGGTTCTTTACCAAGAAACATGGCGGGATGCAGAGGAACACAAGAGCGATATGCTAGAGGAAAGTGTTTCTTTCTTTCTCTTTCGGCTTCCCGACACTCCAGGAGGACGTGGAGGACGGTGAGCCTGTCGCCACATCTACCACAGGTTGGAGGATCATCACCATTCAATAGAAAATTGTGGGTGCCGTAGGTGTGTCCTATTCTGAGACGACAGAATAGGACATCAGTTCGTCGTGTTTTTGTTACGGGGGGCCAGTAACCTAACTGTGGCTTAATCAAATGAAGCTTATTACTTGTTTCGGCGTCCCACAAGCGTTGCCAGTGGCTTCGCAGTTTCTTTCGCAAGAAAGGTTTCAAATCTGTTGCAGGAACAGCAGCTGTAGGGTTAATAGCGGGTGTTGTGACTGATGTGGCCATTTGGTCGGCAAGAACATTGCCCTCGATGCCTCGATGCCCAGGCACCCAGCATATAATGACATGTTGGTTAGTTGCGTATGCTCTACAAAGAACAGAATAGAGCTCAATGAAAATAGGGTTTTTCTGTTTACAGGGTGACTTCAAGGCTTTTACGACGCTTTGAGAGTCTGTAAATATAATAGTTTTTTGAAGTTTTGATTTCTTTATATGCTTTACAGCTGACAATATTGCGTAGGCCTCAGCCGTAAAGATACTTGTTTCTTGGTGAAGCACGCCGGATTCCGAGAAGGACGGGCCGACGGCTGCATAGGATACTCCGGCATGTGATTTAGAAGCGTCTGTGTAAAATTCTGTGCACGGGTACTTGGACTGTAATTCTAGGAAATGCATTCGGATTTCAACCTCTGAAGCGTGCTTTGTAACCTCTACAAAGGACATATCACATGCTACCACCTGCCACTCCCAAGGTGGTAACAGCTTGGCTGAAGGCATTAAGCGATGTTCGTGGAGTGGGATATCCATTTCTTCGCTAAGCTCCCTGACACGCAGTGAGAAAGGCTGTCTTATAGACGGACGATTACCAAAAAGTGTAGCACACGTCATATCGTTAACGGTATTAAAACATGGATGCTGATGATTAGAACGGACTTTAAGGAAATATGTGAGGCTGGTGTATGTTCTCTGCAGATGGAGTGACCACTCATTTGATTCGACGTATAAACTTTCAATGGGACTTGTTCTGAAAGCGCCAGTGGCCAGGCGGATACCTTGATGGTGGACGGGATCTAGCATCTTCAGCGCACTAGGGGCGGCAGAGTGATATACCGCGCTACCGTAGTCCAGTCGTGATGAAATGAGACTCTTGTAAAGATTCATTAAACACTTCCTGTCACTACCCCAGGATGTGTGAGATAAAACTTTTAGTAAGTTCATTGTTTTTAGACATTTCACCTTGAGATATTTTATATGTGGAATGAAAGTAAGTTTACAATCAAGTATGATGCCTAGGAACTTGTGCTCTTTGTTGACAGGTATTCGTTGTCCATACATTTCGGTAGTGGGATCTGCAACAAGCCCTTTCTTCCTGGTGAAAAGAACACAAGAGCTTTTGTCGGGGTTCACCTTAAATCCGTTTTCGTCTGCCCACTTGGACACTTTGTTCAAGCCCTGTTGTACTTGTCTCTCACAGACTGTGAGGTTGCAGGATTTGAAACCTATTTGTATGTCGTCTACGTAGACAGAATAAAAAATAGCTGGCGGTAGTGAGACGCGAAGCGTGTTCATCTTCACGATAAACAGTGTGCAGCTGAGCACACCTCCTTGGGGTACACCAGTTTCCTGTATAAATGGACGCGACAGTGCATTGCCTATTTTAACCCGGAATGTGCGGTTGTGTAGGTAGCTTTCAATAATAATTAACATATTACCGCGGATGCCCATTGCCGACAGATCGCGTAGGATTCCGTAACGCCAGGTCGTATCGTACGCCTTTTCCATATCGAGAAACACGGATAGGAAGTATTGTTTATGTATGAAGGCATCACGAATGTTTGCTTCGATGCGCACGAGATGGTCCGTTGTAGACCGTCCTTCTCTGAAGCCGCACTGATATGGATCAAGTATTTTGTTTGACTCAAGGAAGTGTAAAAGGCGACGATTGATCATTTTTTCAAAGAGTTTGCAGATACAACTTGTGAGGGCTATTGGGCGGTAACTTGTTACTAATTTGGGGTCTTTACCTTGTTTCAGAATCGGAACGACAAGGGATTCTTTCCATGCAGTAGGTAGGTACCCGGCAGCCCATATAGCATTGAAAAGTGCGAGTAACGTTATTTGGGTATCACTGTGAATGTGTTTGATCATGTCGTACATGATCCTGTCGGGTCCAGGTGCAGAGCTCCGACATGCAGCCAAGGAGGCTCTCAATTCGGCGATGTTAAAAGGCATGTTATAGGGTTCGTTCTGTCTGCATTTGCGGTCAATAGCCTTGCGTTCTGCGATTTGTTTGTGCTTACGGAATGCCTCGGAATAATTATTTGAACTAGACACGCGCTCAAAGTGTTCGCCAAGAGCGTCAGCTTGGTCTTCCAAGCTGTTCGCTTCGTCGTTCACTAGCGGCAACGGATGGATTTCTTTTCCCTTTAGCCTCATTAGCCTGTCCCATACTTTTGCCTCTTGAGTATACGAGTTGATACCTGAGAGAAACCTTTCCCAGCTTGCCCTCTTAGCCTGTCTTCGCGTCCTTCTTCCCTGGGATTTAACATGTTTAAATTCTATGAGGTTTTCAGCTGTAGGACATTCACGTAGTTTGCCCCAAGCTTGATTTTGTCTCCTTCGTGCCTGTCTACAATCGTTATTCCACCAGGGGACCCGTCTTTTAAATGAAGTGCCACATGTTTGAGGGATGAACTTCTCAGCGGCGTCAATGATAAAAGCAGTAAAATATGATATGGCATGATCTATAGTAAAATTATTTATAAAATCTCGTAATAAGTACGTGGATTCCCTAAAGCATTCCCAGTCAGCTGAGGCCAGTTTCCAGCGAGGGACATGGGGAAGAGAGTCATGTTCAGTTACTAAGTTTAGGGTTACTGGGAAATGATCACTTCCGAATGGGTTTTTAATTACATGCCATTCTAAGTCAGGGAAAAGTGAGGCAGAGCCAATTGACAGGTCTATTGATGAATATGAACTATGATGGATATTGTAATATGTTGGTTCCTTCTTATTGAAGAGGCACGCACCGGAGTTAACAAGGAAGTTTTCAATGAGTCGACCTCTCGCGTCGCATCGCGAATCTCCCCAAAGGGTATGATGAGCATTAAAATCACCAGTGATAATGTATGGTTCTGGGAGCTGGTCGATGAGGCTGTAAAATTCCGTTTTAGTGAGGTGATGGTTGGGTGGTATGTAAATGGAGCACATCGTTATAAGCTTGTTGAATAAAATTGCTCGCACAGATACAGCCTCGAGAGGCGTGTGAAGGGCAAACTGTTGGCAAGCAACAGACTTATTTACAACTATGGCTACACCTCCGGACAAGGCAGAAGCGTTGTCACGATCTTTACGGAAAATGGCATATTGCTTGAGAAAGTTGGACTGCGTAGGTTTTAAGTGTGTTTCTTGGACACACAGCACCTTCGGATTAAATTTATGTATGAGTTCTGTGATGTCGTCGAGGTTACGAAGTAGTCCTCTGACGTTCCACTGTAGTATCTGTGTGGCCATGTTGCAAACGAAGTTTGTGCTGTGTGTCTCGTGTAAAAACACTAACTTAACTTACAGAGCCCTTGTCGGGCCCTGTGATGCGGGCTTTTTCTTTTTTGGAGCGGTCGAGAGATTCTCGCCGCTCCTTTGGCGCTGGCTGCGCCGTCTGGCTGGAAAATGTGTCCATCGGCTCTTGCGGAGCGCTGGACACCCGCTCTTGAGAGCGGTTTGTTCGCAGTGAAGGCCTCGTCTCGAGAGACAAGACCTTGGAGGCCACCAGCCCAGAGGTGGATGGCCCCTTCTGCTGGGGTGGCGGAGCAGTGCTAGCTGCAGTCGCCGAGGGGGCAGATGGCTTCACCGCCGGCTCACTACGCATGGGCCGGACAGCAGCCGGAAGCCGCTGCGACGCTGCCCCCTGACGCGTCACATCGGCAAAGCTGGTTTTAGACAGGTAGGTAACCCGCCTTCGTGCCTCTTTGAAAGTTATGTTTTCTTTTACCTTAATTGTCACTATTTCCTTTTCTTTTTTCCAAGATGGGCACGACCGCGAGTATGCGGCGTGCTCCCCATCACAGTTAACACAATGTAGAGAACCTTCACAAGACTCGGAGGAGTGTTCGTGAGCACTGCATTTCGCACAGGTTTGGCGGCCTCGGCAGTTCTGCGAACTATGGCCGAACCGCTGGCATTTGAAACATCGAAGGGGATTTGGCACGTATGGCCTAACACGAAGCTTGATGTACCCGGCCTCGATGGACTCGGGCAGGACACTTGAGTTGAAAGTAAGTATTAGGTGTTTGGTCAGGAGTTCTTTGCCATCTCGCCTCATTTTAATCCGTTTAACATTGATGACATTCTGATCACTGAAACCCTCAAGGAGTTCAGCCTCACTCAGCTGCAACAGGTCATCATCTGAGACAACGCCACGGGTGGTATTCATAGTACGGTGTGGGGTTACTGTTAATTGGGCATCTCCAAATGACACTAGATTGGGCAGTTTCTCGTATTGTTTGAGATCACGGAGTTCCAAGAGGAGATCCCCGCTTGCCATCCTGGATGCTTTGTAGCCTGTTCCAAAAATATCAGTCAAAGACTTTGAGACAAGGAAAGGTGAAATTGTACGTACTGATGTGTCTGACTTTTCAGAGTGAATTACATGAAATCGGGGGAAATTCGGTGTTTGGCGTCCAAAAAACTGGAACACATCTTCGGTGCGCCCTCTTTTCAGACGGCGATCAGGGAGTGGCGGGAATTGTTCAGCCATAGGTATAGAATTTTTCGGCAGCGACGCCAGCCACCCACCATGGAGCCCAACGAGGGGACGCTGCAGGACCTGGAAAAGACAGGTCCTACAAAACGCCAGCTGTACGCCACTACTATAACCAAATATGTACAGCCAAGGTTGGTTGCACCACACAAGGTTAACCCTCGCTGCCTGGAAAGTCGGAAGTAAATAGAAGAGAGGAGAAGACAGGAAAGATTGAAAGTGAGAGAGAAAGACGAAGATTGAAGAGAAGGATAGGAAAAGGCAACTACCGATTTCCCCCGCGTGGGCCAGTCCGGGGGTGCCGTCTACGTGAAGCCGAGGCCAAAGGGGTGTGTTGCCTCCGCCGGGGGGCCGTAAAGGTCCAAAGACCCGGAATTGGCTCAACCCCCAGGATCCCCTTTTCCCCGGACACGGCTAAGCCGCGCACGGTTAGACGCGGGAGGGGCCAACCCTCGTGTGCTCGGGTCCGTGGTGTCGCAACACACCAAACGCCTGCTGACGCAGACGCCCCTGCGGGTATGGTTATATTAAAGACTAGACATTATTAAATGGTAACGTATTTATTGTGAAAGTCTTCATCTTGTTGTTTCTCAGTTTCCACAAAGACGGCCCGATGGTCGGTGAGGCGGGAGGATAAGGGGTTATCGTCCAGTGACTTGAACACGTTTCTGGTGCTATCCTCATCTGAATCCACTCGCCTGGCCACTTCGTACTTACGACGCTTCTCGAGGCGTACGGCTCGTTCTTCCTCCGTCTCTTCTGCATCGTCTACACCGGGGATTTTAATGGGTATATAAGTACAATCTATGCACCCAGTAACCCCGGGGAATCCTCCAATGGCATAGAACCTAGTCATGACTGACTTCGCTTCACTGGCGTTTGGCAGCCGAACGTACTTGGGATACAGACGTAGGCATATCAGCTGTGTATATCCCAGACGTAGGCATATCAGCTATGTCTTATCTCAAATGCATCGGCATATAGAGGGTTGTGATACACACACAAGGTCGCCACAACAGTTTGCATGGCACCCGTTCTGTAAAAAACGCAGTGCGATGAGGACCTTCAACAGAGCAGGTAGCGGCGCTCCTCTGTTGTCAGTGTTACAAAGCAGTTGCAGCTCTGTCAGTATGGTTGCAACAGCTCGCTTGGAAAAACTATACCGGGCTAGAAACTCCACTTCGTTGTAGTGTTCCAGTGGATAATGCCTGTCAATCACATGTCAGACTGGAGTCAACGGCGGAGGCTTGTACACAGTCCAGTAAAGAAGTTCACTTGCACGCCGAAGAAACCTTGCATAGCTTTCGAAGCTATCGTCTTCGGATAAATATCGCAAGGCCGTCATTCTCGCCGCTCGCTTTTCACAGAAAAACGGAATCACAAAAGAAATGGCACAAAGCGAAGTCTGCGGAGCCAAACTGGACGTCAATACACGGCGGCTGGCTGCCGCGGCGTTGGCTGCGCACGGCACCTAACCAAGCCAAGCGTACCGCGTGCAAAGTCCTGCGGAGAAGCATACGTTCAGGTAGAGGAGCGCGGTTAGGAAGCATGAAGGTAGCATGCCGGCTTCCTAAGCGTGAGGAAGCACCAAGGAGGCCCCAACTTAGTGCCCCTTAGTAAGGGACGTTCTAGAATTGACGCCAGGTCGCCTTACAGCGTGCAAGACGTCCTTAGTAAGGAAAGGAGCGTTTCAGAATCCGGGCCTTAATATTAGAAACTCTTACCAAGCATAGATCTGCATTCCGTTGTTTGAAGAGATCTCCAGCAACATTGAGACATTTTCAAACCGGTACCTCAGTAGAAACACAGGATGCAGCTTACGCCACACCTCAATAGTAGCGAAGAAACCCAGGACAAACTATGGCATGCAAACTATCGAATATGAAACCATGTGTTTATGTAATACGTACCCTAACATTGTTGATGTCGCTAGAGATTGTAGAACTATTCGCCAATTTAAACACTTCATAGTCAACATGTTTCTCTTTTCTGATCTAGATATGCTTTATAAATGTTAATGCAACAGTGAATTCTTCAGTGTTTAGGGTGCTTGGTTGTTGCATTAGTGATGGTGGTGGTGGTAACATTTATTTAGTTCCTGAAGAATCTTCACCCCGTTTTTATAGGGGCAAGACTGCAGGCCGCTCCCACGTTGGGACGGGAAGGCCAAGCCTCACCGCCACATAGTGGGCCTTCTGGACAGCCCGGAGTTGATTAAGCCATTCGTGGCTCTTGACCAATGAATAAAATGCGTCCGCCATCAATACGTGGTCCGTGTGGTGCTGTAAAGAGGGGCACTCCCAGAGCATGTGTTTGAAATCGCTAACTCCGCCGCAGTCGGGACACAGAGGGGAGACCTCCGTGTACCTACTGATGATGGAGAGTGTGGGATACGAGTTCGTTTGTGTTAGCCTGAGGGTCACGGCTTGAGGCCTCGTGAGATTTCCATGTGGCAGGGGGAAAGCCCTGTGACTCATCTGATAGTGGCTAGTGATCTCGTTGAAGGTGGAGAGAATGTCCCTGAAACGGGGGGGGTTCTGCCTCCGAAAAGGTCGGACCAAGCCCGTCGCCGGTCCCACCCGGCACACCGGCCTCCCAGTGCCCGGCGCGGCCGGCGAGACCTCGCGCCCGGGCATGGGCCAACTCATTAACGTTGGCTAGCCCCCCTAGTTCTGCGCCCTCGTGCGCCGTAAGGTGTTTACTCATCATGACGTGATGAGTAAACACCTTACCCTCAACTGCCCTACCAACCTCTTCACAAACTGCCCCAGTCGAGAAAGCTCGAAGGGCTGATCTCGAGTCCGTATAAATATCTTCCCTGTCTGACCGAAGGAGCGCCAGCGCAATGGCCATCTGCTCCGCCTTGCAAGCCGATGAGGTCCTGATTGACGCGGCCGATAACACTCGGCCCTTCATGTCCACGACGTTAGCAACAAAATGGCTGGAGTCGCCTTCATATTGGGCAGCATCTACAAAACAGGACTCTGCCTCGTGCGCATGTGCGTACCGCAAAAGCGCAGAGGCGCGAGCCGTCCTCCTGCCAGTGTTGAAAGTCGGATGCACGTTCCTCGGAATTGGGGAGACCTTAATAGCCTGCCTCACACTATCCGAAAGCTGAACGTTCCTATCCCTTAACGTCTTCGGATTGATCCCGACCTTAGCCAGGATCCCTCTTCCCGCCTCCGTAGACAAGAGTCTAGCAGTTTGTGCGGATTGCTGCGCTTCGATAACTTCCTCTAATGTGTTGTGGACGCCTAGGCTTGCTAGGTTTTCTGTGCTTGTGCGCATTTGGAGTCCTAGGACTCTCTTAATACTTTTCCTGATGAGCGTGTTCAACTTGTTCATTTCGTGTTTCTGCCATCTGTGCATCGGAGTGACATAATTCACATGGCTCATGAGAAACGCGTGGAAAAACCTGAGTAGATTATCTTCCTTAAGGCCTCCTTTTCTGTTCGAAACTCTTGCAATGAGTCTGATTATTCCTTCAGCATGTCCTCTAAGCTTATCTATAGTACGCCCGTGCTGACCGTTAGCTTCAATAATCATGCCTAGCACCCGGAGAGAACGAACCCTTGGGATATCGCTGCCGGACGACGTTCGCACGCCAATATCAATCTCCTCTGGAGGCCTCCACCCTCTAGGCTTGGGTCCTCTTCTAGTGGGTCGATATAGAAGTAACTCCGATTTGGAAGGCGAGAGCCGGAGACCCATCCGATTGACGTGTTTTTCTACGCAATGCACCGCCTCTTGCAGTGCGTCTTCAACGTGTCCTTCTGACTCGCCAGAGCACCAGAGGGCGATGTCGTCCGCATAGATTGCGGAGCCAATACCCTCCATATGGTCAAGCTCGTTCGCCAAGCCCTGCATCGCTATGTTAAATAAGAGCGGCGAGACAACCGACCCCTGTGGAGTACCCTTTCTTCCGAGATCATAAGCCTCCGATTTCAGGTCACCCAATTCGATTGTGGCCCTCCTATCTCCGAGAAAAGAGTGCACGAATCTGTAAAATCTTTCCCCCAAGTCAAGGTGGGAGATCGAGTCTAGAATATGTTTATGCGACACGTTGTCAAAGGCCTTTTCCAGATCAAGACCGAGAATGGCCCTCGTGTCCCTGGTGTCTTTATCTAATATATCGTGCTTGATGAGTAGCATGACGTCCTGCGCGGAGAGGTGAGGCCTGAAGCCTATCATGTTGTTGGGAAAGAGACCCTCCTCCTCAATGCGTTTAGAGATCCGATCGTTTATCACATGCTCCACCACCTTGCCCAAACAAGACGTGAGGGAGATGGGCCTGAGGTTCTCAATTCCGGGGCTGCGCCCAGGCTTGGGAATGAGAACCACGGATGCAACCTTCCCCTCATCTGGAAATACACCCGATTCCCAAATGCGGTTGATCTCTTCCGTTATGACCTTAATCGACCTGTCATCTAAATTGCGCAGCATTCTGTTGGTTACGCCATCCGGTCCCGGGGCTGACCTGCCATTGAGTTTCTGCAGTGTTTCGCGAACGTCTGCCTCCTGAAACGGCCTTTCTAGGCTTTCTGCCGATTTGCCCTCATATCGTGGACATTCCTGCCCCGTGGGCCCAGCCTTGTCCGCCAGGGGAAGATACCTCAGTGCCAAGCGCGTGGCGATTTCGTCATCCCCATGATGCTGCCTTTCCGCATGAAGAATTTTATCCACCACCCGATTCTGATTGCTTTTGGTGTTATCCTCGTGGAGCAGGTACTTTAGTAGGTTCCATTTGCCACCTAATCGCATCTGCCCATCCACCATGTTACAAACCTCATCCCATTGCTGTCTCTCAAGCACTTGACAGTGTGCCATAATTTTTTTGTTTAGCTCGGCTAGCCTCTTTCTAAGCCTACGATTGAACTTTTGTGTTTTCCACCTAGACAGTATAGATTCCTTGGCCTCTATTAAGTGTGCTAATCTGCTATCCATTTTCTCGACCTCCAGCTCCGTGTGTATCGACTTGGTCACTTCTCCTACGTCCCTTTTGACTCTATCCAACTATTCCTGGAAGTTCTCAGGAGAATCACCCCCTCTTTCCTGTCCCAGTCTATGATCCCAGTCTATGTATTTGAATGCCCTGGGAGGCTTTCTGCCTACCTGCAGCACGGTGCTAGCAACATAATCATCGCTTCCCAATTCTACCCTTAAGTTAGCCCATGAAAATTCCCCTGTCGACCCCACGAATGTGAGGTCCGGAGTTGAATCCTGTGACACGGAGTTGCCATTCCTGGTGGGGAAGTTGGAATCGGTGATTAACGTGAGGCCAAGATCCGCCGCTGCCTGCCAGAGGTTCTCGCCCTTGCGTGTAGTGTGGGGGTAACCCCGCGCCTGATGCTGGGCATTAAAACCCCCGGCCACCACAATGGGGGCCCTGGCCTTGCCTGCCATAGAAGCCGCCTTAACCAACAATGAAGTGAAGCGATGCTGCCCCCCTCTAGGGGAACTGTACACGTTGAGTATGAATACGCTATTCCTGAGCTGACCGCTCAGAATAACCTCGCCAAAAAGGTATTCAATTTTGCAACTACCGATGTTTAAGTCATGCTTGATAAAAGTGTGTTTGTTAGAGACCAGGGTGGAGACCCCCCTACTCTCCGGTCCTTTCTTTACGTACGATTTGTAGCCCGACAGAGAAACTCTATCCACCAATACCTCTTGTAAAAGGATAATGTTCGGTGTCGAATCTCTCGATCTGAGGAACTGCTGAAGGGCCGCCCTTTTTTGAGAGAAGCCCCAACAGTTCCATTGCCAGATCGTAAAGTTCAATACGCCGTTACTCGCAGCCATCATTGGAAATATCAACAAATTCAGCCCGTGTACTGCCATCGGGCTCCCCCGAGGAAGCAGCCTTCCTCTTAACCAGAGTCTTTATTCGCTTCTTGGCTCTCAATTTGCCTACCTCTTCCTCAAGCTTGGATGTCCTTGCAGTAAGAGAGGCCATCGCCTCCGCCATTTGCCTAAGAGTCTCCTTAATATCTGCCAAGGAATCTGTGATTTGCACCCGAAAATCGAGCTCCTCGTTCCTGACGTGCTCAGTAGTTGCCTTTCTCTTTGACGGCCTAACCTCAGAATGAGTATCCATTGGAACCTCAGCTGTTGGCGACTCCCCTACATTCTCGACGGGCCTGTTCAGCTGCGATGGAGGAGTAGCCTTCGCCATCTTAGCTCCCTTCATTTCTGCTATCTCAGCCCTGAGTTGTTCAACAATGCCTCTAAGAGTAGCATTCTCCTTTTGGATTCGACTAACTAGCTCAAAGCTAACATGCTCTGAAGCAGCACCCCCCTTTACCTGTGGCTTTGTCATTTTCTTGACCTTGGTGGCCCACGTTCCTTGGTCGACCCCTTGTGTTGCGATGCGAACCGCAGGAGTCCTGGAGCGAGATCTTGCTATGGAGGCTGATCTCCCCCTGGATCGGGATCGGCCGCCGCTGGATCGGAAGCGTCCACGCTGGATCACTCTGGTACCTCCTGGCGTGACCGTGTCCAGCGGCGGGAAGTCTTCCCCGTCGTGGCCTCGTTGAAAACCGGAATTAGAATCTTGCTTCTGTCTTTCCTTTCTCCTGTGACGCACCACATATGGGATTTGGAAGCGCTGCTTGCACTTCCTGTCTGCTGTGAGATGTTCGCCTCCGCACAACTTGCACGTCGGCTTGCAATCGTGATCCTCCGATGACAACTGCTTACCGCATCCCCTGCATATGACGTCATCTAGCGTAGGGCATACGTCAGCGCGATGTCCTACCTTGCCGCAAGAGTAGCAAACATCTGTCTGCCTTTTGAACAGTGTGCAGCGGAACATGCTCGCGCCGCAAATAACGTGATTTGGAACTTTAAGTCCGTCGAAAAGAATCACCACCGTTTTCGAGTTCTTGATTCGCGTTGTTTGAAGAGCCGTTGGGTTCCTGTTATGAACAATAAGCGCCTCAAGTCTCGCCGGGTCGATGTCGAGGTCTACCCCTCGTATGACCCCCTTGCACGTGTCGTCCGGGGCAGCCATATACGCGTTGACTTCGTACTCCACTTTGCCTATAGCAATACTAGGTATCCTGGCATACGCTCTGGCGTTCTTCTCTGCCTGGGTGCTCACCACCGCAATGTTCTGCATGACGTTGGGACAAACTACGTCTTCGGCGATTTCTTCCTCGCCCAGACCCGCCGCCCTGGCCAGGGCGAAGGCAAACTTGATTTGACTAACATTCCTCATGTCGAGGCCATTGCGTGGGCGGACAATAACCCGCAAATGATCTTTCGGAAGTTGTGGCAGTCTTGACGCCGCTATGACTTGCTTTTTCACCTTCGTGAGCGACTGACGGGGCTGCGGCAGCGTCGCCACGCCAGGCTTCCCGCTGGGCGCGTCGCCCGTGCCGTCGGGCATGGTTCTGTCTTTACGTCGACAAACAGCCGTGGTCCAACCAGGAGATTGAAATTCCTCAGCAGAGACATCCTCCCCGCCTACCGAAACTTGCATATACATGGCGCACACTCCCTCACGGGCCCGATCCGGCGGCGAAAGATGCCGGCGGCCGCCGTCGCCCTACTGCTGATTAGGCTTAGCTCGCGCTGAATAGTCCGCACGTAAGTAGTCAGCCCAGTACAAGTCTGATAAATGTCCAAACGGTCCACACACCGTGAAAAACTGTGTATCCACAGAGTCCTCAGAACTTCATGCTTCGCATGGCGTAGAGATTCGCGCCCAAAAAGCCAAAAAAACGACCGACATTTCAAAAAGTGAGAGCCAGAGCGGCTCAGCTGAAAAGCTCTGGCTCTCACTTTTTGAAATGTCGGTCGGAAGACGACGACGACGCTCGAGCAGCTAGCTCTAGAGCTAGCTGCTCGAGCGTCGCCGTCGTCTTCCTCCTGCATTAGTGATGTAATAATTAAATTCTTTAAATGTTACTTTTATGTTAGTGATGTATTAACTCGTTCGTATGTTATTTTACAAGCAACTTGTGTTTTGCAGTGTGCTTCAAATATGGTTTTGTATGTAGTTATGAAATGTCTGCTTTACAAACTGCTTTTGTAACTTGCAAATTCCGCTATCTCTGCCACCCAGCGAGGTAAGGTCTAGTCAGGAGGTTTAAGCCCTCCTTTTGCCTTACCTCGCGGGTAAACCTTGTACCTGTTTTGCCCGAATATAAGAATAATAAATAAATAATAAATCACAGTAATGGTACAAGAGACGCGGTACAAGGCAATTACAGAAAATAAACACAAAGTTGATTCACAAAGGGCGTAAAAATACTCTATTAACACGGAGATTAAAAAACAAAGCAAAGACGAAAATGTCAAGAACGGATGACCAAGTACAAGTAAGACAGTAGTACAAAATAAAACAACAGTTAAAGCAACTGAAAAAGTTAGTACAGCAGAAAACCGCAATTAGGGCAATACTAAAGCAATAAATGCTGGTAGAGTGTTTTTTGAACTCTCCAGGGTGAGAAAAAGAAACTACGTTGTCAGAAAGATCATTCCAGAGCTTAATTGCTTTAGGTAATGCAGATGAATTGAATGATTGAGTTTTATGATTGTTTATTTCAGAAATGTGTTCACACCCGCACTTAATTTTTGCTTCTGGAATCGTCTCCTCGATCTTCACGGCGATTACATAAACATCTCTGCTTTAACCGCATATACATGCGGTTAAAAAATGCAAATTTTCAAGCAGAACGATAAAAGTATTAGCCACTTGAAAATTTGCATTTTTTTGTATTGATCTGGAGACCAGCATTTGCAAGGCACTTGAGAACTTCTAATCGATGAAGATGTTGAGTGAAGTTAGACGAAAAGATGAGAATATCGTCCAGATAACAGAGGCGGTCTTCTATTTTAGTCCACGAAGTACGTTAGCTATCATGCGCTCAAATGTGGCGGGAGCGTTACAAAGGCCAAAAGGCATGGCCTTAAATTCATAAAGTCCGTCTGGTGTAGCGAATGCGATCTTTTCTTTGCCAGTCTCGTTCATAGAAATTTGCCAATATCCTGATCGAAGATCAAGGCTAGAGGAATACTCCGCCCCTTGTAATGTGTCCAAAGCGTCGTCTATTCGAGGCATCGGATATACGTCCTTGCGTGTGATCTTATTGAGCGCTCGATAATCGACGCAAAAGCGAACGGAGCCATCTTTTTCTTTACCAGAACAACGAGAGAAGCCCAGGAGCTCGATGAAGGTTGTATTATCTTCCGCGCAAGCGTGTCAGGAACCTGTTGCTCAATGACCTTTCGTGCGGACGGTGATCACGATAGGGTCGTCATCGTATTATAGCAGAACCATCGGTTTCGGTGCGGTGTGTGGCCACAGAAGCTTGGCTCAACACAGGGGAACAGCTATCGAAACAGGCTTTGTGCTTTGCCAAGACCGCCAGTAAGGCTTCGGACTGCGCGCGGCTGTCAGGTCAGGACCAGGAACGGCTGGAGGAGGGAAATAATCATCTAAACCTTAGGTTGGTGCTGGCGATGAAGAAGGGTAAAGCGAGACCATACAGAAAGGTTGAGTGTCGGCGTGGGTTGCCACAGTCATCCCTTTGGGCAGCATCGCAGGATCTGGGGTCGTGTTGCAGGCAGACAGAAGGGCGCGGCCACATGAAAACCGGACGAGACAGGCGGCAATGAGGATTCCACGAGAAGTACAGCGGGAAGAAGGGGAGACTAGAGCGTCTCCGTCGGCCATCTGAATAGATGTTACGGCTACAAAGTTTTCGTGACCAGGACGCAGGACGTACTCTACAGTTCAGTTTCTGTTTATTATCCATTATCCACAGCGATGGCTAAGTTCAAGCATGAAGGTGAAGAGTCCGTAACAGGTACAAGAGCTGTATCCGTGATATGGACAACTTCCTCTCTACATGAAATGACGGCTGAAGCAGAATGTAGGATGTCCCAACGCAGGGTGAGTTCATGGATACACGTTGAAAGGACAATAAACTCAATGTTGTGGCGAATGCCGTCGATGATAACACGAGCAGTACACTGTCCGTGGGGGTGAATGAATGCATTATTAGCACCACGCAAAATAGGTCCAAGATAATGCGTTTTTACTTTCCGGAGCCGTGAACACACGCAGATCACTACGAAGAACAGAAACGGCGGCACCGGTATCGACGAGAGCTGACGCTGGAACACCTCAACAGTTACATAAAGCATGTTGGCCGGGCGAACAGGATGAATTTTTGAAGACCGACAGGAAGCAGTTTCCCCTCCAAAAACTGCAACTGTTAGGTTTCCGAGTGCTGGTCGGCAGGATGGGAAATGGGGTGAAGCGGTGATGTAGAGCGACAGTAAGGCGAAGGAGAACGACGTCTGGCCGAACGGGAACTATGAGGCAGATTGGGAGGAAGAGACGTAGAACGCTGCTGAGGGAACGACAACGATCCCAGATAGTAGGCGTCTGGTCGGCGAGTGCGGTCTCGCTCGTGCTCAGCATAGCCTCGTCTTTCATCCTGCTGGCGACGGCGTCAGAAGCGAGATATATGGCCGCGTATACCACAATAAAAAGCAAACCGGATGAAGTGGACGCCACTGAGGGTAGGATGGCGCAGCAAGTGCTCTTGTTCCCATCGAAGCCAAAGGGTCATAGGTAACGTCAGTAGGCACGGAGGTCACGGTAGGGGTGGGTAGCGAAGCAACATTCGCGTAGGTAGGTGTGGGGCGCGCTACCGGAGCAAGATGCGTCGTGGGTGTAGTCATCGCTGTGAACTCCTGCTTTACGACCTCGCGCAAGTCGAAGGTGGGGTTGGGGTACAGGCAGCAGGTGAACGCCTCAGGTCTTGTATTTGAAGCTCTTCCCGGATGATGGTGCGAATGAGAGCACGTAGATCTGAAGAATGGGGTACCTTAGAATCGCTGCTGTCATGTTGAAGACGAAGAGACTGCCTCTCGTCTAGGCGCTGGCACGTAGCAGTGATGTCTTGGACAGAAGCCGGATTTTGCACGATTAAGGCGTTGAACGCGACAGACCCCATTCCTTTTAATATGTGTCGAACGCGTTCGGCTTCCGTCATGCCAGGGTTCGCACGGCGGCACAGAGCGAAGACATCCTCTATGTACGATGTGTAAGACTCTTGTGGAAGTTGGAGGCGCGTGCTCAGCTTCTGCTTGGCGACTTCTGCACGGCCAGACGAGGAAGCGAAGATTTGCCGCAGCTTGGTGGTAAACGTGTACCAATCCGCGATGCCGGATTCGTGATTGAAATACCACGTCTTTGCAACACCGGTCAAGTAGAATGCGACGTGCCTCCATTTCTGGGTGTCGTTCCACTTATTGCAAGAACTCACGCGGTCGTAGTTCTCGATCCAATCGTCGACGTCATCACGGCGGAGTCCCGCAAAGACAGGGGGATCGCGTTGAGGGCACGTCACAGTCCAAGAGGGCTCCGCAGGCGAAGTCGTTTGCGTGGTAGGGTTAGAGGCGCCGGAAGAGCCGGAGTTGGAAGTGTCCATCATTTTAGGGGTAACCGGGCGCAGGCGGCAACCGGAGCGTAGCTCCAGGGAGGACGGGAACGCGAGAGGACTTCGGTGTCTTGACGTACCTCCACCACTTTATAAGACCGAGACCGACCAAGCTGTCAAGCGCTCTTTTTATTCCAAAAAAGAAACGCCCCAGCTCATGCGCGAACAACAAGAATGTTCTTTTTTCTTTCTGGGGTTTTACGTGCCAAAACCAGTTCTGATTATGAGGCACGCCGTAGTGGAGGGCTCCGGATTAATTTTGACCACCTGGGGTTCTTTAACGTGCACTACAACGCAAGCGCACGGGCGTTTTTGCATTTCGCCTCCATCGAAATGCAGCCGCCGCGGCCAAAAAAAGAAGAAGAACAGTGAAGGTGATGATGTCTATGTACAAATGAAAACGACGAAGTACGTTAATAGTGCTTACAATATGTTCACATTAACATATACGCCAGTCCTATAGTTTAATGAACCGCTGGCGCTCCAGCTGAGGGGAGTCGCAAGCTGGCCTCAGCCTCAAACGAAAAGTAACTGCTGGCGTTGCGGTCGAAATGCCGGACGCTAAAGGCATTCAAACACTCGCGCCAAGCCGCAAGAGATCATGACGTCACTGACATTTCCGGTTATGACGTCACTTTTTAGTTTTATATTTTGCTCGCCGTTAGTTGTCCCCCCGATACGTAGATGGCGACGGTTGCAACGACCAGCCGTTTTCTTGACATGTGGGCTTCTATGGCAGCTACGCTACCAGTTTACATATACAAGAACTATCTTGCAAGAACTATCTTGCAGCATCTCCGAGCATGACGGCACGCCGCGCACCGGGGCCGCTGAAATCGCAATGAAAGCGGGAAAGCTGTTTACTCTGTGCCGTGCAGACGAACCGTTGTCTACAGTAGTTATTAATACGAATGCATTACATGAGCCATGAGGCAAAAAAGCCGCCAACGTCCGCAACGAGGGGTACCAAAAATCAATGTGACGTCATCAGCGTCTTGAATGAAATAAGTAGTAATACAGAAGATAGTAAATGGTACGACAATGTTAATTAGTAGTAAATATGGGTAGTTATTGTGAACTAAGGTGAATTACAGTGAAGTGAATAAAAGTTAGAACAAGTTAGAGTGTAGGTGACTTAAGGTGGTGTAAAGTGAATTAAGGTGAAGTATATTAGAATGGATATAAGTGAATTAAGGTGGATTAAAGTGGCTCACAATATTAACCCGTAGCTACTTGGCGATGAGTTCTGAATGGTTGCGGTCTGGTGTTTAATGAACGCAGAGAAAAGAAACCGAAGAAAGGATCGCAACAGGTTCTCATACTTAAGAAGTCCTTATTGGTGATAACTAGGAGAAGTCATATTGTTTTCGCATTCAAATCACGTAAGGATATTTAAGTGAAATTCATTTTTTTTGCGTATGGGCTGCCACAGGGCTATCGCTTTAAACCCCACCGCACCTCTACCCGCCATATCAATCTTTGGAGTAAATCTTCTCTGTAATAGCGTTCATGATCCAACGTTAACACCCGCCGAGTTTGGCTACGTCATAATTCACAGCTATCGCTTCAAAATCAACCATCCTTTTAATCTTCGCCGCCAACGTGCGTCACATCCAATTATCATCGCGTTGCAACGGCAGCCCCCGCCACATCCGAGTAGCACTCCACCGCCTGTATACTTCGGCCGGCCGTATCCTGCAGACTGTACTGACATTGCTTTAAGCGCCTGCTGCGTCACGGCGCGAGGCTCCCCCTCGCCAGAAACCGGCGTGTAATTTCAGCGCACGATAAGAGTGCCTTCCCCCCCCCCCCCCCCTTAACCACTACGATTAGAAACATATAGGTATTTTTTTAAATATGGGGTTTTACGGGCCAAAACTACGATCTGATAATGAGGCACGCCATAATGGGGGACGCCGGAAAAATTTGGACCCCCTGGGGTTCTTTAACGTGAACCTAAATCAAAGTACACGGGTGTTTTCTGATTTCGTCCCCATTGAAATGTGGCCGCCGTGGCTGCTATTCGATCCTCATGCTCAACCGCCCCACACCACAGCCACTGAGCAACCCCAGCGGGTAACACTTCGGTGGATGTTGTTATTAGAACTAGGAGTGCCTTCACGGCAACACCTGAAACTAGATGGCAGACCATTGCTCAATTCTCGGAATCAGCTATGTTGCTTAAAAGTACGAGCACAGCATCGAACGTAACTTATAACTACGGATCACTAATGGCTAGGCATCATCACTTAATAATGGTAAGCACTTTTTATTGATACCAATGACGAGGTGCCCGAATCAAGGCTACCACTGTCATATTTTATTTATTTATTTATTTTTAATTATTTACAAATAATGTCGTCTCAGTGTGAGACATTGCAGGGGTGGGTACATAAGTAGCCTAAATAGGCAAAATTAAACATTATATAGCATACAATCAGTAGAGCATGTTACATATGTGCATGGTCAGTACAAACAATATTGCGTGTAAAGAAAGGCTACAAAAATTCAAATTCAAAGCTACAAAAAATAATGAGTATACCAGCAGGTCTTAGAACTAATGAGAGATGTGATAAATTTCTTTCGCGAATTGTGCGGGAGGTAACTGTTGAAGTGAGCCGTCAAGGCCATTCGACTGAGTTCGACTAGCTGTTGTCGGGCAAATTAAAAATTTAAAAGTGTTCAAGCGTGATTGAAATGGAACAAGGTTAAGGGGGTGAGTGCTTCGAGTAGCAAGCGCGGGACATTTAACAAATCAAACCGGTGCCGCAATAACCAACGACTCGTCTATGATTTTACGCAAAGTGATAAGACGCTCACACGTGCGTCTGTGTGCAAGTGTGTCAAGCGATAGGTCATGGGCATGTGAAAAAGGTGAAAAATGTTGGTCATATCTGTTACATCATATGTCGTATTGTCATATTATATAAGACAAGAACACTGCAGTTATAACAATATCTGTTATAAATATATCTTATCGCTTTGTTTTGCAGAGATTGCAATTTGTTAGCGTCACAAGAAGAATACGGAGACCAGACAACGGACGCATACTCCAAAACTGGCCTGATCAGTGTCTTGTATGCAGTCAGTTTGCAATCCTTAGTAGCGTCTTTTATTGTACGTTTTAAATATGCTAATTTGTGAAGTGCCTTCGAGTGGATGCAGTCTATTGTTTCTTCCATTTCATGTCATGAGCAAAAGCTACCCCGAGGTACTTGAATTCATCTACATGTGGAATTTCAGTCCCGATGAAACCATAATTAAAGTGCAAAGGTGTTTTCTTATTCGTGAAGGTCATGGAGACTGTCTTTGTTAGGTTAGGTGCTAGTTGCCAAGTATCGCTCCAATCACAGAACTTAGAGCAAACTTCATTTAATACTGATTGGTCATTTGCATTCGACACTTCGGAATACAATACACATTCGTCTGCGTGCAACCGTAGCTTAACTGGCGAGTTTTCAGTGACCTTCAGGGCGTCATTGATATAGATTATAAATAAACGCGGGCCTAACATAGATACTTGGGGCCGACCAGATGCAACTTCGATAGTGTTGGACTTACTTTTATTAAAGGAAACGTACTGGCTTCTCTGATACAAGTAATCAGCAATCCAAGTAATTATAAACAAAGTATTGAACAAATTATTATAAAAAGTAAATATTAAACAAAGTGATTTGTGATCGCAAGTGACTTGGTTCTACCATCTCGTAGTTTTTATAATTTAATCAGTGTTTATATTGTTACGTAGGAAGAGGCAAATGAAAAGCTATATACTAGTTTATTTACAAGCAAATACGCCGCACTTGGCCAAGAGGCAACAGCCCGCACTAGCCTCTAATCGTCGTCGTCGTCTTCAAATTGCTCACCTGTTCATCATCGCAAATACTGTTCCGCAGCACTACACCTGGCGGCAAAAGCACCGTCGCGGAGCGATTAAAGGACGGACCCGGAAGCAGTGTAGTAGGCCTTGAGACTACTGACGTGCACGACATCAGTAGATGCCGGAGTAGACGGCGAGATCAAACTGACAGGTTCAATTTCGTACGTCACCGGCGTCACCTGGCGCAGCACGTGGTAGGGCCCTATGTATCGCGAAAAGAGCTTCTCTGAAAGTCCGACGTGACGAGACGGCGACCATAGAAGCACGAGCGCACCACGCGAAAACTGTACGTCACGGTCGCGGGCGTTGTGCTGACGCTGCTGAGTGGTTTGCGAGGCCATCAGTCGAGTACGGGCAAGCTGGCGTGCATGGTAGGCGAGGGCGATGGCGTCGCGCGCATACAAGCTTGTTGAGATCGCAGCAGGAGGAAGTGCCGTATCAAGGGGCAAGGTCGGTTCGCGACTGTACGGTAGATAAAATGGAGAAAATCCGGCGGTGCCGTGCCGGGAAGAATTATACACAAATGTGACGTAGGGAAGGGCAATGTCCCAGTCGTGGTGGTCCTTGGAAACGTACATACATGGACAGCATATC
Source organism: Dermacentor silvarum (assembly GCF_013339745.2). Classification (NCBI taxonomy): domain Eukaryota; kingdom Metazoa; phylum Arthropoda; class Arachnida; order Ixodida; family Ixodidae; genus Dermacentor; species Dermacentor silvarum. The sequence goes on from NC_051156.1 coordinate 29,599,284, forward strand.
GGTAAGGGTACGGTTTAACCGCTCCGATAGGCCATTGTTTTGAGGATGGTATGAGGTAGTCAGCTTGTGTTGAGTGGAGCAGGAACGCACAACGCCGGCGATAACTTTCGACAGGAAGTTAAGACCACGGTCAGTAAGCAGCTGTCGCGGGGTGCCATGCAGCAAGATAAAGTCACGCAAGAGAAAGTCCGCGACGTCAGTGGTACAACTGGTAAGGAGATCCCGCGTGATAGCGTATCGGGTGGCGTAATCAGTTGCGGCGGCTACCCATTTGTTCCCAGAGGATGACATAAGAAAGGGGCCGAGGAGGTCTAATCAGACACGAAAGAACGGTTCCACAGGGACGGTGATCGGCTGAAGATGACCGGCAGGTAGCACCTGAGGTGTTCTCCGACGCTGGCAGGGATCAAAGGCAGCAACATAGCGTCAAACGGAGCAAGCGAGACCGGGCCAATAGAAGCGGCGGCGGACGCGGTCGAACATGCGGGTTATCCCAAGATGTCCTCCAGTGGGTGCGCCATTCACCTCAAAGAGGGACAGTGCGTCGTATGCACGACAAGATCAGATCCGTCAGGGAGGAAGTTCCTTCGGTACAGAATGCCGCCTTGGAGGACATATCGGCGAACGGAGGCATCGGTAGGTGTAGAGCGCAGACGCTCGATGAGTGCTCGCAGCGATAGATCCCGGTACTGCTCATCGGCGATGTTAGCTAAGGCAGACACAGAGAAAATACCGTTGGCGGAACTACTGTCGGCGTCGTCAGGCTCGTCTACCCGGTAGCGAGACAAGCAGTCAGCGTCCTTATGTAGATTTGTTGGTGACAGAATACTAATATTCTTGGAGACATAATGCCAACATAGAGGCAGTAAGGGTAAAAGCAGACCAATTCAGGCTGGTGCTCGCAAACAAATATGCAGCTTTAGAAAAGGAGGATAAAGACAACATAGGGCTAATGAATGAAACCGTAACTAGGTTGATCTCAGAAGCTGCAATTGATGTGGGAGGTACGGCACCAAGGCAACCAATAGGTAAGATCTCCCAAGAAACAAAGGACCTAATAAAGAAACAACAAAACATAAAAATGTCCAACTCAAGAGATCAGATAGAATTCGCTGAACTGTCAAAACTGATCAACAAGAAGAAAGTAAGGGATGTTCGAAATTATAACGTGGGGAAGATTGAGGAAGCCATAAAATATGGACGCAGCAGTAAATAAGTAAGAAGAAAGCTGGGCATAGGACAAGGCAAGATGTATGCACTGAAAGATAAGCATGGTAATATCATCAGCAATTTAGATTACATAGCATAAGCAGCGGAAGAATTCTATATTGACCTGCACAGCGCCCAAAACAGCCAAGCTACTTTCATTCGAAATAGTGATGAACCGGATACAGAGGCTCTTTCTATAACTAGCGATGAAGTTAGAAGGGCCGTCAAAGTCATGACCAGGGGAAAAGCTGCTGGAGAAGATGGAATAACAGTAGATTTAATCAAAGATGGAGCAGATATCATGCTTGAAAAGCTTGCGGCCCTTTATACGCAATGCCTCACAACTTCAACTGTACCAGAGAGCTGGAAGAACGCCAACATTATACTCATCCATAAGAAGAAGACGATAAAGAATTGAAGAATTACAGACCCATTAGCTTGCATTCAGTATTATATAAACTATTCACCAAAATAATTTCCAATAGAATCAGGGCAACACGATTTCAGTCAACCAAGAGAACAGGCTGGCTTCAGGAAGGGATATTCTACGATGGACCATATCCATGTCATCAATCAGGTAATCGAGAAATCAGCGGAGTACAATCAACGTCTCTACATGGCTTTCATAGATTATGAAAAGGCTTTTGATTCAGTAGAGATACCAGCAGTCATATAGGCATTGCGTAATGAAGGAGTACAGGAGGCATACGTGAATATCTTAGCAAACATCTACAAGGATACCACAGCGACCTTGGTTCTCCACCAGAAAAGTGGAAAGTTACCTATCAAGAAAGGGGTCAGGCAAGGAGACACAATGTCTTCAATGCTATTCACTGCATGTTTTGAAGAAGTATTCAAGCTCTTAGAGTGGGAAGTCTTAGCAGTGAGGATCAACGGCGAATATCTCAGCAACCTTCGGTTTGCAGATGACATTGTCCTATTCAGCAACAATGGAGACGAATTACAGCAAATGATTCAGGACCTTAATCGCGACAGTGTAAGAATTGGGTTGAAGATGAATATGCAGAAGACAAAGATAATGTTCAATAGCCTGGCAAGGGAACAAGAATTCAGGATCGCCAGTCAGCCTCTAGAGTATGTAAAGGAGTACGCTTATCTAGGTCAATTACTCACAGGAGACCCTGATCACGAGAAAGAAATTTACGGAAGAATAAAATTAAGTTGGAGTGCATACGGCAGGCATTGTCAAATCCTGACTGGGAGCTTACCACTGTCGTTGAAAAGAAAAGTGTACAATTATTGCATTCTACCTGTGCTAACATATGGGGCAGAAACTTGGAGGTTAACAAAGAAGCTCAAGAATAAGATAAGGACCATGCAAACAGCGATAGAACGAAAAATGTTAGGACTAACGTTAAGACACAGGAAGAGAGCGCTGTGGATCAGAGAACAAACGGGGATAGCCGATATTCTAGTTGACATTAAGCGGAAGAAGTGGAGCTGGGCTGGCCATGTAATGCTGGATAACCATGATGGATAACCGATGGACCATTAGGGTTACAGAATGTATACCAAGAGAAGGGAAGTGCAGTCGAGGTCGGCAGAAAACCAGATGGGATGATGAAGTTAGGAAATTTGCAGGCGCAAGTTGGAATACGCTAGCGCAAGACAGGCGTAATTGGAGATCGCAGGGAGAGGCCTTCGTCCTGCAGTGGACATAAAATATAGGCTGATGATGAAGGCCCAGCGACCAAGTCTTCCTGTATGATCTTTCAGTGAGCCTCTAGTCATCGTTGTCTTCACGCTGCTCTCCTCTTCGTCATCGCAAATACAGTTCCATAGCAATATTACTTTTCATTTAATATCCATTAAGATATACTGTATAAAATGCGAGAGCATTGAACTGAGCGTATCACTAGTGATCACTAATAACTGCGCGTAATCGGTTAGCAGTGGTAACCAAATAAATAATAATTTAATGACTTTTGGATTGATATCAATGACGACGTATATGAATAAGGCTACCGCTTTCACATTAAGTAAAGTGATCCGCGATCCCTAGTGACTCAATCCTGCCACTCCTAGTTATCATAATGGAGTCACTGTTTGAATGCCTTTTCATTTGATATCCATGACGCAATGCTTTATGAAAGGTAGACTTGGCGTTATCAGTTATTAGTGTTAAGCAAGATTCTCATTATTTTAGTGCGAATGGCCCCAATAATGACGTGCACAAACCAAAACAACTGCTGTACCAGCAAAATAACTCATTCATTATCACTACTGACTTCAGCAAACATGTTCCCAGCAATGCTCATTGTTGATTTACTTATTTTATGATATTTCATTTGATATCCATCACATCGCAGGTTTTGTAAAACCGAGGTAACTAAACATAGTACGTCAGTAACTAGTGCTCACTAGTTACTATAGTTCATTAATTAGCTTATTGTGTGATTACTTATTTATTGGTGAATATGTCAATGTAAGTACCGATGGGTAAGCTAGAACGTAATGGCAATTTTCTCAATACCAAATAAAACATTTTAATATGCGCTGAAAATTGACAATCGATAGCGCGCATAGCCGGGCTTAATGCTTGGATGTCATTCCATAAAGCCAATCGGTCCGCTACTTGTTGCAGAATAGGGCAGTGTCATATTTGCTTGTACATCTGGTCACGAATGTGCATCGCAGCTGCACATTCGAGTCAATCAACATGATCGACGAGCTATTTTCCTTCAGTACAACGACGAACGAATATTTTGCCCCTGTGGTGCTGCTTCACCGCATAGTAGCTGAACAAAAGTGCCCCGGGAAAAAATTACAGCTAGCGTAATAAAACCAAACTTGACGTACATATGGAGGAAGACGTAGAGTATGTGCCACCCGAAGGCAATTAGCGGATGATGTCTCGCTGCGCTGCAATGAGCATTTAAAAATCACCCCATGCATTTTAAATGGGTCTACAGAAGCGTCCCAGGAAAAAAATCCAGCTGTGATATGACGATTTATTAGACAATGACGTCTCATGCAATCGAGGCAGTCCATGAACGCTGATGGCGCGCACAGCGACAGACGCAAGAGCACTTGTTCCTATTCTTCACTACAATGGCCGCCGGGAGAGAATATGAGCCATCCTGGTGACCTACGGCGTAGGTAGGATTCAGGGGGTCATAGTATGGCTTAAGTCGGCTGACATGAACCGTGTCACGTTCGCGATGTCTAAGGTCGTGTGATGGCGTCACAGGCTAGACAACGTAGTTGACAGCCGAGGTACGGTCGATGACGCGGTAGGGGCCATCATAGCGTGCAAGAAATTTAGTTGAAAGGCCAGGGCTGTGAGGTGGGATCCACAACCAAGCAAGGGAACCAGTCGGAAAATGTGGTGTAGGCACGTTACTGTCATGCCGCAGCTTTTGGCGACCTTGGGCGGCGGTCGTAAGGGTACGGGCGAGCTGCCTACAGTCCTCTGCGTATTTGGCCGCTTCAGACACTGGCGTGCATTCAGAAGCGTCGGGTCGGTATGGGAGCAGGGTGTCCATTATACACGAGGGCTCACGGCCATATAGCAGAAAGAATGGCGAAAAGCCAGAGGTAGCTTGTGTGGTCGTATTATAGGCATACGTTACGAACGGCAAAACAGTGTCCCAGTTACTGTCGTCCGAGGCAACGTACATAGTCAACATGTCACCGAGTGTGCGGTTGAACCTCTCTGTCAAGCCGTTCGTTTGCGGGTGTTAAGCGGTAGACTTACGTTGAACGATGCTGCATGCAGCTAGAAGGGCTTGTATTACTTCGGACAGGAACACACGCCCCCGGTCCCTTAGCAGTTCGCGTGGTGCTCCATGTCGAAGAACGAAGTTCCGCCAGATGAAGAAAGCAACGTCACGCGCAGAAGCCCCCAGAAGTGCGGCAGTCTCGGCGTAGCGCGTCAAGTGGTCGACACCTACAATTATCCATCGGTGACCCGAGGAGCTGCAGGGAAGTGGCCCGTATAGGTCTATGCCGACGCGATCAAATGGCCGGGCCGGGCAGGGGAGCGGCTGCAACTCGCCAGGAGGGCGCTGTTGAATTTTACGCCTTTGGCACGCCGTGCAAGCGAGTACGTACTGGTTCACGAAGTGATACATGCCATGCCAGTAGAAACGCGGCCTCAGCCGAGTGTACGTTTTCAGAACGCCGGCGTGACGAATATGAGGAGCGGCATTGAAATAAGCGCATATGTCAGTACGCATGTGTCGTGGTATCACAAGCAGCCATTTGCGACCATCAGGTAAGTAATTTCTGCGGTAAATGACGTTGTCGCGGACAGCAAAGTGAGCGGCTTGGCGACGAAGTGTTCGAGAAGAGGGTGTGACGGGTGAATCGTGGAGGAAATTCAGCATAGTTGAAAGCAGGGGATCCTTGCGCGGCTCGGCCGGCATATCAGCAACGTTGATGGTCGACATAGATGCGAAGGGCGTTGACACCGAAGCCACATCGGAAGGTATCGGTGATCGGGAAAGCGCCTCGGCGTCAGAGTGTTTTCTGCCCGATCGGTAGACAACGCGGATGTCATATTCTTGTAAGCGAAGTGCCCAGCGGGCGAGGCGACCAGACGGATCTTTCAACGAGGACAGCCATCAAAGGGCGTAGTGGTCGGTAGCAATGTCAAAAGGGCGACCATATAGGTATGAACGAAATTTGAAGAGAGCCCAAATAATGGCCAAGCACTCTTTCTCTGTGACAGAGTGGTTGGCTTCTGCCTTCTTTAAAGTGCGGCTCGCATATGCGACGACGTACTCGTCGTAGCCGTCTTTCCGTTGCGCTAGGACTGCACCAAATCCGATGCCATTGGCGTAGGTGGGCGCTGTGGGATCATAGTGTCGAAGAATCGGCGGCGAAGTAAGTAGACGACGTAGTTGCTTGAAGGCTTCGTCACACGAAGTTGACCACGCGGAGATTCCGGTGCTAGCGGTAAGCAAATTGGTCACTGGTGCGATGATAGTGGCAAAATTGCGCACAAAACGCCGAAAGTAAGAGCAGAGCCCTATAAAGCTGCGGAGTGCCTTAAGAGTGGTGGGCATCGGAAACTCTGCGACCGCGCGAAGCTTGGCTGGGTCAGGAAGTACACCATCCTTCGAAACAACGTGTCCCAATATTGTTAACTTGCGGGCAGCAAAACGGCACTTTTTGATGTTGAGTTGGAGGCTAGCATAGGTGAGGCACGTCAGGACCTCACGCAAGCGAAAAAGGTGCGTCGGGAAATCGGGCGAAAACACGACAATATCATCAAGCTAGCGCAAACGTGTTTTCCACTTGTATTTACTAGAGATTGGCAAAACGGCTCACTTCAGTAAGCGGCTCAGAACGGCTCAGCTCACTGAAATGAACCGGTTCATTTGAACGGCTCACCGGTTCACTTAAACGTGTAACCTGTATTATGCATATTCTATAGTTATGTGGCTTTGAAAAAAAGCGATATATGCATAATTTAATAACTGTGTTATTGGTATTTTCGCTATGTTTAGAGAATATTTTTACATATATCAAAAGCGTGAATTTTAGGTTGTAATGAAGCTTTATTTTCTGATATTGGGGATAAAATTCTTATGATACTGTGACAGGCAGAATGCGACGTACCTTTTTCAGAAAAAAAAATATGTAACTTCATCGTCATTACAGAAGCTTGTCCGTTTTTGTGGTACTTAAAAATCAACTTTTGACAAACTAAGGACACAAAATGATTGTACATTATGTTTCAACTTTATTCATTTATTCACATACGTACGTTCACTATAATATGAGTAAGCGGTAACGCCATACAAAATGAACGCAAAATCATTTCTTGAAGTACAATACCAAAATCATACGAAAGATCGACAAAACTGCCACACGTATCTTTCGTTTTTTTTTTTCTTGAGTGCACGCGCGATCTGGCGATCATGCCATCATACAACAGGACAAAAAAAAGGAAATGAAGTTCTATAACAACACAACAGATCATTGGCCTCGTTTTATTGACGTGCTAATGATACACGCTCAGAAAATGCACTGAAGTGGATGTCATGGGCGACATTTTCATGACTACACTAATTAGCACAAATGAAGACCAGGACGTTAACTGTACGTTCACCTCTTGTCGTTAAAGGGCCCCTAAACCACCCAGAGATCGAAATTTAGTTGTGGTGTTGCTGTTGTGCACGAGTCTACAACGAACACGTAGCCGCGAGAATTTTTCGAAATGGTGCCGTAATAGCGGAGTTACACGCGTTTGATGATCGAAAAACGTCCCTCGCTCGTTTCGCTCTTTCCTTCGCTACTCTCCTCATCGGCTGGTCTCCCCTCCTCGCCGAGTGCTTCTCGAAAGATCACGTGACAAACGTCATCACCAACGCGCTTCTCAAAACACTGCATACATTCCGGTCACGTCCACGCTAGCGGCATATATACCGACGGCGAACCGCCCGCCAGTGCCGTAGAACGTCTGCCGCGCGAGAGGTGTCCAAAGTAGACGACAGTTCGGCCGGCGCCCCGCCCGATGCACCATCAATGGCCCAATCGACGACCGCGAACCTGCGCGCCTCCGCCACCGGCAACGAAAACATCAGCTGCAGCCGGGAGACGACGGGCTCGGCTGTGCTTGCATCACAGCCGACGGCGCTGCTAATATCAGCGTATTTTTCTTCTTTGTGTACAAGTATTGCGAAGAGCGATAACAACGATAAGAAAATATTGCGACTTGTGAGCGTCGGTATTTCATTTCAAAGCGCCACCCGTTTTAGCTTTGAAGGGAGCCAGACAAGGCCTAGCGACGATATCGGCGCTGACGAGCGATCAGCGGCGGTGAATCTGCCGCACAAATCCCGGTCTCATCCTCTCTTCGTACGGCAAGGAAATCTCGCCGTTCGCGAGCAAGAACCGCTGTCGAACGGCGGCCCGCGAATGGCAAACGGCGTGCGATGAGTTACCCTGCCGGTAACGTGGACTCAGCGCTTCTCGGCTACCCGCTGTTGCTGCGGTGCCGGCCCGTGTTATGCGAAGCGTGCCGCTATAGACCCTGTGTTGTGCGCACGTCTGGAAAGGCCAACACTGTCGCACTCTGTTCGCGCAGCTATATAATCAGACCGCTAATCACGACTGTTGGAACGCGAGCGATTTGGCACTTGCGTTGCGGGCTGCAGTTACCAATTCGCAAGGGCGCACGAACGAGCAACACGACGAGGAAGAGCAGAAAGCGCGCGTACCTGCTAGCAGACTAACCGGAAGTCATAGTTTCTTGTTCAACCAATGGACATCGTTTCCGCAGTTGACATCACCAGGTTCCCCCTGCTGACATCGTGACGACCGCTGGGGATACCGGAAAGGCGAGGGGAGGAGAACGGCCTTTTTTTTTTTTTTTTTTGGCGCTCCCGCAGCGCGTAGCGCTGCAGCGTTTGGCATCGTTGATCGTGACGGCATTCTGAACTCGATGCGCGTTTACTTGAAATGTTCAAAAAATATCTGAGGTGGTTTAGGGGCAGTTTAAGACACGGAAGACCATATTCGAAGTGTTATTGGACCAGCGCACGATGTGCGATCGGTGAGAGTCGTGCGACATCGTTCGAACAGCAGCAGGCAACGAACGGTACCATCCTTTGCCAATTAAGACTTCTTTACTTCTCCCCTCGGTGGCATCGGTTGCCACACCATAAGACGCACAAAAACCCAAGGGGACTGCTGCGTACACCACACACTGCGAGCGAGTACCGGTAGCGCGAGTCGGCCCACACTGGCCACCGTTCGTCGGTCAGAAATCGAAAAACATCGAAACCCAGCAGAAGACCCAGCTCTGACGGAACGGTTCGGCACGGCTCATTCAAGGAGAGAGAACCGGCTTCCTCACTCTGAAAGAACCGCCGCTCACTTACTTAACCACGGCGCTCTCGGTCTTCAAAAGAGCGGCCCGCTCCTGAGCGCTCAGGAGCGAGCCGGGTCTTTTGAAGAGCGAGGGAGCCGAGGCGAAAAGAGCGGCTCGCTCCTGAGCGCTCAGGAGCGAGCCGAATCTTTTGAGCCGCTCTTTTGAAGAGCGAGGGAGCGGTGGTTCAGTAAGTGAACGGCGGTTCTTTCGTTCTTCAGCCGAAGGCAAGGGGGTGAAGGCGACTCTTGCGAGGAAAGGCGGGAGGGCAGTTGCTTTCTCATACCGCTAATAGATGGCGCGTAAGTCGCACCGAGCAGAAGACCCGGCTCTCACGGAACGCATCGGCACGGCTCTCTGAACGCGAGAGAAGCGGCTTCCTTTCTCCAAAAGAACCGCCGCTAACTTTTACTGAACGACCGCTCACTCGCTCTTTAAAAAGAGCCGCTCACAAGATCCGGCTCGCTCCTGAGCGACCCATGTCTAGTAGTTACGAAGGATGGTGTCCATCGTACGCTCGAAAGTAGCGGGCGCGTAGCAGAAGCCGAATGGCATTACGGTAAATTCATACAAGCCGTCGGGCGTGACGACAGCGGTCTTCTCACAGTCTTCTTCAGCCATCTGCATTTGCCAATAGCCGGAGCGAAGATCGAAGTTTGAGAAGTACTCCGCGCCTTGTAGGGAGTCGATGGCGTCATCTATCCGAGGCAGCGGATAGACATCTTTACGAGTTATCTTATTGAGCCAACGGTAATCCACACCGAAGCGTATTGAGCCGTCCTTCTTGCGTACTAATACTACAGGAGACGCCCAAGGACTGTGGGAAGGCCGAATGGCGCCACGATGCACCATATCGTTGACTTGCTCGGTAATTATTTGTCGCTCAGCTGCCGACACGCGGTATGGTCGCTGGCGTAATGGTGGACGGGAACCAGTGTGGATGCTGTGAGTGACGGTCATCGTACGTCCCAGGGATGGTTGGTCGCAATCAAACGACGAGCGAACATTCTGAAGAAGCGCGAGGACTTGCTGACGGTACGGAGGTGGCAGATCGGCGTCCAAGGAAGATTCAAGAACGTCTGACGACGACGATGGCGACAATGATGATGATACGCACAGCAATGCAGAAGTGAGGGCGTCGAGCTCATAGCAGGCCGTGTCGTCGGAAGTATCGAGAATGTGAAGGGGGTCAAGGGGCTGAACACGACCCAGTAATTCTCCACGCAGCAAGGTCACAGGGGATTCAAACGGGTTACACACAAGCACAGTGGATAATCCAGATACAGTGTTGCGGACAGCAAACGGGAGAGGTAGAGCCTTGAGACGTAGAAAAAGAGGCGACGCTGTAAAAAGCACCGTAGCGTCTGGCGCGGCGGAGCAAGATACGGGTACAAGAACCGACATTTCGGGTGGTATGTTCGTATCGTAGACAACGCTGAGCTTAGCGGCTTTCTTTGCAGAAGGGTCAGGCAGCGGGGCTTCGGAAAGCGGAAAAAGCGCCACTTCGGACCGAGCACCGTCGATGATGGCACGATGGTGAGACAAGAAGTCCCAGCCGAGAATGATGTCATGTGAACACGAAGAAAGAACGAAAAATTCAACAACATAAACAATGCCGGCAATGAGCACTCTTGCGCTACATGGAGTAAGCGGTGTTATATGCTGCGCACTCGCGCTACGCAGTAGCAAACCAGACAACGGCGTGGTGACCTTGTGGAGCTTACGACAAAGCTTTTCGTCCATAACAGAAACTACAGCCCCAGCATCAATAAGCGCAATTGTGGCGGTTCCTTCAACCAAAACGTCCAGTAAATTGCGTGGCGACTGTGCAGGCCCTGTAGAAGTCGCAAAGCTGGCAGTTCGTGCCTGCAGAACTGCAGCAACTAGTTTCCCTCGCTAGCTAACTGACGACGACGTAATGGGGAAAGCGAGCGACGAGGCGGTGACGGAGAACGATGGTTGCCGAAAAGGCGTCGAGGATACGGGGAATTTCATTTCATTTCATTTTATTTGGACCCATTTACAAGCAAATGGAGGGGGCCAAGGTAAAAGCTGCTTATCGGCAGCTTGAGTGGTCCCTGGCCCCCTTTACATTTTGGCAGAACGGTGGCAAAGAACACTTTCAGAAATGAAAAAAAAAAACAAGTAACAGTGGGTTACATCGATTAAAGGGAATAATTACATTTATTTCACTGTGAGTACACGTGGTTTCACTGTACCATGGTGATTTAAATTATAGTTTTCGCAAGACAGATGAGCTCCGATGGTGTCAAGACATGAATGTCAACTCCGGCTTCTAGATAAGAATTTAGTAGCCGTGGCAGGGTATTTGCGACCATTTGATGGCCGTAATTGGTTCTCGAAAAAGGTATGAGCCATTTTTCATGGCTGCGCGTGTCATATGTGGGTGTGTACTCTTTTAAGTTTGCTATGTTTGTTATTAGGTTGCTTCTATCTTTTACCTGAAAGTAGTAAGTGCGTAGGAGAATTTGCTTGTAGAGATGATGACTTTTTATTATGTTGTACTTGGTGAAAAGACCTTCAGTGTGTGAGTTGTACGGCACATTTGCAATAGCGCGTATTACTTTTTTTTGCATCAGTAGTATTTTAGAGAGATTGGAAGCCGATGTTGTGCCCCATACAAGATGGCAATACTTTACATGCGAGGCAAGCAGTGCATTATAAATGATCAATTTATCTGACGTGGATAAAAGGTACCGATTTCGATGTAGTATACCTGTTATGCGGCTCAGTTTCTGGAGTATAAAATCCACGTGAGCATCCCATAGCAATATGTCGGAAAGTATACGCCAAGTACTTTTACTGTGTCAACAACCTCTATATTCTCAGAGTTGTAAAATATCTTGTGGGTAAATAGAGTGCAGGTACCTCTTGTTTTAAAGATGACTGCTTGTGTTTTATTGGAGTTTACTTTAAAAAAATTGTCCTGGCTCCATTTTGAGAGATGGGTGAAGAGATTGTGCGCTACACCAATGAGGCCTATATAAGAGTTGTGTGATAAAAACAAAACACTTGTGCGTAGTTTATGAATTTTATGCGCGAGGAGCATTAAAAACTCTGGGTCGGGATGCATGGAATGCCCGGTTGCATCGTGCGAATATCCATACCCAGGCGTTGCGACAGCAGGGTTAGCGGTGGCATGCGATGATGGCAGACATGGCCGGCGAAACCGCAAGCGAAACATATGGGTCGGTTGTCGTGTGTGTGCAAAGGGTTCTGAACTTGGCTTAAAGGCGGAATAGAAGGCGACGCGGGAGTTGGCACTGCTTGAGGTCGCACTGTCGCAGGAAACGCGAATGTCGGCGGCGCAGGTCGCGCTGCGACTGCGGCATAGGTCAGAGGTGCCGCCACGGGAGGACAGGGTTGAGCCAAAGGTAGCGAGTCGGCAAGTTCCTCGCGAATGGCTCTCCTAATGGGAGCAGCCAGAGATGTGTCAGGCTGTATGGGTGGATCGCTGAGAGGCAGCATAGACAGTTGGCGCGCCACCTCCTTACGAATAAAATCCTTAATCTGAACGGAGAGTGAGGCTTCTAGCGAAGAGTTGGAGGGAAGCGTGAGTCCCGAGAGAGAGAGGCCGGGTGCAACAGCGCTGCGCGCAAGGACCCTTTGTCGACGCAGCTCATCGAAGCTCTGGCAAAGAGTGACGACAGCTGCGACAGATGAAGGGTTTCGCGCGAGAAGCATTTTAAATGCGTCGTCCTCGATGCCTTTGAGGATGTGCTTCACCCTTGTCCTCTTCACTCATGGTAGAATCGACGCGGGTGCAAATATCCACGACATCCTCTATGTAGCTGGTGTACGTCTCGCTGGGCTGTTGAGCGCGCCGGCGTAGACACTGTTCAGCGCGGAGCTTTCATAAGGCTGGGCGGCCGAAGGCTTCCATGAATGCTGCCTGGAAAGCGGACCAGGTTTGGAGCTCCCGCTCATGATTGTGGAACCAGAGGTTCGCAACGTCAGCAAGATAGAAGATGACGGAACGTAACTTCGTCGGGTCATCCCACTTGTTGTGACAACTGACGCGCTCATAGGTAGAGAACCAATCTTCCACGTCAGTCTCACCGGCTCCGCTAAAGACAGGAGGGTCCCGCTGCCACTGGACGGCGCCGCAAATTATGGGAGCGGCGGAAGCTGCAAGCGTATTGTAGCTAAGCCATGCAGTCGGCAACGTTCGGCTGCGAAACTCCAGGGTGAGGTCAGGGATTGCAGCGCCTTCCACCAAATGTGATACGACGATTTATTAGAGAATGACGTTTCACGCAATCGAGGCAGTCCACGAACGCTGTCCACGAACGCAGTCCACAGACGCAAGAGGACTTCTTCCTCTTCTTAACTACACAGCCATTGAAATTAAACAAGACGCCATATATAGCCTGAAACCGTTGTCAGTATTAAGTGCCTAAAGTGCAATTCGCAAAAAACGAGGCATTGCTCAGCAATCGATATTTAAAAAAATGCTTCCCATAGAGTTACGCCGACCACATCGCCCCACGGTCACCTTCGCCGCAGTAGTCGATGTCTTGGATTCCTGGACTTGGGACCTAATAAAGAAACGGCTAAACATGAAAGTGTTAAACTGGAAAGGTCAGATAGAATTGGTTGAACTGTTGAAAGTGATCAACAAGAAAGTAAGGAATACAACAAGAAAATATAACGTGGCAAATATTGAGGAAGCAGTAAAATATGGACACAGCATGAAATCAGTGAGAAGAAAACTATAGGCATAGAACAAGGAAAAATGTATGCACTGAAAGATAAGCCGTGTAATATCATCAGCAATTTCGATGACATATATAGTAAAAGCAGCGGAAGAATTCTATATTGACCTTTACAGTACCCAGAGCAGCCAAGCTACTTTCATTCGAAGTAGTGATGAACAGGATACAGAGGCCCGTTCTATAACTACAGATGAAGTTAGAAGGGCCTTGATAGCCATGACCAGGGGAAAAGTTGCTGGAGAAGATGGAATAACAGTTGATTTAATCAAGGATAGAGGAGATATCACACTTGAAAAGCTTGCGGCCCTTCATACGCAATGCCTCACGACTTCAATTGTACCAGAAAGCTGGAAGAACGCCAATATTATACTCATCCATAAGAAGAAGACGTTAAAGAATTGAAGAATTGTGGACCCATTAGCTTGCTCTCAGTATTGTATAAAATATTCACGATGGTAATTTCCAATAGAATCAGGGCAACACTTCACTTCAGCCAACCAAGAGAAAAGGCTGGTTTCAGGAAAGGATATTCTACGAGGGATCATATCCATGTCATCAAACAGGTAATACAGAAATCTGCGGAGTACAATCAACCTCTCTATATGGCTTTCATAGATTATGAAAAAGCATTTGATTCAGTAGAGATACCAGCAGTCATAGAGGCATTGCGTATTCAAGGAGTGCAGGATGCATACGCGAATATCTTGGCAAATATCTACAAAGACTGCACAGCCACCTTGGTTTTCCACAAGAAAAGTAGAAAGTTACCTATCAAGAAAGGAGTAAGACAAGAAGGCACAATCTCTCCAAGGCTCTGCATGCTCAGAAGTATTCAAGCTCTTAGACTGGGAAGGCGTAGGAGTGAGAATCAACGGCGAATATCTTAGTGACCTTTGGTTTGCAGATGACATTGTCCTGTTCAGCAATATCGGGGAGGAATTACAGCAAATGATTGAGGACCTTAACTGAGAAAGTGTAAGAGTGGGGTCTAAGAGCAATATGCAGAAGACAAAAATAATGTTCAATAGCCAGGCAAGGAAACAAGAATTCAGGAACACCAGTCAGCCTCTAGAGTCTGTAAACGAGTACGTTTATCTAGGTCAATTACTCACAGGGGACCCTGATCATAAGAAAGAAATTCACAGAAGAATAAAATTGGGTTGCATTGCACGTGGCAGGCATTGCCAAATCCTGACTGCGAGCTTACCACTTTCGTTGAAAAGAAAAGTGTACAATCATTGCATTCTGCCAGTGCTAACATATGGGGCAGAAACTTGGAGGTTAACAAAGAAGCTCGACAACAAGTTAAGAACCGCACAAAGAGCGATGGAACGAAAAATGTTAGGCCTAACGTTGAGAGACAGGAAGAGAGAGGTGTGAATCAGACAACGGGGATAGCCGACATTCTAGTTGGCATTAAGCGAAAAAAGTGGAGCTGTGCAGGCCATGTAATGCGTAGGTTGGATAACCGGTGGACCATTGGAGTTACAGAATGGATACCAAGAGAAGGGAAGCGCAGTCGAGGACGGCAGAAAACTAGGTGGAGTGATGAAGTTAGGAAATTCGGAGGCGCAAGTTGGAGTCAGCTAGCGCAAGACAGAGGTAATTAGAAATCGCAGGGAGAGGTCTTCGTCCTGCAGTGGACATAAATATAGGCTGATGATGATGAGAATAGTGTTCCTAAGTAGGAAGTAGAATAGTGTTCTGCGCACGTGGTGTCTTTTTGGTCCTACTTTGTCCCTGTTGAGCGCAGTTAAAGTTTTTCTAATATAAAGTGTTCCTAAGGTGATGGAAGTTCGTTTCAACAGTTCGTTGAAAAGGGGAAGTTGTGAAACCTTGCCACGAAGTATTACACTAGGGTTGCTGAGAAATTATTTAATGCCACTTATACTTAAGCTACGAGCGCCATCGACGTCACCTCAAGTGGATTTAAGACGCCTGCCATCCCCGGAATCTTTCAGTGGGCACGTCGGCTGGTGCTCTTGTGGCACCATGTTCAATCCGTTTCTTTTCTATGTGCAGGTTAGTAACAAAGTATCATCTGTTAATCCTAGGAATCCTTACTTAGTCCAGCTGACGTGCCTACGTAGCCTTTTCGCCCTGTATTGTGCCATTCAACAAGTGTTCTTGCCTTTGCTGATGCCATGTGTGTACGTTGAGCCCAACCCAGGGCCCTCGACTTCCGAATTGTTATCACAGTTGCTTGAAGGTCAGAACAATATCCAAAAAAGACTTGATGACATTGACTCCCAATTAAAAACTGTCGAGGAAACTTCTGTGATGATTAAAGGCTTCAGCGATAACTTTACTAGTCTTGAAACGACCGTTCGTAACTTGGAAAGTAAGCTAGTTGATTTGCAGAACCGAAGTAGGCCTACTAACCTTGTTGTGTTCGGCATACCGGAAAAGAAAGATGACCCCTCTGATTACCTCATGGATAGCGTAGTTGATAATGTGTTCAAGCTTACTCTAGACGTGAACGTTAACTCAGTCGAACGGATTTATAGGCTAGGGCGAAAGCCGCGCGGTAAAGGGCGACCAGTGATCGTGAAAAAGTTAAGGTCCTAAAAATTGCTAGGAAAATAAAGACAAGGCAATATCTATCTCCGAGGATTTTTATGCAACCACTAGGCACGTGAGGAAGCTAGCTTGGAACAGTACCTTAGAAATTAGAAATATGGTACGAAGGTAAAGCTCGTACATGATAAAATAAACATTGACAATCGATTACTAACATTAGATGAAGTTGAGCGTGAAATGGCCGGTGCGCTCACACCAGCTACCAGAGGAATGAAACGACAACAATGGCAAGCAATTCCGGTGATTAAATATTAATGCTCGCAGCATACTAGCAAAAAGCGATGACAGTGTCATATTAACTTATCAGCCTCATCTATTGAGAGAGAGAAAAAAAAACATTTATTTAGATCATCGAGGTCTAAATAACTGAAACCTGGCTTCACACCGAGGTTGGCGATGACGAAATCACGCCCCAGGGATACCGACTCTACCGCAAGGATCTCGAGGTCGCGGACTAGCAATATTTTTTTAAGAAAACCATAAACGTTGAAAGACTGGCCGATATACCAGATCTCGAATGTGTTATCGTGAGGGTAGACTTAGGTGGATTGAAGTTCATAGTCGGCGGTTTATACCGCCCCCAGGCACAGATGAAACATTCTTTGATAAGCTTAATGAATTTCTTTGCGCCGTCCATGGCTACTTCAGCAACATAATACTCGGCGGTGATTTCAATGTCCCTTCAGTCACATGGGATACGGATTTCCCTATACCGTCTACAAATTAAGCTGAACGCTTAGTTGATATAATCCTTTATCATGATTTAACCCAACTGGTTAAACTACCCACCCGCATCCAGAACACTACTGCCTCAACGCTAGATCTTTTTTTTTCGTTAACAGTGGCATGTTACGTCGTGTGTGGGGTATCGATGTGGTTGATGAAATATCAGACCACAAATTGGTGTGTACGGGCGTTAAACTGAACGAAGTGACAAAAACAAAGCGGGAAGAGCGAGTAGTGCTAATGACGTAGAAATACAAGACACACTTGACTTTCTCGATTTACCACGCTTTCTGAGTCTGGCACTTGTACTGTTGACGCCCTTTGGTGTTTTTTCAAGAACCTAGTACTGCGAGGCCTTCAGGACTTCGTACCAACAAAAGTAAAGATAATAAGAAATGTTCGCCCGTGGATTACTATGCCAATGGTTTGCTTGGGAAGAAAAGCGAAAAATTTAACTAAGAAAAAAACATCAGAACTCATCCCCGTCGTGCATGCATAAACTCAGTGTCGTGCGCAAATAGTTGACAGCCAGAAAAAAAAAAGAAAAGATTAGTATTATAACGTTACTTTAGAGAACTTACTTTTTTCCCCAGCAAAATTCTGGTAGCACTTTTCTCCTAGAAAGAAGTGCTTCCGTAAAGGGACCCTAAACCACCTCAGATATTTTTTGAACATTTCAAGTAAACACGCGCATCGAGTTCAGAATGTCGTCACGATAAACGATGCCAAACGCTGCAGCGCTACGCGCCGCGGAAGCGCCACAAAATAAAAAAATAACACCGCATATCCACGGGGTGAATGATGATGAGTGGGCGAAGCTTCGGAGGGAATCATCGGTAAACCGTGAATCTTCCGTGTAATTCGCCCAGTTTCGCCGCACTAAATCGAACGATTGACTTCCACCAATGACACGCGCCATATGTGACGTCATTCCTATTTTATAACAGCGCCCTTCATTATAATTGCACCATCTGCCGCTTAAGGGGACGCTATCACAAACTCGTTAGAAACGTGGAGTACTCTAAGGGGAAGAGGCCACAGCGTCTTACGCAGCCGTTTACACATGCCGGAACGTAAACCGCGTTTGCCGACGCCATCAGCGTTCATGAATACGGGGGTAAGGCGGAGAGGCCACAGCGTCTTACACCAGCTTCTTGCACGGGCCGTAACGCGCTAGCACAAACGCGTTAGAAAAGCGCAGTCTTTCGTTAATGTTCGGTATTTATTGCCATCGTGGTGCGTCTGTCCATGTGCGCTTCGTGGCGTAGTCACAGATTCACAGGCAAAATGGCGTTGAGACAGTGTAGCCGGGCCCTGAGTAACTTCAGGTTTCTGCAGTGTTTAAGCGAAGCACGGTTTTAGATTTCGCAGTCCGGCGAATGGGGCAGTGGCTCTGGAAAGGGCGGCGGCGGTGGTGGCAGCGTCCGTGAAGCTGGCGGAGCTTTTGGCAAGATGGAGGCGGCTCGGGAGGAAGAGTACTTCCGCAAACTGCAAGCTCACCAAATTGAGGTGCTGAAGGAGCACATTGAAGATGAAATCAAGCAACACGAGAAACTTATCAAGCAGCACCAGGACGAGATTGACAGGCACAAGAAGAAAATTCGGGACCTCAAGGAACACTAAGCTGGAAGTTTCGAAACGGAGCCAGAGTCCCTGCTTATTCCATTTTTGTTAAATTTTTTTTCTCTCCTGTAACGTGCTGTATGAGTGGAACAACGAGCAAGCCCCAGTGAGCAGTGTTTTTGTAGCTAGGGTGAATTAAAGAAGTTGCAAGGTTGCAAAAAAAAAAAAAAAGCTTCGTGGCGTAGTGGTTAGCGCCACGCGCTCAGAAGCGAGGGGTCCCTGGTTCGATTCCGCTACAGCCACAACTCTCGGAATTTTTTTTTTCTCATAAAAGTAGACGTGGCTACCTACTACGACGACTACTACTACTACAGAGGAGGGACAGACCCACACCCTAAGGAGCTTCGCCCCTAAAAATCAATGCCGTCCTCCTCTCGTGGCCTTTCCGGAATCCCCAGCGGTCGTCACGACGTCAGCAGGAAGAATCTGGTGATGTCAGTGTCGGTGACGATGCCCATTGGTCGAACAAGAACCAACGACTTCCGGTTTGTCTGGTAGCCGGTAGGCGCGCTTTCTGCTCTTCCTCGTCGTGTTGCTCGTTTGTGCGCCCTTGCGAATCTGTAATTACAGCCCGCTACGCAAGTGCCAAATCGCTCGCGTTCCAACACAGTCGTGCTTCGCGGTCTGATTAGCTGCGTGAACAGAGTGCGACAGTGTTGGCCTTTCTAGACGAGCGCGCAACACAGGGTCTGAGGAAAGCACGGTTGCGCGAACAGGAAAATAAAGACTTGGAAAAGTAGGAAACGACGGTTAGGCGCAGCGCCTAACCTGTCGTTTCCTACTTTTCTTTCCAAGTCTTTCTTTTCCTGTTCGCGCAACCATGCTTTCCTCAGATGTCAACCAACTTGCGCAGCAAAAAGTTCTACTCAACACAGGGTCTATAGAGGCACGCTTCGCATGGACACTGGCCGGCACCGCAGCAACAGCGGGTAGCCGAGAAGGGCTGAGTCCACGTCCCCGTTACCGGCACGGTAACTCGCCGCATGCCGTTTGCCATTCGCGGGCCACCGTTCGACGGCGGTTTTCCTCGCGAACGGCGAGATTTCCTTGCCGTAGAGAGGATGAGACCGGGACACATTTGTGCGGCAGCCTCACCGCCGCTGATCGCTCGATGGCGTCGATATCGTCGCTAGGCCTTTTCCGGCTCACTTCAAAGCTAAAACGGACGGCGCTTCGGAATGAATTACCGTCGCTCACAAGCCGCAATATTTTCTTACCGTTGTTAACGCTCTTCGCAATAATTGTACACGAAGAAGAAAACACGCTTATATTAGCGGCGCCGTCGGCTGCGATGCGAGCACAGCCGAGCCGGTCGTCTCCCGTCGGTAGCCGTGCACGGCTGCAGCTGAGCTCGACAAGTATCGGAGCTCTCGCGTTCATGGTTAACGTTTGACAGTGGATATCGTTCTTCATAAAACGTACAATTTACGCATTACTTTATCTCGGGAAAATTATTTTGTTTGGAACAGAAGCTGCAGCCGATGTTTTCGTTGCCGGTGGCGGAGGCGCACAGGTTCGCAGTCGTCGATTGGCCCGTTGATAGTGCTGCGGGCGGTGCGCCGGCCGAACTGCCATCTACTTTGGACACCTCTCGCGCGGCAGACGTTCTAGGGCATTGGAGGCCGATTTGCCGTCGGTATATGTGCCGCTAGCATGGACGTGACCGGAAGTATGCAGTGTTTTGAGATGCGCGTTGGCGATGACGTATGTCACGTGACATTTGGAGCAGCACTCGGCGAGGAGGAGAGACCAGCCGACGAGGAGAGTAGCGAAGAAAAGAGCGAAACGAGAGAGGGCTGTTTTTCGATCATCAAACGCGTGTAACTCCGCTATTACGGCACCATTTCGAAAAATTCCCACGGCTACGTGTTCGTTGCAGATTCGTGCACAACTGCAACACCACAACTAAATTTCGACCTCTGTGTGGTTTAGGGGCCCTTTAATATGTGTATAAATGGTGCTATTGTTACGAAGAAAAAAGTAATTGCGGAATCATTTAGTGCGTTCTTTTGTTCAGTGTTTACCGATGATGATGGTAGAAGGCCAAGCCCCAAAACAGCTCATGATATTCCACCAATAAGTGACTTCTCGATATCTGAGGAAGGAATCTTGTCGCTGTTACTTAATATCAATCCAAAAAAGTCGTTTCGTATAGATGGCATGCCTAACGCATTTCTTGTGAGGTGTGCTGAATGGTGCTCCAAGTTTTTGTGCATTTTTTTCAGAGATCATTTTTTCAGCGCAAGCTTCCCAGCGATTGTAAATTTGCAAAAATTGTTCCTTTACAGAAAACATCAAATACTACCCTCATTTCTTCTTACAAACCAATTTCCCTGCTGTGCTCATGCGCAAAAGTTTTAGAACACATCATATTCAAGCAGCTGTCACTTTTCTCGAGGAACATAATCTAATCAATAACCGACAACACGGCTTTTGTAAAGGTCTCTCAACTATCACACAACTGCTGGAAACGGTTCACGATACTGCAGCTATTCTAGATAAACAAGGTCAAATTGACATGATATTCCTAGACTTTGAAAAAGCGTTTTATCGCGTGTCCCATCCCAAAATTCTGGCAAAACTCAAACCTATACTGAAAAATTATACCTTAATTTCATGGATCGAGGCCTACCTCTCGTATCGAAATCAAACTGTCACTATCGACAATGTGCACTCCGATTCACGACAAGCGAAGTCAGGAATTCGTCAAGGTTCAGTGCTTGGGCCACTGTTCTTTTTAATATTCATAAATGACATCATCCTTGATATTCCGGTTAGTATTAAGGTTTTTGCAGATGACCGCATCCTTTTTATCAGGGAATACGCAGTCCACGCGGCTCTCTTAAACAGAGCTTTAATCCAAAATGTCTTCTTGGTGTCAAGTCTGGCAAATGAAGGTCAACGAAAAGAAGACGGTGGCTATGAGCGTGACGCGTAAACGGTTTCCCTTAAAGTACGGTTGTTCTCTCAGTGGCCAAAAATTATCTTTCGTTGATACTTACAAGTATTTGGGCGTTATACTCAGCGCTGATTTTAGGTGGAACAAGCATGTTGTCTACATCGAAAAGAAAGCTATGCAGAAATTAGGATTTTTAAGAAGGTCTCTGCGCAAATCCACCCCAATATTAAAACTAATTGCGTACAAAGCTTACATCCGTCCAATCCTCGAGTACTCTTCCGTGGTTTGGGATCCGCATAGCCAAGAAAACATTAAAAAGCTTGAAATGATTCAAAGGAAAGCAATTAGATTTGTTTACAATCGCTACAATCGCCTTTACATCCCCCACCGCACTTCTAAATAACGCTAAGCTGGATACATTCCAGACAAGGAGACAGCATGATCGCTTAAAATACATACTTTTACTTTATCATGACAAGCTGCGCATAAACAAGGACACGTACATAGAATCCTTTAATCGTGGATCCACGCGATCCGAGCACCCAAGTAAACTGAGGGAGTATCCTTGCAAGACAAGAGCTTTTAAAAATTCTTTTCCGCGCACCGTTACTGAATGGAATGCTCTTTCTGCTGATATAGTGAACTGCACTACTGTTGAGTCGCTCGTGGCAAAGCTGCGGCAACAATCCACTTGACCTTACTTCGTCGTACATGCCCCCCCCCCCCTCCCCCTATCCGGCCTCGCTTAACGCACGTGCGCGCACTACGCTTCAATTTACGTTTTATTCTCTAGTACTTTTTCAGTGTGCTAAAAATATTTGCTTGGCGTCATATGTATCTCTCGGTATTCGAAAGGCGTAATGTTTTGCAAATTTATCTTGCGCTCTTTATGATATGTTCACCCTTGCAGAGATGTTTTTCAAGACATGTCTGTTGCCACTATTCTGCCCTGTTTTTGTGCATGACCACGTAAGGCTATTGAATTGTATAATTTAGTGTTCGAGTTTCTAGCGTTTCAGTTTCATGTACTTGCGGATGAATCATGTTCTCCCTAGTACCTGCTTTGTAGAATTGCTTTGTCAAATTTTCCTGTTGCACTTCTAGAATTGTCTCTTTGTTTTCAAATCTGTTTTTGTGTTATGTCCCACTCCTGCCTCAAAGAGAGGTTGGTAGTACTCCTGAAATAAATAAATATGCCAGTCATAGTTTGAAGCAATAAACTGTCCCGCGCGATTCTGCACTGCTTGAAGCGAGTTAGTCAAGGTAAGACTGGTGGGGATTCCAAATTGAGGAGGCATACTAAAGTTTTGTCCGAATAAACGTTTCGTAGGCGAGCTTGCGGACGGGAACAGGAGATAGAAAAATCGATCTTTTAAGGAGGCCAAGTGCTTTGGAACACTCAGTTTATAAGATTCGTTATGTGTGCAGACCGCGTAAGTTGATTAGTGACTAACGCCGACATAACGATAAGAGTGAGTTTGAGTGAGGGCTGTAAAATTAATAGAGTACTAGTGGTTAATGATTTGCCGCTTGCGAGTTACACACATGTACTTGCGTTTAGAAACGTTGAGGGACATGAGCCAAAACGAGCACCAATATACTATTTTGTTTAAGTCTTCCTGGACTATTAGTTGGTCATTCTGAGAGGATATGCGCCTACACAGGACACAGTCATCAGCGTATAACCGGATTGCCGAAAGAATGCTGCTAGGGAGGTCATTTATAAAAATTAGAAACAGAAGTGGACCAAGCACGGAGCCCTGTGGAACACCTGATAAAGCTGGACTACTTAAAGTTATCGATGACAGTGAACTGTGAGCGGTTTGTAAGAAAGCATTCAATCCAGGGCAATAAAGGGAGTCAAGATTAAGGCAAGCAAGTTTCGCGGTTAGACGACGATGGGCGACACGATAAAACGCCTTTGCAAAGTCAAGATAGATAACATCAGTTTGAAAACGGGAGTCAAGGTGAAGGTCTGTGGTGAATTCGAACAGTTGCGTTTCACATGAGTGACCTCGTCTAAATCCATGCTGATTGGAAAAGAAAAATGAATACTTGTCTAGATGAGATGTAATGTTGGAATACAATATATGCTCTAGAAGTTTACAAGGTATGCAGGTTAAGAATATAGGGCGATAGTTACATGGGTTGGAGCGGCTACCAGTTTTGATTTGATTTACTTTATTTGTCTTTCCAAGAAAGAAAGGAGCAGTCAAAAAAGCTACTGCAATGAGTAGCTTGACGGGGTGACAGCCCCCTTAGAATGGCAGCAACGGACAGTACATAGGACAAAAAAATATAGAACGGAGAAAATGAAAAACAATATATACACAGGAATAATTATTCATGTTGGTAGAAGATTGTTAAACATTAGGATAATAGGAACTTGATGTAAACAGTTTTAGTTACATTAAACAAATTACGAAATAAGGCAACATAGAGAAAAAAGCGGGAACATCGGAAGGATTGGTGCAAATACACAGTCGAATGAAATCAAGTAATGTTATAGAAAATTTACAAGAACAAGTCACGAAGCTATTGCCATGTTATGTTTGCTAGAAAGAGAGCTTCGTCCTGTCGCGGACGCCAGAAATTGTGATGATTATGGACGTTCGTCACTTGTTTGTGTGTCTTAAGACGAGAAAAACGCGCAAGAAACGCTAGTAGGAAAAAAAATGTTTTTCATTCAAACACACGATAGGCAAGGAAAGGAAATTAAAAGAAAACAAAACAATGTCACAGAGGAGTTTCACGCGCACATTGATGTACGCGACGCTCAGTCCTACACCACCGTTCGGCGCGTCAAGAGTTTCGAGAAACCATCTCACGGTTTCGGTCGTGACAATCGACTCGCTTGTTGCCGCGGTACGGCCGTCGAGGCCAGCCGAGGCAGAGGTAGCACGGTTGCTGCTGCTGGAACCGTCGCCGGCACACGGCTGCGCTACCGTGTGCGGCGCCTGGCTATGTTGAGGACAACACTGCGTTGTCCGACCGCAACTCACGAGAACCACGACCCAGGGTCGGCCCACGCGGATATCACCTCGGTAGGCCTCGACCAAGAACAGCCCTCAGCAACGGCGCCCTGGCAGAAGCCGCTCAGCAGGCCTCGTCCTTGGTCCCGGAAATGGCCTCCGCATCTGGCCGGGGTAGGCACGCCTTGGTCACTCGGCCGCAGCAGGAACCACGGCCCTAGCTCTTCTTCCCGAGCGTCGCACCCGATCTGCTGCCACCGTGGCTTCGCCGCTCGAGCTCCTCCGCACGTTCGCCACGTAGCGCTTCTTTTCCTTCGTTTTGTTCTTTTTTCTTCCAGCTCCCGTGCCACCTGCCCTCAGCTCGCCTTCTTCACTTCGGTATGCACTTCTACTGAGTCCACAAGTCACGGCGTACACGTAAAAAAATTATATAAAAAGAATATTGTGTCCTTTCCCCACAGTCGGCAGTAAATTGCCGTCCACGATCACTGATAACAACCCGTGGAGCGCCGTGACGTAAGATGACGCGGTGCAGCAGGAAGGAAGAGACATCATCTGCTGTGGCAGATGTAAGTGCCGCTGTTTCCGTGTAACAAGTAATCAACGCACACTATAATCCACCGGTGGCCAGATGATGTCTTCGGGAGTGGTCCGACCAAGTCAATGCCAACTTTTTCAAAAGGCGACGTCGGTGGCGTGACAGGTTGCAAATAACCTGCAGGGCCAGTCGTTGTTTGCTTGTGGCGCTGACAAACAGCACAGCTGGCGACGTACTGCTTCGTTGTTTTCCAGAGTTTCGGCCAGTAAAACCTCTGGCGGAGCCGGTGTAGTATGCGTTCGAAGACAAGGTGGCCGGACGTAATGTCATCGTGCATCGAACGAAGAACCGCAGGGCGCAGGTTTTCTGGAACTACTAAGAGCAATGGAGGGCCGTCAGCTGAGTAATTCTTCTTGTACAGCAAACCATTAGAAATGGTAAATGGCTGCCCTGGTGAATCATGCGCAGATTCTAATAAATGTTTCAAGGCAGGGTCCCGATCTTGCTCGCTCTTGAAACTACTGAGGTCTGGGAAGTCGGACGAAATAGAAACTCAATAGTCGTCGAAGTCATCGTCCTCAGCCTTTGCGTACGGTGACGGGAGGCGCGAGAGGCAGTCGGCATCCGTGTGGCATCGTCCGCTCTTGTAGGTAATTGAAAATCTGTACTCTTGAAGGCGCAACGCCCAACGGGCTAATCGGCCGGACGGGTTGCGCAGCCCAGCAAGCCAGCACAGTGAATGGTGGTCAGTCACTATGGAGAACTCGAGGCCGTACAAATACGGCCGGAACTTCTGAATGGCGAATACAACTGCTAGGCAATCCAGTTCGGTGACGGTGTAGTTCTTCTCCGCTTTGGTAAGTGTCTGACTAGCACAAGCGACGACATGCTGCCGACCGTTGCAGATCTGAACGAGCACAGCACCAACACCACTAGCATCAGTATGCAGTTCAGTGAAGGCAGCGGGATCGAAGTGCATCAGGACCGGTCCGGAAGTCAGTAAAAATTTCAGTTGCTGAAATGCAGTCTCACGGGAATCCGTCCACACGTATGGCGTGTCCTTGTGAAGAAGGGACGTCAGAGGAGAAGCAAGCTGTGCGAAATTCTTGATAGATCGGCGGAAATACGAGCAAAGGCCCAAGAAACTTCGGAGGTCTTTCACCGTCTTTGGTTGCTGAAAGTCACAAACCACGGCGACCTTTTGTGGACCTGGTCGTATTCCCTGGTTGTCGACCAGAAAGCCCAGTACAAGAGCTTGACGCTCGCCGAAGTGACACTTTTTTGGAATTCAAAATAAGACCAGCTCGCCGTATGCAGTCAAGCACGATCGATAAGCGGTGATTATGCTCTTGAAACGTCAGTGCCATAAATGATCACGCCATCTAGATAGCACATACAAATTTCCCATTTGAGTCCGCGGAGAACTGTATCCATAAACCTCTCGAATGTCGCCGCAGCGTTGCACAAGCCGAAAGGCATAACGTTGAACTCAAAGAGGCCGTCGGGTGTTACGAAGGACTGTCTTCTCCTTGTCCAAGGGGTGCATGGGAATTTGCCAGTATCCTGACCGCAAGTCAACGGAAGAAAAATATGACGCGGAGTGCAGACAGTCGACGGCGTCATCTATACGTGGCGGTGGGTACACGTCTTTTTTTGTGACGGCGTAGAGACGGCGGTAGTCCACGCAAAACCGCCACGAGTTGTCTTTCTTTTTGACGAGAATCACCGGAGCTGCCCACGGACTGCATGATTCTTGTATGACTCCTTTCCGCAACTTATCTTGCACCTGCTCGGCGATGATTTTCCTCTCCGAAGGCGAAACGCAGTAAGGCTTCTGACGAATTGGCGACGCTTGCCCGGCATTGATTCGATGTTGCGTACGAGACGGCGGCAGCGTATTGGTTGATTTTTGGTCTTGCACAAAATCAAACACTGAAGCGTAACTTGCCAGCACCTCGTGAAGGAGGCGCCGCTCAGCAGAAGGCAGCGACTTGTTGATATGCGCTCAAAGTCAAGGGAATAATCAGGGTAGGAATGAGGACGGGATTTGGCTCCGGCAGACGACAGTTCCACGGTTTGGACAGTCATCGTAGTACCTTCGTCAAAGCTTGCCAGTTTAAGTCCGGCCGGCAGAGATATCGGTTCTGTTGAGACATTTACTGTCCACAAGTGGGTAGAGGCGTCGACGGCGAGCACGAGGCAACGAGGCACTATCACATTTTTCTTGAGCACGTTGTTGAAATTAGGCTCTACTAAACCATAGCAGGATCCCTTACGAGGACTGGAAGAGTGTACGGGTACGAACATTGCTGTCCGTGGGGGCACACAAACATCTTTCGACACCGAGAAAACGTCCGAGGTATCATTAATGAATTCGGCCACGGGAGTACGCACGGCGCTGCGCAGAGAAATGGCGACACTACCACAATCCAATGTCGCCCCACATTCACGCAAGAAATCAATACCTAAGATAACATCATGGGTAGCGCGTGCGAGCACAGTAAGTTCAGTCCTAAACTTTTGATTACCTATGGTGATCGATACGCAACAAACACCAAGTGGGCGCAACATTTCTCCACCAACACCGCGAAAGGTAGCGTTCGGGTCCCAAGCAAACAATACTTTTTGTCCAAGACGATTTTGGAAAGCCAGACTCATTATCGAGACTGCTGCCCCGGTATCAACTAACGCCACTGTACTCACATTGTCTACCTAAATACACACTCTGTTCTTTAACATCACTGCACAAGGGGGCCTTGATGAAGGTGATCGTACTGCGGCCTCGCCCCCATCGGTCGCACCAGCTAGTTTCCCAGCGGTGGCGGTAACCGAGAGCGACGACGCGGGGACGGGGATCGCCGTTGGGGGTAAGGCTACGGTCGGAAATCGGGGAGTCAGCTCGTGTGGCGCGTTCCTGTTGCCCTCGTTGAAAGGAATTGGGGAACGACCACGGCTTGACTGCGGACGTAGGAGGGGTGTAGGCATTAAATCGCGGAGCTCGTTGCTGGCGGTGAGGGCAGTACCTATCGATGTGTCCAGGCAGACCACAGTGGTAGCAAGTGCGGGAGTCGCGATTTGTTCCCGGTGAGAACGGGCTGGCTGGTTGGTTGTAGACGGGAGAAGGAGCCCGAGTAGGAAATCTTTGGGGGTGGAAGTGACCTACGTCCCCGATTTCCGAGAGGGCGCATGTTCCTGCTTTCAAACCACTCGGTATAGGGCACACGAGGTTCCGGATAACTCTGGCGAGACCAAGATGTCTGTGGTGCATGAGAGCGCTGGTCAAAGGCGCATTGATGACACTCATGAGCTGGGTCAGCCACGCGAAGCAGAGCAAGCTCTTCTTTGACGACTTGCCGTATTATCGAGGAGATGTCATCAGATGGGACTGTCAAACTTGCAACAGTGGTTACATTGTCTAAGCGCCCAAATTTTGCTAAAATTCTCCGCATTTTAAATGCTTCAAACGTCTTACAGTGTTCTCTTAGGTCGGAAGGGGTTCTGAGGTCTTCTTTCGCTATCAGAAAATTATAAACATCTTCTGCGATTCCTTTCAGGAGATGCCCCACTTTATCCTCATCAGACATTGTCGCACTCACTATTCCGCATAATTTTAAAACAGCCTCAATGTAAGTTGTGCATGTCTCGCCAGGTAATTGAGCCCTGCTGGAAAGCGACTGCTCAGCCTTCTTTTTTTTAGACATCGAGTCACCAAAGCACTTCTTAAATTCGTCGACGAAATCGTCCCAGGTTGTCAACACGCTCTTATGGTTATCGAACCACAGACGTGCGGTCCCGGCAAGGAAGAATACCACGTTCTCGAGCTGCTTCGTAGTACTCCAGTGGTTGTGGCGACTTACTCTTTGGTAGTGCTTCAACCAGTCTTCCACGTCTTCATCCGGCTTCCCCGAAAAGGTGCTTGGATGTCGCTCCGGTGTCGCGTAGCGAGCCTGGCCTGTGTGCTGTCTTGGGGCTCACCGCCGATGGCGCCTTCTCTCGAATCTTCCATGTCGGCTGCCTGTGGTGGCAAGCCATCCAAGCGTCTGCTCCGTCGCGAAGTCAGTAGAGCTGCGTGGTCGTCCAGGGCAATGTGCCCAGCGTCTATACCAAATTGTTACGAAGGTATGGGTTTATTTACAGGTGATGATACATGAGAACACATGAAGGGAGCAGCCGAAGGCGAAAACCAGTCCGGTACGATCAACCGCCCAGTTCAAGCGCGCGCTCCACGCCACCTCTTTGTCTTCTAACCTCCGCGCATTGCCGCTACAATATTAAGGAGTGTGCGTTACCCCTAATACCATAGTGATTAAGCTTCTGGAGAAGAATGTGATGACTAAGGCTATCGAAAGCATTTGTGAAGTCTAAAAACACACCTAGAGCTAGGCTGTGATTTTCGAAGTTTTCAAGTATGTACTCTTTTTGTGCAAGAAGTGCTAGTTCTGTTGATTTATTTTTTGGAAACCATATTGTACTGGGCTTAGAATGTTATATCTGTTAACGAAGGATGCGAGTCGTTTAAGTATTATTTTCTCTAACCCTTTTGAGAAAATTGCCATGATGGAAATAGGACGATAATTGGAAAAATCGCCTCTGTCACCTTTCTTGTATATAACAATAACTTTCGCATATTGCATCTTACGTGGGAACACACCGGTTGTAAGGCACATATTAAAAATATGAACTAGACAGTTCGCTATGATATCAATAACGTATTTAACTGGTGTAATTTGTATTCCTGATGGATCGAGGGACTTGCTGTTATTTAGCTTAATAAAAGACGAAACAACCTCGCTTTCACTGACCGGATCTAGGAAAATGGTGTGCTCGTTATGATATTTTAATGTTGGCATTCGTAGACAAAGGGCTGAAAGAGACAAAAAAGTTATTAAATGCGTTAGAAAGCTCCGAGCCTTCTAACTCCATTCCGTCCTTTACTAGTTTCGTGAGCGGTTCAGGAATATGACCAATTACCGATCTTAATTTTTTCCAAAGCTGTTCAGAACTCCCTTGAGAAGAGCTGAACAGATCGGTGTAATATTCCTTTTTGGATAAGCGAATATTTTTGGTGACGCGGTTTCTGAATGCTTTTAAGTTTTCAGTGCTTCGGCAGACCTTACTTGAACAAACGATCTGTAAAGTTATTCGCGTTTTCGTATTTGGCTGAGCAGTTCATGATTCATCCACGGTTTCCTACACTTTGTTTACCTAACAAATGTTTTGTAGGGGAAAAATTCATCATAAATTGGCGTGAATTTGCGTAAAAACTTTTCATAGGCTGCATCTGGGTCGCTTTCTTTTAAAACATCGTACCAGTCTACGTTAGACAAGCAGTCGCGGAATTTTAACAGCGTGACAGGGTTTATTTCACGGTACACGTAAGAGTGCTTCTGCTTTTTTAAAGTGTTAGTTTGAGACAGTGAAATGTAAACAGGCAAGTGATCACTTATAACATAATTAATAATGCCTGCCTTAATGTAAGAGCTGTTATAATTGGTTATGAAGACATCTAATGTTGTGGCTGTGTTTTCAGTAATACGTGTAGGTGCAGCTATTAATTACATTGTGACAAAAGTGAACGTTTAATAATGATTCCAAGTCAAGTTTCATGGCGCTATCAGCATAGAGATTAATGTTCAAATCCCCTCCGATGATTACTGTACACTTGTAGTCATAAACAAATTGCAAAAGTGCATTCAAGAAGGATAAGAAATTGGATATGTTTCGCCCCGGTGGGCGGTAGCAGACGCAATACACAAAGAAACCACATTTTAGGGTAATCACTTCGTAATCGGGCGTGACACATGTAAACACTGAAAGAATTTCACAATTCATTTCCGTTAGCGTTAAGATGCACACTCCACCTCCTTGCCTACTATCACGGTTTAGGCAGTGACAATGATACGCTGGCAAATAAAAAGCTTCCGCATCATTACGAAACCAAGTTTCCGTAAACATAAGAACATGAAATGGGAACGTATATCACTAAAAAAATATTCTATGTCGTCATATTTGTTCCTTCCAGATCGCAAGTTTAAGCGAAATCAGTTTATGCTCTTGTTGAACTCGCTATAACCATGATTTGGAAGCTCAGACCGGTCACTAAGGTGGGGCAATAAAGAAACCATTTTAAGCGGGAGCTCCATGGAAGCGGCAGTGACCTATCAAGCAGCTAGCTCCCCCCCCCCCCCCCCCAATAGGTCATCTTTACTTCTGATTACAACAGCACGTGCAGCCTCTGCTTTCCGAACTACAACTTTCCCATTCAAGTGCCAGGTGAAACGATGGTAGTTTTCCGCCGCCCATGTACGCGTGCTGCGTAAGAGGCCCCTCTGTTGTTTGGTCATATTTTCAACAACGGTCACTGTTGATTTCACGTTTTTTAGGACCTTTCTAGCATCAAGCCATGCGTCATGTTGCGATTGCCGCACAAATTGACCCACGCGATGCCAGGCTCTTTCCCTGGTTTAGCAGGGAGCCTGTGAACAGCGTCGACGTCGTTTACACTCAATTCAGCAAGATTAGCGGACTGTGCGATGCCATTTAGTTTTAAGAGCAGGTTTTCATTCGGAGTCCTCGGAACACCATGCACTTCAATACTATGCTTCCTGCTGTGTATCTCGAGATTATTTAGGGATGATTCTAGTTCTTTGACTTAAGCATTGTCGCAGCAGGGTTTCTTTTCCAGAGTTTCGACGCGCTGTCTTAAGCTGCCGATTTCCCTATCTTGCTGCACCTGCTTATTCAGAATTTAATCATATTTGTCAGACATTAACTGTATCGATGCTTTAATCTTTTGAGCGAAGGTATGAAGTAACAGCGCGTAATGAACAAAGACGAGAAAGGAGCGACGACCACAGGTCAAGCGCTGTTAATCTGTTCTACCTGACCTGGCAGACCCGCAAGAGCGTCAAGCCTCCTGGCAATGTCAGCCAGACTAGCAGCGAGCTCAGGTTCCATACCCTGCCTTCCGGCGCCTTTCGGTTTCGTATTACGACAATTAGTGAACCGCCAAGTACTGCGCCCTATCTCTCCCTTGCTCTTAAACGTGCACTCTGACCATCCCGAGCAGTTTCCCAAATGGTAGGCGTACTCACATTCGATGCACTTCAACAGACGCCCATCAGTTGGCAAGGCCTCGCTGCAGGCGGCACACGTACCGCTCACAGGCATTGTGGCAGATAAAGGCACGTACGCGCAAAATACGTACGCACAAACACGAAAAGAAAAAAAAATGTCACAGTTTCGCCCTAAGGGCGAAGCAATGCATGCGATAGCAACACAGCAGTGTCATACGAAGTAACGTGAGCGGCTTTGGTAGCAATATGAATTGTAGTAAACATGAGCTGATTAAGTAAGCAGGTGTGCTGCGGCGTAAGTAGACCGACATGAAGAGAGACTCGATGACCACGAGAAGGCGCGTGTGAAACGGTGGTGTTGATGAGATGCGCTTCCCGTGGACAGCGCGTGCGCAGGGACACACCTGTAGCGCTGCACTGCCGATCCGGGGAGCATTACATGTGTAGCGTGCGTTGGAAAATGTGGCCCGACTATTACTAACTGAATGAACAAGCGTGGTGTGAGCGCGCACAAACAAACATGAATAGATCACACTGAATGACTGCAGACAACGACTGTCAAAACGCTGGCAGCAAGCCCATACCCCGCAGCGGCCAAGGTACGTGCGGTCTATCGCTTCAACGGAAACTGAACGGCGAATGCACGGCGCATAAAGTCAGAGCCGTGGGGAGATAAGAGACGGTGCGAGCGAGCGCGGTTGTTGGCAGAGTAGATTCCAGTCATTCGGAGTAGTGGAATAGGCAATGCATTGAGTAAAGATCAATTGCAGGAAGCGGCTAGATTGCGATTTCGTGCTCTTTGAGGCTTTAGCCGTTATGCCGTCTGGGCCTGCGGCACTGGAAAGTTTAAGGTTATCGATTAAATTGGAGGTACTTTGAGTAGTTATAATAACAGCCGGCATTTCTGAATAATGAGAAGCTGGCAACATAGGAATATTAGTAGGGGTTTAATTGTGAAAACCGAGAAAAAATAAGAGTTCATGACATCGGGACTTTGATCCCCTGGTGTTGTGACGTCAGCCCACACGCGGCTATCACAGATTTTCTGGTGGACATCACTTTCGCCTCCCTGTATTCCCTTTCCCTTGCTCTGCGATCTCGGGGCATATAAACAACGCCCAAGACAATAAAGCACGCTTTTTCCTTGTTCGCTCAAAGATTGCCGGCGTCTGGTCATTTCAGTGGCGACGAGGATGGGATAACGGACGAACACCACCAGAAAAACGGAATGGCCAGCTATACACCGTTCGACGAGGCCACCGATGCCAGCGTACCAAGTTCGTCTGGAGGCATTCTTCGATTGCCATGGCGTTGCGGATGAAGAAACGGGCTTTGCTCGTTGCAGCACTGAGCGGTGGGCGTGATTGCCGGACGCTGCGCGCCAGCCAAGGTGACCGAACTTTCATACACCGAGGTCGTGGTCCTTCTGCAACAATATTTTTCGCCGGAGCCTAACGAGATAGCCCAGTCGTACAAGTTCTTCACGCGCAACCAATCGCCAGGTGAGCCGGTCAAAGAATTTCTTCTGGCCATCCGTCAGATTGCTAACACATGCAATTTCGGAGACAGTCTGGACAGAATGCTGCGGGATAGAATTGTATGCGGCTTGCAAAGCTCCAGTGTACGTCGGCAACTGTTAGCGAAAACAGGCCTGACCAGAAGCGAGGCCGAAGGAATAGCGCTGGCAGCTGAGCTGGCAGTTGAGAACGAAAAAGGGATAGGCACGGCCAAGTCAGACGAAAACATGTATGCGGTAACAGAGAAAGGCGCACCGAGGGAGGGACGCCGAATGTCATGCTTTAGATGCGAAGGTCAGGGGCACAGCGCAGAAACATGCCGGTTCCGCTCAGCTATATGCTACAAGTGCCGTCAACGTGGGCACCTGGCGAGGGTGTGCTCCCGTTGCACAGATAAATTACCTACCGCGCCGAGAGTGTCCCATCAGGACGCCAGTATGCTAGAGCCGAAGGATGACGACGCTGAGGCTGATGGCCTATTTAGGCTGGGGGCTGCGGAAGACTACGTCGGGTCCCTCGGAACAGTCAAGCCGCTGGTTCGCACGTTGGAGTGGGGCGGAGTGCCGGTCACCATGCAGCTAGACACGGGTTCACCCGTTTCAATCATCACATGGCCTACGTATATAAAACATCGGGCGGCCTGACCTAAACTCCAAGACTCCGCATTGAACTTAACATGTTTCCTCGGAAAACTTCCGGTGAGCGGACAGTTGAAGCTTAA
Source organism: Dermacentor silvarum (assembly GCF_013339745.2). NCBI lineage: Eukaryota > Metazoa > Arthropoda > Arachnida > Ixodida > Ixodidae > Dermacentor > Dermacentor silvarum. The sequence continues at coordinate 29,633,721 of NC_051156.1, forward strand.
CGTTTCTACAGGAGGACGTTCCGTGGCAGGCACCTTGACCGTCCTGGGATGCAAAGGGCCCAACCTGTGCGGCCGAGACCTCATCAAAACGTCCGACCTACTTAATGTACCGGTTTGCAGCGTATCAGCCAAGGGTGAGCCCATCACAGATCCAGTGGAAAAGGTCGATGTCCAAGATCTGTTAAGAGAATTTCCGGACATGTTTGAACCAGGTCTGGGCCTTATCAAGGGTCCTCCTGCCCACCTGCGCCTAAAAGAAACCGCCGTTGCAAGGTTTTTCAAAGCTCGTCAAGTTCTGTACGCGTTACGTTCCCAAGTAGCCGCGGAAATTGATCGGCTTGTTGAAAATGGCATACTCAAACCAGTGCCACACTCCGAATGGGTGGCGCCCGTAGTCCCAGTGGTGAAACGTAACGGCAGCATAAGGCTTTGCGGGGATTTCAAGGTCACAGTGAACCAAGCCTGTCTTACAGCGCCGTATCCTCTTCCCCGCGTTGTTGATATACTAGCCACGTTAAACGGAGGGGAGGTTTTTACCACGATTGACCTCCGCGACGCATACAACCAGCTTCCTTTGGATGAAGAATCCCAGCTACTTACAACCATGAATACGCAAAAGAGGCTCTTTTGTTTCACTCGAGTACCATTCGGGGTTTCGTCGGCCCCTGCGTTGTTTCAGAGCCGCATGCAAGCAATACTGCAAGGTTTGCCAGGGGTTCAAGTTTATCTCGACGATGTCATTGTTGCAGAAAAAAAGAATGACTGCACCACGCTTCGCAAAGTATTGGAGCGGTTCGAACAGTCGGGAGTGCGGTTCCATCCGGACAAATCCAAATTTCGCCAACCGGAAGTTGACTTCCTGGGTCACAGAATAAGTGCTCATGGGGTGCAGCCGAAGACAGAAAACATTGATGCAATCCTCGAAGTCAAGGAGCCGCAAAGCGCAGCGGAACTGCGGTCATTCTTGGGACTGGTCACTTATTACCACAAGTTCCTTAAGAACGCGTCCTCGGTGATAGCACCCCTGTACGCGCTCCTCCGCACAAATTTAAAATGGCGATGGGGCTGCCCACAGCAGGTAGCTTTTGACGAGGTGAAGACGAGGCTCAAGGAAGCCGAGTGGTTAGCTCATTTTGACGGCGACAAGCCTCTAATTCTCGAGTGCGCCGCGTCGCCAGTCGGAATCGGCGCGGTGCAATCCCACGATGTGGGTCAAGGTGTGTTACGTCCGGTCGGCTTCCGCTCTCGCATACTCATTCAAGCAGAGCGTAACTATTCAAAGTTGGAGCAGGAAGCCCTCGCATTGGTATTTGGTGTGCTCAAATTTCGTGCCTATTTGCTCGGCCGAGTTTTCACCTTGATAGCCGACCACAAACCGCTCGTGGGCCTCTTCCATCCAGCCAAGCCTGTGCCTGCGCTGCGGGCCGGATCCAGCGCCGGGCCCTTATCTTGAGCGCCTACAGCCACAATATCCAGCACAAGGACGGTAAGGCCAACGTTCCCGCTGACGCGCTCAGCAGGATTCCAGTATCCTCATCGACACTTCCCGAGGAATCCGAAGATTGCGATGGTTGTGAGTACGTTCTTCTCACAGACAGCCTCAACGACGGGGTGATTTCGGCCAAACAGCTAGCGGCCTTGACTTCAAAGGATAGAGAGTTAACCAAGGTATGGAAGTGGGTACAGGAAGGTTGGCCACGACGCCTGGCTCGACAGGACGAGCTTTTAAAGGTATTCTTTAACAGAAAGGACGAGTTGACACTGTTAGTCAGGGACTCGTGTACTGGGGCCATCGTGTGGTGGTGCCCATCGAGGCAAAATCTGCGATGCTACATCTGTTGCGCGACATGCACCAAGGAATCGGTGCGATGAAAGCACTGGCACGCTCACTGCTTTGGTACCCGCGGATTGATGCGGACATAGAGCGGCTCGTAAAAAGCTGCCATGTTTGCGTGCAAGCGGCTCCTATGCTGCCTAGACAGGAGGCGGTGCCCTGGCCGGAAACGGGACGACGTTGGTCGAGGCTACACATAGATTTTGCTGGTCCTGTTGTAGGGTACATGTTGATGATATTGGTAGATGCTCATACCTAGTGGATTGAGGTTGTGCCCATGAAAAGCGCCACAGCGTGCTCAACCATCGAGGCCTTGCACACCACGTTCAGCAGATTTGGTATACCGGAACCCATTGTGTCAGATAACGGCCCACAGTTCACGGGGAAAGAGTTCGCCGATTTCATGCGGCGCAATAACATCCTAGACTTGCGTACCGCACCGTATCACCCGCAGTCAAACGGACTGACAGAACGGGCCGTGCGAACCGTGAAGCAGAAATTGAAGACAAACCGACAAGGGTCGTTACAAACCCGTTTGGCGAGGATCCTGCATAGTTACCGAAGGACCCCGTTGGCCTGCGGAGAAACACCTACAATGCGGCTGTTGGGGTTCCAGCCGCGTTCTAGATAAGACAAAGCTGTGGTACCTCTTGCTCCGATCGAACGTAGCCCCTTGCCAGACTGATGTGCCCGGCTTCTTGCAGACAGGCGATCTAGTGTGGGTACGAAACTTTGGACAAGGAGAGCCCTGGACGCCGGCCGCGATCCGGGAAACGCAGGGCGTCCGGATGGTAACGGCAGATGGTGCTAGGGGCGAGATCGTACGCCGTCACCCTGACCAAGTCAAGGTGCGACTGCCGGACAGCTCATTGGCCAATTCACCAGCCCTGTGTCCCACTGACATAAGGCCGGAAAGCAACACGGGCCGTCCAGAACCAGAGGACCCACCTGCAGCAGGATCGCTTGTATCAACAGACCTACGGCCCCTCGGGGCTACTCCAACCCTGAGGAGGTCCACTCGGATCCGAAGACCCACCGAGCGCTTCTCCCCTTAGAGAAAAAAAAAGGGGGGGGGGGAAGAAGAGTGTTGTGATGTCAGCCCACGCGCGGCTATCACAGATTATCTGGTGGCTATTACTTTCGCCTCCATGTATTCCCTTTCCCTTGCTCTGTGATCTCGGGGCATATAAACAACGCCCAAGAGAATAAAGCACGCTTTTTCCTTGTTGGCTCAACGAGTGCCGGCGTCTGGTCATTTCACCTGGGACAGGTGAACCATTGTCGATATTTTTCAGTGGGCTGGAAAATCGTACCTGTGTTTTTTGACGCGTTATCCAACTTTCCGGAGGTGGAACTTCTAAGTGACGCAACGACGGCCACAGTTGTGAGGAAGCTCAGCGCAGTGTTTGCACGGTATGGAATACCTATTGAAGTGTGCACAGACAATGGTCCGCAGTTTGCGAGTCAAGAGTTTGCACAGTTTGCCAAGAAGCACGATTTTAAACACATTACGTGTTGTGTGCGCGCTGCAGTTTCAAGATGAACATTACGTCCAGCCCGCGGTTTCCTCGCTCCAATGGCCTCGCGGAAAAAGGTGTTCAAATAGTAGAGCGAATTTTAAAGAAGGCGTGGGAGATGAACGATGAATTGTGAGTGGGATTTCTCGCTTACAGGAGCAGTCCGCTAGAAGACGGTCAGTCGCCTGGAGAGGTGCTTCAGGGCAGACGACTTCGGACAACTCTCCCAGACTTCAACGAAGCTCACAAGCAGTCGGTAAAGAAACATGAACAGTACCGAGAACCCCAAGACGCAGTCTTGCACCGCTACAAAAAGGCCACGTTGTCAGAGTACGAGGAGACTCGTGGTCACCGAAAGCAAAGATTCTTAATGCAACTGCCCAACCAAGGTCATACCAGGTCGCCACCGAAGACGGCAGCGTTTTGCGACGCATCTCATGAGCCTTTCAGCGGTGCGCCTAGTGATAACGACATACCAGACTGCAGCCACGAGAACGGATCCGCGTGCCAGGTCCAACCAAACAACGAAAGCGCTCCTGCCACTACGCCACCGACACGAGAACCAAGAAGATCCCAGCGCGAAAGAAGGCAATTACAGCGGTTGAGATATGACGACAATTTCGTGCAAGTTCCGTACGCTCCAAACCTTCTGAACTGCGTACAGTAACTTTTATCGGTGATCGGTGCTGTGTATTCTTCAGAGAGGATTCGTTCTTGGTTGAAACGTAAAAGTTGTTTAGTTTCATTCCAAGATAGAAAGATGTATCAGGTAGATAAGCCGACGTGATACGTGCCTGCGTGTAGCATCTTCGGCGCATGCTCGCCACGTGTGTTTCCTTTCCTGTACTGGGTATAAAACAAGTACGAATAAACCCTGGGGCGTCTTCGTTTGATGAGAACTGGTCCATGCTGTTACTCTGTCGACACTGCTAACGATACACATACCGGGGCCGCACATTTGAGCTCCGTTCCCATAATAGAGCAGGTGCGTTCAAAGTTGCGCCGGCGCCGGATTACGTGATGCGCTCGACCAATCGGGGTCATCTGGTGTGTCACGGGGAGGGAAAGGAAAGGGGCTTCCAGCGCGCTCCGCCGGGCTTCCGTCGCCTCAGATCAGTTTCGGCGTCACCATGGGAAGGCCCACGCGTGGTGCGTTCTGCCGAGGAACAGGCTGCGTTTGAGCGACGGCGCCGCGTATTCGCTCGCGAAAGGGTTCGTCGTCGACGTGCCGATTTTAGTGTGAGGGCTTCTGAAGTCCAGGCGAAACGTAAGCGAAGAGCCGCGGACCCCAAGTTGTGGGAGCGCGACGTTGAGGCCGAACGTCAGCGGAGAGCCGCCGAACCTGAGCTTAGGGCAAACGAAGCGGAACGCCTGCGACAGCATCGTCTTGCCAGAAGCTTCGCTTACCCCCATTTTCTCGACAGGGGAAGGGATGGTGATTTTTTCGTTAGCACTTCGTTGGCAATGTTGAAGAACTGTTCCAACGAAGCGCTTGAGGGTACTGCCATGTTGTACTTGAGGAAAAGTTAGTTCAATCCCTCGAAGTTCATCTGTGCCAGTGGGTAGTCAACTGGTACCAGCAAGTACCGCGACAGCTCATCCTGTGCCTCGCCTGGAAGGGTTCGGTGCCCGTGAGGACGTGAGGACTGGAAACTGTCCATCCGCCGCGAAGTCCGTCGAGTGGCGCTGCGATCCTGACGTTATGGTTCCTTTGCGGCAGGCCGGCATGGAGAAAAGAAATTACAGGAGGGAGCGTCACGTGACAATCTTGAAGCCTAGCAATAAAAACATACAACGAAGATCTCACAAAAAAAAAAACGCCCCACAGTCACGTTACAGGCAAGCGGTAGTTCTTTGCCCCTCACGTGGTCGCCCATCCGCCCTCCGTGACGTGCTGCGTACGTGCGTGCGTCTGTTCAATGCCGTGGAACGTTTACAGAAGAAACGACGTTCCCTCTGCCGTTCCTTCATAAACGTAAGGAGTTACCGTTACAGTTCCACCTACCATTAATGGAACGGTGGCGTTACTCCGTTCCTCCCCGAAGGAAGTAGTTCCACGAACGCCGTTCCATACAACACTGGCGCTTCTTCTGTCGCGCGCGAGGTACAGGGGGAGGGGGGGGGGGGCTTTCTACTTCGGCGGCATCTGCTTGGAAGCGAACTGCGACGTGGAAAAAGTTCGCGCCCACGCAGGCCTCATTTTCAAAGCGATCTGCGATGTGTACAAAATGCAACTAATGCCGGTATCTTCGTATGCGCTGTGCCTTCGAAGTTTAGTTCGCATTGAAGCGAGAGACGGCACGAAGGTGAACAGAACCACCTGTGCTTTTGTGTGAAAACTAAACCAGGACCTACGAAATTCTCAGCACCAAGCGTGATACCCGAAACCGAAAAAGCAAAACAGCAAGCCGGACTTTCCGGTGCACTGTCGTGAATAGTAGTTAAAATGCGGTAATACGTAAAACCATAGGCGCAAAGTTTTCATTTTTCCGGGGGGGGGGGGGGGGGGGCTGGGGTATGACCAGCTTTCCGAACCTCGCTCATGTATGGCTATATATATATATATATATATATATATTGTAATGAAGAAAAAGACGCACCTAGGCTCGGGCGCTCGGACTGCGGGCGCTCACAGAGAGAGAAAGACGACGAGGCAGAGAATAGAACAGCCGGCCCAGGAACGGGTGCTGTCTCTGTGTCTCTGTTCATTACAATGGCGCAGTCTACAATGAACCTGGCTTAACGCGTTTCCACCTTAACTGTTCCTCGCACGGTTCCTCGGCGTGCCGGGTCCCTCCTTCCCAGGAACGCCGTCCACGCTTCCTTCGGTATGGAGCCCGCCACCCTACCATCGTCGCAAGTACCCACTGCACTGCCCGGGGATGGCGTCGAAGCCTCCTCGGCGGCTCACGTCGTGCGGATCGCGGATCACGTCGCGGCAAAGTGACTTGGGGTTGCGGCACCGTTGGGAACAGTTTCCGCAGGTCCTCCTTTACTATTGCGCGGATGGTCTCGCGTAGCGTATCCGTCGGAATCCGCGTCCCGTCAACGTAGTTCGCATTGGCCGTACCAACAGGAGGATGGTTATGCTGGTTAGCACGCACTTCGAGGGCCTTCTCAATTGCGCTGGCCTCGGACACAAATTCGGCGACGGTTTTGAGCGGATTACGGACAAGCCCTGAAAACAGTTCTTCCTTCACGCTACGCATGAAGAAGCGTAACTTCCTTTCTTCCGCCATTGCAGGGTCAGCTCGCCTGAAGACCCTTTTCATCTCTTCGACGAACACAACAACACCTTCGTTAGGGTGTTGCATGCGCGGCTGCAGCAGGACCTCGGCCCGCTCCTTCCACACCACCGTGGTGAAGGTCGTTAAAAGATGCGTCCAAAATTCCTGCCAGGACTCTAGGGAGCTCTGATGGTTTTCGAACCAGGTCCGTGCGGAGTCTTCAAGGTAGAAGAACACTTGCCTCAGTGTCTCCTCGTCGTCCCAGCGATTAAACAGTCTGACCCGTTCGACTTGCTCCGACCAGTCTTCGGGATCCTCCGAGGGTGACCCGTGAAATGTTGGCGGCTCTCTGGGTTGCTGAAGAATTACGGGAGGATTGGTAGCGCTGGTCATGGTGGCAGTCTTGTTCATAATGGCGGCCACGACGTCTTCTTGCTTCTTCTGCGGAAGCAGTCCAAATTCCGGCTGAAGACCTTGCTGTCGGCGGCTGGCACGAGTTGTGCTCGCATAGCGACTTGCCGCGGTTTAGGGTTCATGTACCCCGCACCTCCACCAGATGTCACGGAGCCAAGGACGATGCAGGGTTCTTTCGGTAAACAAGGTTTATTGGAGCGAACTTGTGCTCCGCAGAGACTCAAAGAAAATACAAGCGGTTCGCCGCAGCCAACAGAGCGACGTGCACGGGCGATCGGCGGGTTTCTTTTGCTGGCCGCCGTCACAAGCGGACGCGTCCCTCTCCCACTCTCCGCTGCGTTCGCCGCCAGCGTTCGCTGAGACGCGAGTCAGCGTTCTGCGAGAAACGAGTCAGCGTTCGCCGAGACACGAGTCAGCGTCTCGCCCCCGCAGCGTACCAGACGCTGGCAACAGAACACACAATAAAACACTCCAGAAGGCATGGTTCGCGGCATACATACAGCGATACATCGACGGTCTTGACGTAGTCGCACTAATCGACACGGGAGCCGACTATTCAGTGATGAGCGGACCATTTGCGTCGAAACTGGAAAAAAAAGTTGACGCAGGAAAGGCGAAGCATCAGTTGCGATAGCAAATTTGTAGAGAGCTATACAGAGTAATGATAGTAGCTTTATCAGCTGTATAAACTTGGACATGCAGCAGCACCGGCAACACGCAGAACTAATGTCGACGCCGTCAGCATTTTGCCCGCGTTCGCAAAAAATGCGTGCGGCGTTGCCGACTGCTGCAGGAGCCTCTGATATAAATAGGCACTTGGTGCCACAGCTAAACGTCACCTCCCTTCCCTACCCCCCACCTTTCGCGCGTCGGAAGAAGGCGCGTTTGCTCTGCATATATGGTGATTGTAAAGGAGGAAAGAGACGCCTACTTCTGCAGCCCTTAAGGAAGCACGGCGCAGAACGCGCGTTTGTTCTCCGCCGTGGGTTGACTCCCCGTGAAAGAGCGCGTCCCTCGCGCCCTTTCACTCGCACATACAGCGTTCGGCGGCGCGCGGCGACGATTTCATCTCCATTGACATCATACGGAACCTCACGGCAACGGCGACGACGACGGCGACGCCGACGGCAGAAATCTGCTTTGGAGTGTCCATATAATTGCTATCGCAATAAATGTTACGAAAACTTGGGACGGTCCGCACATACGCACAGCAGGAGGCCATCTTGTCATGCCTTGTGGAACCTGTACGTCGCGCATCACCATAAACGGCACCACGTACCCTGCTGTGTTTGTCATAATGCCCAACTGCTCCCGCGGCGTAATCCTAGGCATGGACTCGTCGTCGTGAATCGAGAAGGGCTTAAACGCCCTGGGCACGGTGACGTTGCGTCATTCGAGGTGGTCGATCATGACGCGTAACTCGGCGTCGGCACGCTGCTGGGCGGCTAGGTCGTTTTCCGTCACAATTCCGAAAAACGCGGTGTCTTCGATCGGAGTCCTGTGGCGGCGGGTCGACAGGAGCGCGTGATAGGCAGTCTGCGTCCGAATGCTTCCTTCCGGATTTGTAAACGATGGTGACATCGTATTCCCGTAGGCGCAGGCTCTATCGCCCCAGGCGGCCGGAAGGATCCTTCAAGTTTGCGAGCCAACACAGCGCATGGTGGTCCGTGACCACCTTGAACGGCCTGCCGTAGACGTACGGGCGAAACATTGAAATGGCCCATATTATGGCAAGACACCCTTTTTCCCAGGCCGAATCGTTTCTTTCTTCTTTCGATAGGCCGCGGCTGGCGTAAGCGATTACTTTTTCGCAGTCATTCTGCTTTTGGACGAGGACAGCACCCAAGCCTACGTTACTGGCGTCCGTGTGCATTTCTGTCTCGGCGGACTCGTTGAAATGTGCAACCACAGGCGGGCGCGCTGAGGCGATTTTGCAGCTCACAGAAAGCGTTCTGCTGCACTTCCTCCCAGCAGAACTGAATGCTGTCTTTTGTCAAGCGCGTGAGCGGTTCGGCGATTTTTGCCAAGTTTTCGACGAAGCGGTGGTAGTACGCGCACATTCCGAGGAATCTTCGCACGCCTTTCTTGTCTTTCGGTCTGGGAAAGTTGGCTATGGCTGAAATTTTCGTGGGGTCAGGCAGGACTCCCTCGGCGTTGACGACGGGACCTAAAAACTTCAGTTGCTCGTACGCGAAGTGACACTTTTCAGGCTTCAGCGTTAACCCCGACGTACGGACGGCTTCGATCACAGACTCTAACCTCGCAAGGTGTTCGTCGAAATTTTGGGCAAATACGACGACGTCGTCGAGGTAGACGAGGCAGGTGTGCCATTTTATGCCGGCTAGCACGGTGTCCATCACTTTTTGGAATGTTTCTGGTGCCGTGCACAGTCCAAATGGCATCACCTTAAACTCATACAGTCCGTCCGGCGTTATAAACGCTGTCTTTTCACGGTCCCTATGGTCCACCTCAATCTGCCAGTACCCGTTTGTCAGGTCCATCGAAGAGAAATATTTCGCGTGACAAAGGTGCTCGAGGGCGTCGTCGATTCGTGGGAGTGGGTATGCGTCTTGTTTCTGATCTTGTTCAGTAGTCGGTAGTCGACGCAGAACCTCAGAGTGCCGTCTTTTTTCTTCACGAGCACGACTGAGGCAGCCCAGGGACTTTTCGACGGTTGAATGATGTCGTCATCGAGCATGTCTTCAACTTGTGTCCGGATCGCTTCGCGCTCGTGGGCAGACACGCGGTAAGGTGACTGTCGCGTTGGTCGGGCGCCATCTTCGGTGATTATCCGATGCTTTGCAATGGGCGTCTGACGTAGCTTCGAAGTCGACGAAAAGCAGTCGCTGTAGCAGCATAGCAAAGCTCTTAGCCTTTCTTGTTTTAGGGGCGAAGCTCCTTAGGTTGTGGGTCTGTCCCTCCTCTGTAGTATGTAGTAGTAGTAGGTAGCCACGTCTACTTTTATGAAAACAAAAGTTGTCGCAGTTTCACCTGAAAGGCGAAGCATCAATTGCGATAGCAAAATTGTAGAGAGCTATACGGAGTAATGATATTAGCTTTATCAGCTGTATAAACTTGGACATGCAGCAGCACCGGCAACACGCAGAACTGTTGTCGACACCGTCGGCGTTTTGCCCACGTTCTCTCAAAATGCGTGCGGCGTTGGTTACTGTTGCCGGAGCCTCTGATATAAATAGGCACTTGGTGCCGCAGCTAAACGTCGCCTCCTTTCCCTCCCCCTTCCCGCCCTTCCCCCACGGCCTCTCGCGCGTCAGAAGAAGGCGCGTTTGCTCTACATATATGGTGATTGTAAAGGAGGAAAGAGCCGCCTACTTCTGCAGCCCTTAAGCGAGCACGGCGCAGAACGCGCGTTTGTTCTCCGCCGTGCGTTCACTCCCCGTGAAAGCGCGCGCCCCTCGCGCCCTTTCACTCGCACATACAGCGTTCGCGCCAACCTTTCCCTTTCCCTCAAGAACCACTTATCTCCCACTTACCCCTCCCCGTTGGCGCTGAGCCGTGCTCCCTCAAGGGCTGCAGAAGATAGCGCCAACCTTTCCCTTTCCCTCAAGAACCACTTATATATCGGCGACGATTTCATCTCCATTGACGTCATACGGAACCTCACGGCGACGGCGACGCCGACGGCAGAAATCTGCTTTTGAGTGTCCATATAATTGCTATCGCAATAAATGTTACGAAAACTTGGGACGGTCCGCACATACGCACAGCAGGAGGCCATCTTGTCATGCCTTGTGGAACCTGTACGTCGCGCATCACCATAAACGGCACCACGTACCCTGCTGTGTTTGTCATAATGCCCAACTGCTCCCGCGACGTAATCCTAGGCATGGACTCGTCGTCGTGAATCGAGAAGGGCTTAAACGCCCTGGGCACGGTGACGTTGCGTCATTCGAGGTGGTCGATCATGACGCGTAACTCGGCGTCGGCACGCTGCTGGGCGGCTAGGTCGTTTTCCGTCACAATTCCGAAAAACGCGGTGTCTTCGATCGGAGTCCTGTGGCGGCGGGTCGACAGGAGCGCGTGATAGGCAGTCTGCGTCCGAATGCTTCCTTCCGGATTTGTAAACGATGGTGACATCGTATTCCCGTAGGCGCAGGCTCTATCGCCCCAGGCGGCCGGAAGGATCCTTCAAGTTTGCGAGCCAACACAGCGCATGGTGGTCCGTGACCACCTTGAACGGCCTGCCGTAGACGTACGGGCGAAACATTGAAATGGCCCATATTATGGCAAGACACTCTTTTTCCCAGGCCGAATCGTTTCTTTCTTCTTTCGATAGGCCGCGGCTGGCGTAAGCGATTACTTTTTCGCAGTCATTCTGCTTTTGGACGAGGACAGCACCCAAGCCTACGTCACTGGCGTCCGTGTGCATTTCTGTCTCGGCGGACTCGTTGAAATGTGCAACCACAGGCGGGCGCGCTGAGGCGATTTTGCAGCTCACAGAAAGCGTTCTGCTGCACTTCCTCCCAGCAGAACTGAATGCTGTCGCAGTTTCACCTTAAAGGCGAAGCATCAATTGCGATAGCAAAATTGTAGAGAGCTATACGGAGTAATGATATTAGCTTTATCAGCTGTATAAACTTGGACATGCAGCAGCACCGGCAACACGCAGAACTGTTGTCGACACCGTCGGCGTTTTGCCCACGTTCTCTCAAAATGCGTGCGGCGTTGGTTACTGTTGCCGGAGCTTCTGATATAAATAGGCACTTGGTGCCGCAGCTAAACGTCGCCTCCTTTCCCTCCCCCTTCCCGCCCTTCCCCCACGGCCTCTCGCGCGTCAGAAGAAGGCGCGTTTGCTCTACATATATGGTGATTGTAAAGGAGGAAAGAGCCGCCTACTTCTGCAGCCCTTAAGCGAGCACGGCACAGAACGCGCGTTTGTTCTCCGCCGTGCGTTCACTCCCCGTGAAAGCGCGCGCCCCTCGCGCCCTTTCACTCGCACATACAGCGTTCGGCGCGCGGCGACGATTTCATCTCCATTGACGTCATACGGAACCTCACGGTTCCGTATGACCCCTCGCTTCCGAACGCGCGGCGCTAACCACTACGCCACGAAGCGCACATGGACACACGCACCACGATGACAATAGACAGTTTTAGTTTAGCGTGGTTACCGGAATAGCGGGCGTACCGGAATAGCGGGATCGAAGTGCGCATGCGCAGAACGCTAACCGACCCATACAGTTTACCGTGCGCACGCTATTTCTCAGAGTTAACGTTACCGGGTTAGCGTGGTGTACGTAGTGTACGTAAAACATGGCGGCGGTCCCGGTCGCCCGCTTCGAACTGAATTTGGCGTTGTTTTTGTAGAATTCACTTCGTTCGTAGCAAATGACTGCGTAAACGGCTTTTGCTAAGTCTCATGCCACTTCGCCGAAAGAGTGTTATGGATAATCTTGAAGAATTTTCGAGATCGCTTATCGTTTCGAACGCGCTAAGCCTAACGAGAGAAATTGATGATGATGATGATGATGATGATTTATTGGCATCCCCTTTGAAACGGGGTGGCGACAAATAGTCACCTAGCCTGCTTGATTTAATCAGGTATACTACACATGTTCTTTATCTCGCATTTTTGTATACCTTTTTCAAAAATTTAGCTTGTACCGCTGCCTATGATTTTAAGAGATCAGGTCGTATCGATCTTTTCCCTGCTTTTTTTCCACCAGTACTCTAATCGTCTCTTGCTGATCTCTACGGCTGATCTGTTTATGTTTCCTTCCACTTTAAACCCAAGCGCTTCTGGGAGTTGCGCGTTACCTACGGTTCTCGCTGGGTGGATCCCGTCGCATTCCATTAGGATGTGCTGAGTGGTCTCTGGATCTTTACTGCAGCATACACATGTCTCATCTAGTTCCGAATATTTGTTCCGATATGTTTTCGTCCTTAGGCAACCGGCTCGAGCCTCAAATAGCAAGGCACTGCCCTTTGTGTTATCGTACAGATTTTCCCTTCTAATTTCTTTCTTCTCATTCTTGTAAATCTCCATTGTCCTTTTCGTTTCCATTCTTTGCATCCAATTCACGGTCTCTATTTCTCTCACTTTCTTTCTGATGACCCCTGGTTGTCTATTTACAGTTTCGATTATCCTGTACTTGGTTGCCAACTTCCTTGACCTCTTCCTCCATTCTGTGTCCACGCTTTTCATGTAGAGATACTTGTGCACTTTAGCCGCCCATTTATTTTCATCCATGTTCCTGAGCCTTTCTTCAAAACTAATTTTGCTTTGTGCTTCTCTGACTTCAAAAGAGGCCCAACCCATGTCTCCATGCACTGCCTCATTTGTCGTATTACCGTGTGCTCCCAAAGCCAACCGGCCTACTGATCTTTGGTTAACTTCTAAACCCGCCAATATATCCGATTTTAAGCATATAATGGCATTTGCGAATGTTAGCGCTGGCACCATTACTCCTTTCCAGATTCCACGCACCACCTCATACTTATTGTGGCCCCACAGTGCTCTGTGTTTCATTAATGCTGCATTCCGCTTCCCCTTTATTTTCAGATTATCTTGGTGGTTGCTTGAGTAATTCTTTCCTTCGTTTATGTGTACGCCGAAGTACTTATATTGCTTCACTATGGGTATTACTTGCTGTTGAATTGACACCACGAAGTTACTCGTGTGTTCATTAAAGATCATAATCCCTGATTTCTCTGTGCTAAACTTAAGGCCTAGATTTGTCGCTGCGTTCCCACAGATATTCGCAAGTATCTGTAAATCTTTTTTATTGTCCGCTAGTAGCACAATGTCGTCTGCGTACATCAATCCAGGGACCTTTTGTTGCACCATTTGTCCATTACGCATGTAGGATAAATCAAAACCTAATTCGCTGTTTTCCAGTCGTCTTTCTATGCCCTTGACGTAAAGCGTGAACAATGGTGACAGAGGGCATCCTTGCTTCAATCCTTGGTGAATTCCCACCATTTCATTTCCTTTTCGACCTTCCCATGCCACTTGTACTTGGTTGTCTCGATATATCTCCCTCAGCAGCTCCACGAAATCGTCATCTATGCCTTCGTATTGAAGAATATCCCACAACAATTCCCTGTCTACGTTGTCATAAGCTCCTTTAATATCTAGAAATGGTACCCATAAAGGTCTTTTCTGAGCTACTGAAATCTCTATGCACTGAGTTAGTACAAACATATTGTCTTCTAAGCGTCTGCCTGGCCTGAACCCATTCTGTAGTTCGCCCAATACACCGTTTTCCTCCACCCACTTCGACAGTTCTAATTTTATGGCTTGCATTGCCATTCTATATATCACCGACGTTACTGTAACTGGCCTGTACGAGCTTGTCTTATCCTTATCTCCTTTGCCTTTGTAGATGAGATTCATCTTGCTTTCACGCCATCCAACGGGAATATTCTTTGTTCTAATCACTTGCTCTATGGCATTAGTCAGCAGTGCCTTGCTTTTTGGACCGAGGTTTTTGATTAGCTGTATTGGGATTTCATCGGGTCCTGCTGCCGTGTTGTTAGGGACATTTTCTGCTGCCTTTTTCCAATAGAAGCTTTCTATGCTGAATTTTGATCTCTCAAGCCTCTCTGTTGTTGCTGGATCTGTTGTCTGAACTACACTTTTTCTCGTACCGAAGTTATGCCTGATAACGTCTGTGATGTACCGCAGCGCATCATCGCCTTCATAGATGTTACCGTCTTCATCCCTTATAGCCGTTTGCGAATTTCTAGTTGGAGCTCCGAGTGCTTTTATATGGTTCCAGAATCTTTTTGGGGCGCCTTTGTCTCTTTTGTGAATGTTATGCACCCAACGTTCACTTGCGCATTTAATTTTCTCTTGCACGAGCTCACTCGCAACCCTTTTCTTTTCTCTGTATGTATTCCATCTAAGGAGCACCTCTTCTTCTTGTAATCCCAACTTTTTGGCTTCTCGATGAACCCTAGATGCCTCTTTACGCTCTTCTATAGCTTGTTTAATTTCCTTGTTCCACCACTTACGTGGTTTCCTCTTTCCAATCCAACAATTGTATTGCCGTGTCCGCCTTATTTCATGCTGCATAACCTCCACCAGTTCCTTATATTCCCAGACTGCTGTAGGAAAAGCCTCAATTTTCTTCTCTATGTTGTTTGCGATCTCTGTTATTTGCTCGTCATTCATTTTTAAAAACTCTGAGGCTATTGGTTCATGTTCTGCGCTGGTATCTCTCCCAAACTTTAATGCTAAACGTCTATGATCGCTTCCCAGGCTATTTTTTCCATTTTCGTCTATTATCATTTGTTCCAGTTGTTCGTAGACCATTTCTGAGACTAAGGCGTAGTCGATACATGACTGCCTGTTTCCGCATTGCCACGTTACCTGTCCATGACACTTATTTTCCCTGTTAACTACTATAAGGTTCTGTTCATCACACAAATCCAGCACTAGAGAGCCGTTGTAATCAGTATATCCGTCTAAATCGTCCATGTGCGCGTTCATATCTCCCACTAATATCACCTGGCCCGAGTTACTGAACTCATTAATATCGCTTCTAATGCAATCGACCAATTCTTTATTTTTTTCCCTGCTATCACTACCTGTCCATAGGTAAGCTACTCCCAGCCACGTCTTTTTACCTTGCCATGTACCACTAATCCATAAATGCTCTTTACATGTCTCGTTTACCCTTCGCCACTTCAGACCTCGCCTATTAGTACGCCTATTTTTTCTGAGATGCGAGCGCCATCTGTCGCTAAAGTCGGGAGATAGGCGCGACGACGGCATATGGCCTCTGAGATGGGAGAATTTCGGAGGCTATAGTAGACAGCTTGTACTGCTTGTCTGTTTCGTTGCAGATCGACGGACATGTGAAATAAAAATACAACGCGCTCCTGGCTTCCATTGCGCTGCCTATCGCACTTTCCCGACGCACACACATATAGAATTAGGTGCCCTGTGTATGCGAAATTCAAAGCGCAATGGAATAGCGTCCCGCACGTAAACTACGCTATCACGCTATACTAAAACTCTCTTTCTGCAAAGTTCGTTTGCTGAACGGTAACGCTATTTCCCGTAGCCCCGCTATTACGCTAACGCTAAACTAAAACTGTCTAATAAATACCCAACATTAACGAAAGACTGCGTGTTTCTAACGCGTTTGTGCTAGCGCGTTACGGCCCGTGTAAGAAGCTGGTGTAAGACGCTGTGGCCTCTCCGCCTTACCCCCGTATTCATAAACGCTCCTCGACTTGAACTTGACTTGCCACCGCCTTGGGCAGCGCGTTCGAGACAGGTTGAAGGCGGTGGCAAGTCAAGTCGAGGAGCGTTTATGAATACGGGGGTTATACTCTCTCAGCAGTCATGTGATGGCGTCGGCAAACGCGGTGCACTTTCCGGCATGTGTAAACGGCTGCGTAAAACGCTGTGGCCTCTCCCCCTTACTAGAGAGTACTGCACGTTTCTAACGCGTTTGTGCTAGCGCCTCCTTAAGCGGGAGATGGTGCAATTATAATGAAGGGTGCTGTTATAAAATAGGAATGACGTCACATATGGCGCGTGTCATTGGTGGAAGTCAATCGTTCGATTTAGTGCGGCGAGACTGGGCGAATTACACGGAAGATTCACGGTTTACCGATGATTCCCTCCGGAGCTTCGCCAACTCATCACTCACCCCGTGGATATACGGTGTTTTTTCTTGCGGTAGCGCCGGGTTCACGTCGAAGACGTGAGCAGACTTGGAGGCGTCGTCTGGTTCGCGCTGAAAGTCGGCGACGGCGATCACGTCACTCGCTTCCTGAATTTCTCCGAGGAGCGCAATAGAAGCGCCCTTGTTTAGGTGCTGATATTCCGCGGTGATATGCGTCATCAGAACGTGGGATTTACCGTGCCTCAAGCCCACGATATTTCTTGCGACGGAGACACCACGCTCCAGAAGCAAGCACTCGTCGTTCTCCACGATAGCGTCGGTGTCAGGAGCAGCGTCTGGAGAGTAGACGGCGATCATCAGGCTTGCACGGGGAGGCAGGGTGACGTGGTCATCGGCAATCCTTAAAGAAGTACGTTGTTTGGCACTTGGTTTGGTGGCACGGCGCGATCGGCGGAGAAACTGATCGACTTCGCTTGCAAATCAATAATAGCACGGTTTTCGGTCAAAAAGTTGATGCCTAGGATTACGTCGCGGGAGCAGTTGGGCAGTATGACGAACCGTGCCTTTGGACGGCGTCACTCCGGTTACTAAGTTAAGTGTATATATTTATGGCCTCTGCAAGCACGTTGCGATGCTTTTATCCTCAATATATGTTGTAAATTATTATGTTTTTTTTTCATGAGTCGCTAGCATTACCTACTGGAAAGAGAAGCAATGCTGAGACACATATCATTCACGTGTATTTCACAAACCGTCAATAAAAGACTCTGCCGAAGGGGTCACTAGAGTCTGCAGGTCTTTTTCAGTGTCAAAAAAGTGTGCCAAGCAATCTGTTACGAGTTAATGAATTATGGCGTTTTATGGCGCAAGGGCCACGGAAGGCCAAATAGCGCCAGACAGTGGTATGATGTAGTCGATGTTGTGGTTAATTTCAGGTGGTATATGCGACACGGCTGTATACAGGCCTAAACACTTTCGCTGTTGAATGCGTAAAATGTATACTTCAATAAAATTATGAGAGTGATACTTATACTGTACAATGATATGTTGGGCGAAAATAAAAGGTGCTACAAAGAAGTGATATGGTAAAATACGCCACTGTCGGAAGCACTACTGCCTCATGAGGACCCTTCGAGATTAAGGGCCTGGAGGCATGCGCTATACAAAATGCTACCGTCGCAACAGCGACTTCTCAAGAGATGCCGCGTTAAGAATTTTTGGGGCTGATAACATGCAATAAGTGGACTTCATTGAAAAAGACTAGTACTGATTTCAAGGTAAATACCGGTTCATTACCAAAAAACATTGCTGGGTGAAGAGGAATAGATTGTCTGTACCCAAGAGGAAAGTGTTTTTTTTTCCTTTCAGAGTCTGCTTCCCGACACTCCAGTAGTACATGAATGACGGTCAACCTCTCACTACATTTCCCACAGATTGGAGGTTCATCACCGGTCGACAAGTGGTTGTGTGTGCCGTACGTATGTCCGATTCTCTACCTAGTTAAGAGGACATTAGCTGCCCGTGATTTTGTTGTTGATGGCCAAAACCCTAATTGAGGTTTAATTAGGTGAAGCTTGTTAGACGTTTCAGCATCCCAAAGGTGCTGCCAATAGCTTCTTAGTTTTCTCCGCAGGAAAGGTTTCAAATCTATAGCTGTGAGCGTTGCGAGGTGTGGTTGCTGTAGATGCAGCAAGTTCATCAGCATGCACATTCCGCTGAATGCCTCTGTGGCCAGGAACCCAGCATATTATGATACGTTGTTCAGCAGCATAACTAGCGCATTGAAGCGAACAGAGCTCATTTACTATAGGATTTCTGGGCTTTTGTAGCGACGTTAAAACCTTAACTACGCTTAATGAATGTGTGAATATAATTGCCTTCTCTACATTTATATGCATGATATGCTTTACAGCCGGCAATAATGCATAGGCATCAGCCGTAAAGATGATCGTTAGTGGGGGCAGAACATCTGATTCCGAAAATGATGGTCCAACTGCTGCATAGGACACGCCCGCATGCGACTTTGATGCATCCGTGTAAAATTCCATGCAGGAGTATTTGGCTTGCAGTTCTAGAAAGTGCATTCGAATGTGTTCTTGCGGAGCGTGCTTTGAGACTTGCGCAAATTACGTGTCACATTCTATGATTTCCCAGTGCCACGGTGGTAAGAACTTTGCTGGGGCCTTTAGACTGTCTTCTAGAAGAGAGACGCACATTTCTTCACTAAGCCTTCTAACACGCAGCGAGAAGGGTTCTCTGAACGTTGGGCGATTATGAAACAGTGTAGCACACATCATGTCATTTACAGTTGCGTAACAAGGATGTTCTGGGTTCGAAAGAACTTTGAGGAAGTACGTAAAACTAGTGTATGACCTTTGCAGGTTAAGTGACCACTCATTTGATTCTATGTACAGGCTTGGTACAGGACTTGTCCTGAAGGCACCTGTGGCTAGGCGGAGGCCTGAGTGGTGTACGGCATCCAGTATCTTTAACGCGCTGGGTGTGGCAGAGTGATAGACTACAGCGCCATAATCCAAACGGGATAGTATAGCTCTTATACAGGTTTATTACACACTTCCTATCACTACCCCATGTTGTATGCGACAAAACTTTAAAAATATTTATTGTTTTTAAGCATTTATACTTAATATATTTAATGTGGGCTATGAAGGATAGCTTGAAGTCAAGCATGACACCCAAAAATTTGTGCTCCGTGTGCAGAGGTATGCGGTGTCCATCAAGTTCGATATCAACATCTGGGACCAGGCCTCTCCTCCTTGTAAAAAGGAGCTTTTCTGAGGATTTAGCTTAAACCCGTTTTCATTAGCCCATTTCGATACCCTGTTCAGGCCAAGCTGAGCCTGTCGCTCGCAAATTGCGAGATTACACGATTTGTAACCTATTTGCACATCATCAACGTATACTGAATAAAACATGGTAGTCGGAATTTTTATTATTTACTCATACTGTTGGCCTGTCGGCCGTTACAGGGTGGGTGAAAAGCGGCACTTCAACAATTAGTATTTTATTTATTTATTTATTTCAGTACACTCAGGGCCAGAGACATTACAGAGAGGAGGGGCATACAAAATCGGCGGCAGTTTCCTTAAATTTGTTGACGTCGTTGATGGCAGCGATGAAGGCAGGGAGATGGTTCCAGTCATTTCCAGTTCGAGGAATAAATGAATTTATGCAAAGCCTAGTTCGGCATTGCGGTATTCCTACCTTGAAGTTGTGGTCAATGCGTGAAGATATATAGGATGGAGGCAGGAGTAACTTATCTTTGAGAATAGGGTTGGCATAATAAATTCTGCGGAAAAGACATAAGCGAAAATATTTACGGCGCAGAGAAAGAATGGGAAGACCAAGTACAGATTTCATTGCAGATACGCTGGCTGTTCGGGAATAATTTGAAACAATAAAGCGGTCGGCGCGATTTTGAACAGACTCTAAAGTGTTAAAGTTATCTGATTAGGATGACAAATGGAGCAAGCATATTCTAGTTTAGGACTTATTAATGTCCTATACAGATGAAGCTTAACGGTGCTATTAGAAGCTGTGAAATGGCGCCGTAAGAATCCGAGCGTGCGGTTAGCCTGGTTGCATATGTAGTTCAGGTGCATTTTCCAGGACAGATTGTGTGTTAATTGAATACCAAGATATTTGTACGATGTGACAGGTGATAGGAGAGAGTTATTGAGAAGATAGCGAGGGGTGTATTCAGGAGGACGGCTGGAAATACGCAGATGTTTGCACTTAGTAGTGTTAAGCGTCATGAGCCATTCGCTGCACCATGAAGAAATTGCGTTCAAGTCTGATTGCAAGCATGCTTCATCAGAGGGATTAGTAATTGAACGATAAAGCACACAGTCATCTACGAAAAGATTTATATTGGAGATAACGTTGTTAGGAAGATCGTTAATATAAATAAAAAACAGGAGAGGACCTAACACAGAACCTTGAGGTACTCCAGAGGTTACGGAAACAAGAGGTGAGTCATAATCATTAACTGAAACATATTGACTACGGTTGGAAAGGAAACATTTAATCCACCCTAATACTTGATCGTTAATATTAAGAGCACCGAGTTTAATTAGCAGCAGATCGTGAGACACAGTGTCAAAGGCCTTAGCCAAGTCTAGAAAAATGCAATCCACAATAACGTTAGCATTCATAGCGCGAAATAAATGATTAGTGAAAGAATGTGTCTCACACGAAAAAAAATTTACGGAAGCCATGTTGACATGAATTGAAAAAGTTTAGATTCAAGGAAGGTAACAAGATGAGAATAAATAATGTGCTCAAGAAGTTTACAGGGAACGCTCGTTAATGAAACGGGCCGATAGTTAAGTATTGAAGCGTTACTACCTGATTTATGCAGTGGAACCACCTTCCCCACCTTCCAATCAAGAGGTATGGAACAACTCTGCAATGACTGTTCAAAGATTTCACGAAGAATCAATGATGAGCAGGTAGATGTACTTTTCAAGAACTTCGTTGTAATGCCGTCGATACCTGAACAAGATGAAATCTTCTGTCTTTCAATTAAACATGTTACGCCAACAGAATCAATGGTTATTGGATCCATGGGTAAAAAATCAGATGTACAAGGCTGAGGGAAAACATTCGGCAAGGTAGACGAAAAACACGAGGCAAAAAAAATCATTGAACACTTTGCAGCAGTCACTCTGGCGTATCGGAGTGTTGTGATCATCGCAAAGCTGAATTTGGCTTATTCCCGCTGACCACATTCCAAAATATTCTCGGATTATCTCTAAGAAGGAACGGGAGCGTGTGCTGGTATAAATTTTTTTTTGCTTCAGACGAAATCTGTTTATAATCCGTCTTAGCGGTGGCGTAAGCGTGCCAGTGTTCGGCCGTTTAGGTTGCCTTGGCCCGCCGGAATAGTCTTTTTTTCTTGTTGAGCAGGCGCCGTAGGCGCGTCTTAAACCAGGGAGCATGAGAGTTAGACATAATACGTTTCTGAGGGATGAATTGATCAATTAAAAAATAGACTTTTTCTTTGAATAAGGTCTAATTTTCATCAACGCTGCGCGTGTGGACACTTGGAATAAACTGGGTGACAAAATCCACTAGTTCAAATCAAATCGTATCAAATCAGTTTATTTTCATCTCAAGGATGAGGGCAGGCTCGGGATAAAAGTGATATTAGTCACTTGAGGGGAACCCGAGCCTCCCTGATACATGGAAATCATTGAGGACAGACGAACAAAAATTCATTCATTGCAAGAAAGGGTTAATATTTTCCAACTTGTAATACACATAGATTCATCACGAACTGAAAATATAGATACACAGATTCCTTTACGGTTAAATTACACAGTACAATACAGGAAGACAAATTACAATATACGCTGAAAGTTTAGTTAGTGATAAATAATATTGCGTTGATTTCATGATAAAAGTGTTTCCCTAATAACACGTGCGCCACATTCTTCAATTTTGATTCTTTTTGAATTAATTTGTTTAATAAAACAGGAACAGTGAAGCGAAGCATTTGTCGGCCGAAGTGTGTTCTGCAGTATGGAATGCTCCAGTGTTGTTGGTGACGAGTAGGGTATGGGATAATGTATGGTTCTAGTTGAAAAATATCCAAAAAAGCGCGATTGCTGTTAAGCAGGGATTTTTTATATCTTATTGCTAAGTAATACTCGTAAAGCTGGGGGGACGCTGCGGAGCGTTCGGAGCGAGCGGACGTACTTCGCGTCGGCTCCGTCGATGAGGCCAATTTTGGGAGGACCATTCGACCCCAGCCCGTCCAAAACTGTACGATCGGTTTCGGCTTGACACCCGGAGCACGTAGAGCCCAAATTTTGGTGAGTCCGCCCATTTTTGCGGATTTTACGCCTGTTTTGCGCCGGACAAAGTGGCGAGCCAGCTAGGCCTAACCGGCCAGCTAGGCTTAGCGACGGCTTCGGCCGCATCGGACCGCGCCGGTGGCCCCGCTTCGTGCGAAATGTCGGCGTCGGGTCACTCAGCCATGGATACGAGTCCGGCCCGGGACCAGCAGCCCACTTTGGACCGCAGCTCGGGACGCATGGTGGTTGCCGTCCCCGGAACGCCGATCGACGAGACCCCAGAAAACATCGCCGGTTGGGTGGTCGCCACTCAGCGAGGCAAGAAGGCCACTCTGAACAACGCCGAGAGTCCGCAGCAAGTTTCGGCACCCCAGCCCGGTAAGAAGGCAGCCCAGCCAACCCGGGCCCAGATTATCAAGAAAGTCAACGCGAACTTCGCGAAGACGGCACGCATGCCTCACGTGCCACGTGACGAATGCAAGGTGATAGTCAGGCCCCGCGGGGGACTGCTGGTGGGCAAGATTATGATGCCGGAGCTCGTGCAGGCGATTGCGGGTGCGGCGAGAATAAGTCTCGAAGACATACAGAGGGACACGATCTGTCCAAACGTTGCACAAAACATTATCGTGATCAGCACGCAGGAAGGCGAGAGAGTCAGCCGCTACGCGGCCATCCATGCACTCATGATTGGAAATCAAGCATACGAAGTGTGCGCTTACGCGGCGGCACCCGAAAATACGGTGAAGGGCGTA
This sequence comes from Dermacentor silvarum, assembly GCF_013339745.2. NCBI lineage: Eukaryota > Metazoa > Arthropoda > Arachnida > Ixodida > Ixodidae > Dermacentor > Dermacentor silvarum. Next base: position 29,656,886 of record NC_051156.1, read on the forward strand.
ATCGGAGGCATCCCGCTCAGCGAAACGCCTGAAATGATCCGAGCGAAAGTTGTGAATATCTACAACGGTACGGCGCTCGAAGCGCACCGGATCGGAAACTCGCACGCAGTGATCGTGCTCTTTAAGGGGGACAAAGTCCCGTCCTACGTTAAATACTGCGGCGCGCTAATAAGGTGTCGGCTATACCGCCAACACAAAGAAGTGTGCAGAACATGCGGGCAGGTCGGCCACCGGAGAGACGTGTGCCCCCGACCGAATGTGGTGGTTTGCTTCGCCTGCGGGAAGGCAAACCCCGGCGAAAATCACGAGCAGGATTGCAAACCTCGCTGCAAACTGTGCGGAGGCTCGCATCCCACCGGCACGGGAAACTGTGCGAACAAGTTCAAGACGCCATTCTTGCTTCGGAAGCGCGAACACGAGCGCAAGATGGCGGCGGAAAAGGCGGGAAAGTCTGGCCAGAGCAAGGCCAGATTTTCTAGAAAAGACGAATTCCCCGACCTCTCCCCGAGCAAACAAGAGGGGCGGCGCAAGAGCCGCAGCAAGAGCCGAGGGCGGTCCCCAAGCCGCGGACGCTCGGAGAGTCGCGATAGGCGGCGCAGTCGCTCACGTGACGGCCGGAAGTTATGGTCAGATATCGCCAGAGGCGGAGCCAAGGGCGAAAAAGACGCGAAGGAGCGCCAGCGCTCGCGCACGCCGGCGAGAAAGCCGCAGAACAACTCGCTTGCATCCAAAATGATGCAGCTCGAGAGCACGATTAAGCTGTTGCAGGAGACGGTGAAGCAACAACAGGAGACTATGAAACAGCAGAAGGAGCTGATTGCAAGATTCACTTCGCAACAGCACGGAAACCAATCAGATACGCCATGGAGTGTGGGAACGGCGCAGCAGACGGCATCGTTCACCCCGCTGGGGACGCCGGTCATGCCACCGCCAACACCGTCGCCGCAATCGTTGGAACAAGGCAAGACCCCTTGCCAGAAGAAGGCCCGCCGTAGCTCGGTGATCGAGTCGGACGAGGACGAACACCTGAACATGAACACCGGGGACGACGAGACCGAATCCATCTCATCGATCTCGACACTTCACTCTAGGGACACGGATACCCAAGGCGGCCTTAACTACGGGGCCCGGTTCAAACACATCAACGCGCGCCTAAACAGGCAAGACAAGTGCACAAAAGAGATCTCACAGAAGGTCGACAACGTGGCGTCAGCCATGAAGAATTTCAAAAACGACGTCAAGGCAGACTTTGCAAAGCTCGAAGCCCGAGAGGAGGCCCGCATCAACACGGGCTTCGAGGAAATGAAACATTTCATGGTCCAACTACTGCAGGAGGAGATGGCGAAACTCGGCCACGGCAGCCACACGTCGCCCGGAGCCTCGCCCAGCCATGGATAAGGCCGCCAACAACGCCAAGCTCAGAGTGTGGCACTGGAACGCCAACGGCCTCCGGTGCCGCAAGGCCCTACTACAACAACAAGTACAATCCATGGCCGCGCCTCCTGACGTGATCATGATTCAAGAGACACATATGGAAGAGACCCCGAAACTCCCGGGTTACCACGTTCACGCATCACCCCCCAGCGCGCGCACCAGCAACACGGGCGCGGCACAGGGAGTCTGCACCTTTGTACGCAAGGGCATCACCCTCATCAAGCTCGACCGCTTCCTCGATGGCAACACGGCCCTGGAGTTGTGCGCGACCGAAGTCGTGGTCGGTAAGAAGACGCAAGAGTCCGTTTGTCTGATGAACGCCTACAGCAACCCGCAGCACCGCAGCCAGCGGTTCCGGACGCTGTTCCAGAAAGCCAGGCGAAAAGCCGTCGACATGCCGATCATCGTGGCGGGTGACTTCAACTCGTCCCACAGGGAACTGGGCTACCCCCGCACGACTGCCAAAGGACGGAGCCTACTGGACGAGGCTGAAGAGGCCGAATTTGAGCTGCTCTCGGACCCGCAGCGGCCGTCACGAATTGGCACTTCAGCAACCAGGGACACCACCCCCGACCTCGCCTTCGTGCACCTCCCGGATGACAGACCGGTGAGCTGGCGCAACACGGGGCTCAACTTGGGAAGTGACCATTACATCATAGAAGTGGAATTGCCGCTGCGGGTCCGGAGCAAGCAGGCCCCGACTCGCAAGCACAAGGTGACGGATTGGAACGCCTTCCGCCGGCAGGAGATTGCGCCCACCATTGAGGACCTCGAAAAGTGGACGCGCAGCCTCGTAGACGCGGTGGCGCGTGTGAGCACGGAAGTGGAGACGGAAGAATCGATCCCCACTATGGACCCTCGACTGGCCCACCTGATCGAGGCACGACAATCACTGCAACGCCGATGGAAGCGCATGCGGCACAACAGAACACTGCGCAAGCGCATCGCCCACCTCGGCCGCGAAATCGAAAAATACAGCACGCAGCTCTGCGTGCAGCAGTGGCATGCCATCCGTAACGAAGCCGACGGGCAGCTGCACGCCAGCCGTACGTGGAAGCTGCTCCGCCACTTACGTGACGAGACGCAGAGCAAATCGTTCCAGCAACACAGACTGGCGCAGATCCTGCACGCGGCAATCAAAGAACACGGCGAGGACGAAGTGGGCAAACGCCTCATTGATCAATATCTCCCGGCCACCGCACAAGTCCGCCACCCGGACTACGAAGGCACAGACAACCCCGCGCTCGACGCGGATATAGAAGAATGGGAGGTCCGCCGAGCGGTGCAAGAGCTGAACTGCAAGTCGGCAGCCGGCCCGGACCTGATCCACAATAAGACCCTGCGAAACCTTGGCGACGTGGCCATCACGGCCCTTACGAATTTCTACAACGACTGTTGGCGCTCCGGCACGCTGCCCAAGCAGTGGCGGACCGCCCGAACGATATTGATCCCTAAACCCAACAAGCCGCCCAGCATTGAGAATCTCCGCCCGATCTCCCTGACGTCATGCGCGGGCAAGGTGCTGGAGCACGTGCTAAACAACCGTTGGCAGACTTACATGGAAGAGCACGACGCGTACCCTGCGGCGATGCTGGGCTTTCGGGCCCGGCTGAGCACTCAGGACGCAATGCTACTGATCCAGCACGACCTGCTCGAGTCCCCCAGCAAAACCGACTGCAGGGCGATCCTAGGCCTCGACCACAAAAGTGCCTTTGACAACGTGCTACACTCCGCAATCCTGGCACAGGTCGAGAGGCTCGGGCTGGGACGGCGAACGTACGATTACATCCGGGCCTTTCTCTCGAATCGGACGGCGTGCCTCCACGTCGGTCACCTGCAGCTGGAGGAGCGAAGGTTGGGCAGCGTCGGCACACCGCAAGGGGCCGTCATCTCCCCCTTTCTTTTTAATATAGTCATGATACCAGTGGCCGAGCGCCTTGCCCGATTGCCGCAGGTCCAGCACACAATATATGCAGATGACATCACATTGTGGATGACGGGAGCACGACCGGCCACATAGAGGAGTCACTGCAAGAGGCAATCTGGCAGATAGAAGACTGCCTGCGGGGGACAGGCCTCCGATGCTCTCCGCAGAAGTCGGAGCTACTGGTATTGCCACCTCCTGGTCACTGGCGCAAGTCAACGGAGAAGGAGGCGGCTAACATCACGCTGAGGACCGAAGACGGCACCACCATCCCGCACGTCCGAGGAATCAGAGTACTCGGCATGCACTTCGACGCGGGAAACGGCAACCACACCGCTCTGAGCCGGCTGCTAACGAAGGTGGGAGTGGCGACCCGCCTGGTCAAGCAGATCTCCACCAAACGACATGGGATGCGAGAAACGAATCTCCTGCGACTGCTGCAGTCGTTCGTGACGAGCCACGTCTCGTACGTCGGCGCGTTCCACGGATGGCTGCGGCACGAGCGGGAGAAAATCAACGCTGCAATAAGGAAGGCCCACAAGACGGCGCTGGGCCTCCTCGCCAGTACGAGCAACGATGCCCTGGCTCGACTAGGAGTGCATAATACCCTGGAGGAGGTGAGCGAGGCCCAGCGCACGACGCAGCTGACTCGCCTCGCAACAACCAAAGCCGGAAGAGCGATCCTACAGAGGGTCGGCCTGCGCCCGCCAAGGGCCGAATCCTATTGGGAGGAAGCCCCGAAGCGGGAGGAGGTGAGCAAGCAAGTAGCAAGGCGCCTGGTGGTCCTGCCGCTCCCGCGCAACGTGCACCCGGACCGCAACAAGGAGCGAAGGGTGGCCAGGGCGAGAGCGCTGGCAGAAACATACGCCGACGACGCAAAGGCGGTGTACGTGGACGCAGCCAAACACCAACGCAAGCCGAAAACGTACGTGGCAGCGGTTGTCCGGGCCACGGACGGGAAAGTACTCAACGCCTGCAGCGTCCGAGCGACGTCTGCGGAGCAAGCGGAGGAAGCCGCCATCGCCCTGGCGCTGAGCGGCATACCGGAGGCGACCACGATCCTGAGCGACTCCCGCACGGCCATCGCCAACTTTGGCCGCGGGAGCGTCGGGACGCCGGCGGCGAGCCTGTTGCCGAGGACCAAGTCAACCACAACCCATCTACGATGGTTCCCGGCTCACGTCGGAGTCATCCCAGGAGGAGCGGCCAACCGAAACGAGGAGGCGGACGTCGTCGCGCGTGAGCTCGCGTACCGTGCGGCGCCCCCCCGCCCCTCGGAAGCGGACGAGGCTGACTTCCTGGACCCGGACCCGCTACTGGACTACGGAGGAATCCTCGCTTGGTACCGAGAGGGCCGCCGAGCGTTGCCTGGGCCTCACCCGAGACTAGGGCGACGTGAGGGGGTCCTCTTACGACAGCTACAGACTGGAACAGTACTCACGCCGGCCCTAGCCCGGCACGTGTGTCCCGGACTGTTTGAAAGTGCTACGTGCAGTGTGTGTGCGCGAGAACTGGCAACCTTAGCCCACGTGCTGTGGGGGTGTGACGCGTGTGCGGGGGGAACCGTGCGGGACTCTCTGCCACCGGACATGGAACACTACATCAGTTCGCCTGACCATCAGGCGCAACTCCAAGCCATCCAGCGGCTCGACGCGGCCCTGGCCCGGCAAAAGCGAACGGAGGCAACTCCTAGTAGCTAGCGCCGGACCGGTCCGCGCTGAGGTCTAGTGAGATAGGGGGTTGATGGAGCCCTACGTGGCCTGATCCACCCCTACATGCCGGATTAATGTCAATAAAGTCATTTTCTCTCTCTCTCTCTCGTAAAGCTGATGAATTGGAATAATGTTAAACCATTTAAATAATTCACCCGTGTGCGCATAATAGTCAACATTAGCAGTGTGCCTAATCGCTTTTTTCTGTAGTTTGTATAATCTATTAATGTTCGTTGCTGTTGTACTTCCCCATGGCAAAAAACAATAACTGACATGCGATAAAAACAAGCTGTTATAAAGTGTTATCTTAACGGAAACTGGAAGCAAGGAACGCAGTGGTGCGAGTATACCTACACATTTAGAAATATTAGTTATTAACTTACTAATTTGTGGTTCCCATGACATTCTACAATTAAAAAACACTCCTAAAGTTTTAACCGTCTCTACAATTTCAATCGTCGCACTACCTAAGCGTAAGGCATCACCTGGAGAAGTAATCTGCATCCGCGAGTGAAAAATTACAGCTTTTGTTTTTGATGCGTTAATGACTAATGAATTTTGCTCACTCCATGCATTTGGGCTCTCTAATGTAGTGTTGATAAGTGTAGTCAATGCGCCCATATCGTTACCAGTGAAGAAAATGCTAGTGTCATCGGCATAGATTATATATTTAGGTTTATCATTAATTTTTACAATATCGTTGATGTACAGGTTAAAAAGCAGCGGCCCTAAAATGCTACCCTGTGGTACCCCAGTGGTTATCGGCTGAAGAGAAGAAAAGTAATTGTTAATTTTTACACATTGCGATCGGCACTTGAGGTATAATTTCAAGAGTGAAAGTGGGATGCCACGAATACCATACATTTATAGTTTTTCAATTAAAGTGTAATGACAGAGACGATCAAAGGCCTTTGAAAAATCTACAAAGATTCCAATGCAGAGTTTCTTACCTTCAAAATATTTTAGAATTATTTCTTTTTGGGCTAGTCAAGCAGTCTCAGTCGACCTGCCTTTCATGAAACCATACTGTGATTTTGTTATGTGAAATTTGGTGCAAATGTTTGTGACTCTTTTAAAAATAATTTTTTCAAAGCGTTTTGAAAATATCGGTAATATAGAAATGGGTCGGTAGTTCGTAAGGTCATTTCTGTCTCCTTTTTTTATATAGCACAGTGACAACAGACGTTTGCATTTGTTTTGGAAAACAGCCTGTCGATAAAGACAGGTTATAAATGTGAGTGAGCACAGGAGCTATAATATGGATTACATGCTTGATCGGAGATATCTGAAAGCCGTCTATGTCACGCGTTATGGTATTCTTTAGCGCAGAGAACAATATAGCTATTTATTGATCGTCGGTTGGTCCTAAAAAGATGCTGTTCGTTTCTGTCGTCTCTGCACGAGTTCGCGTTGGCTGTAATTTTTTCGTTGGCTTTACAACGTTTATGAGAAAGTGGTTAAATTTTTCGGCAAGCTCTAGATCTTTAACAATCTGGCCATGTATTTTTATTTCAGTAATTCCTGAGCAAATAGGTGTCCTGTGAAGTAACGTATTAAGCTTCCTCCAGATGTTTGCACTCTCATTGCAGCAGTCTGGATTAAATTGTTGACTTAAATAATCTCTTTTTATTGCGATAGCAATTATATGGACACTCAAAAGCAGATTTCTGCCGTCGGCGTCGCCGTCGCCGTCGCCGTGAGGTTCCGTATGACGTCATTTGGAGAAGAAATCGTCGCCGATAGATAGTGGTTCTTGAGGGAAAGGGAAAGGTTGGCGCTATCTTCTGCAGCCCTTGAGGGAGCACGGCTCAGCGCCAGCGTAGCCGCGCGCCGAACGCTGTATGTGCGAGTGAAAGGGCCCGAGGGGCGCGTCTTTCACGGGGAGTGAACGCACGGCGGCGAACAAACGCGCGTTCTGTGCCGTGCTCGCTTAAGGGCTGCAGAAGTAGGCGTCTCTGTTCTCCTTCACAATCACCATGTATGTAGAGCAAACGCGCCTTCTTCCGACGAGCGAGAGGCCGTGGGGGAGGGGGAGGGAAGGGAGGCGGCGTTTAGCTGCGGCACGCAGTGCCTATTTATATCAGAGGCTCCGGCAACAGTCACCAACGCCGCACGCATTTTGAGCGAACGCGGGCAAAACGCCGATGGCGTCGACAACAGTTCTGCGTGTTGCCGATGCTGCTGCATGTCCAAGTTTATACAGCTGATAAAGCTAATATCATTACTCCGTATAGCTCTCTACAAGTTTGCTATCGCAATTGATGCTTCGCCTTTCAGGTGAAACTGCGACAACTTTTTTTATTTCCTAATAAACGCATTTACTTTGTTGCGGAATTCTTTAAATATTTTTAGGTCTGACAGGTCTCTAGTTTTTAAAAAACTTCTAAAAAGTTTCGTTTTCTTTTTGATCATTTTTAAACATTCATTATTTATCCATGGTTTTCGATTTTGACGGCATTATTTTACAACCTTTTCTTTAAAATGTTTAAGACAAATTTGTTTAAGGATAGCTATGAATGTCCCGTAGGCTGAATCTGCAGTTAATGAAAGGTAGACTGTTCTGTTTGGGAAAGACTTGTGCTAAAAGCAGCTAAGGTAAGAGGCGTGATATCTTGAACTTTTCTAGTCGGTAACTCCGTGGGCTTTTTGGTATCACTGTCTGTAATAAAATAAAGTGCTAGGTGGTCGCTCATATCGCAACACAATACACCTGACTCTACGTTATCTTTGTTTATGTTGGTAATAAAAACATCAATTAAAGTTGCCGAATTTGGTGTGATACGTGTGGATATTTGGTGTGAACGTCTGTTACTATCTCGTAACCATTTGACACAACCGTAGCCACAAACTCAATTACGAGGGGAGAAGACTCCAGTACGTTGATGTTAATGTCACCACCAAGAATTAGTCTTAAGTTGTTGTCATTTACGTAATTGAATAATTTTTCAAGAACACTGGTGAAATTATTTACAGATGAATCAGGTGGTCTGTATATGACAGAGTAAACGTAATTTCGTGACTTTAAGGCTGTTTCACATGGTGCAATTTTGCACTGCGATTTTCGCAGATGCGCAATTCGAAACGGCCGTTTCACATGGTGCGATGTCAACAATGCGACTGATGCGACGCCCAGGGTTGCTTGCTACCAGATTTTGTCGCACACGCCGCATGAATTCGTTTATTGTAATGAAAAAGACTTGCGCGTTATAATATAATTGACCTGTCTTTATTAGGACCAAATAATACGTGCGTCTTGTAATTTAAAAACGCTTCAAAGTTTAATTTGTTTTCGAGTGCGCAACCGCGGTTTGTGAAGTTCAATACGAGGAGAAATGGCTGATGTAAACAGCTGTTCGCAGGTGGTCGTTCAGCGTTGTGTGCTGTCTCGTGTGTGTTTTATGCCTGTGTCGTTCTTCCTGCGGTTAAACAAATTACAAGAGGACCTATCAACAAGCCCCTGTAGCTGTTGTCATCGCATATGCAGTATTCGGAATTCGGCTGCAGCGAAGTCGTCATGTCAACGCAGACACCCTCGCGCTACCCGTGCTTAACGTCAGCTTCTGAAAAACGGATGTGTGTGTATTGCTCGTGATTGCGCATTAGCGGTTCCTGCTCCTAGCAATATTCTTGCACCAAACTTAGCAGCAAGCACCAACCCAAAAGCTCACGTCTGCCCCTGAACAAAGCCGCAAATGATCTGTGTGTAATTACTGAACGTGCAATGGAGTTTGTGTTGTGAACGTTTATCTTAGCGCCAGCCTGGCTCGTCCGTCTCGGCGCATGTGCTGTAATCATTCATACAAGTGTTCTCTGAATGCTCTCTGAATATTTAGAAAGGCGTAAAAGCCGACACTACATTTTTTAGGAGCTGCAGTCACTTGTGTACGTAGTATCGTATCATTCTGGTAGACATGGGCGTCCTCTATTTTCTCGTCCTGTTTCTTGCGCTGTTATTGTGCTGTGAATCTGTATCAAGAAGCTTAAGTCAATGTGCTGCAGTACGTATCGCAGCTGCGCAGCCACAGGGCTAACATTAAAATACCTTGTTAGGAGTACGTTTGTTTGTTTAATAACAAAATCGAACGCTAAAATTTTGTATTCATGGTGGCAAGTGTAAGGTAAGAAGCTATTGAAACTATCCGCTAATGAATTGCGTGTGCTTCTACCTGCTTCAGCACGTTATCCTTAAAGTGAGGCTGAATACCCCTGATAACCAAAAACATATGCAACTGGAGCAGGTGCTATGATTCCTTTCCTGGAAATGAAAGCCAGCATCCCAGTCTGTTAAGCTAGTCATGTACTTAACCTATATTAGACCAATGTTAGAGCATGCTAACTGGAGCCATTTCAAACTAGGTTATTTGACCAGAATAAGAAAGTGCAAGGAAAGCGTCAAGGTACAGTCTAATCTAGTATTAGCAAAACTTTATGCCTCCCTAAATTGCCTGCATTAACCCAATGCTCTAAACAGGGGAAGCTGATTCCCTTTCTTGCTGTTGAAAAGCTGCTAGAATCTCAATAACAGACTGCTTATGTTCTGAGAGAAAGTGAGGGGCACTGACAATATCTCTAATCTTTTGTATGAGCCTTCACCTTGAACGAATATGGAATAAAAATATTTACCTTTGCAAGCCTCAGAATCCAAACATTCTCAAAATTTTGAGGAGCCACATTAAATTTTTGAGATATAAACAATAAAAAGTGTGCCTAAGTACAAGTGCACACTGAACACACTTGAGTGGTTGAGTGGCCAGCTGCGAATGCAAAAGCGTCCATAGCTGCTACCTCGAGGTAACTGCTAGGTTGCACGTTTGTTTCTCTTATAGCCCATGTACCTAGCAAGGGGGATGGTTATACGTAGTCCTGTGTTTTTTTTTTCAATAAGTGGTGGCTAGCTGATTCCATCTGTTTATGTATTTATCATTTGTGTGCATCTTATGTGCATGTGTTTGTGTCATGTTCTGATTGTTATACGTGCAGTGATGCAAGCATCTTTTTTTTAATATATTGCACTACAGTCATTTATTCAACTTTGTGTTGAAATGTACAAAATGTGGCCATCCAGTAATGGCTAGGACAGCCAGCAGGATTGGCAAAAAATATGATGCAGATCCAATGCACTTGCTTGAATCGACATGAGGCGAAGCTTTTACGCAACGGTCAGTTAAACTCTAGAAAACTAACTGCAGTGTTTACAATTGTCCTTATTTCACCCTCTGCAACACGTACTCATAGACAATGTTTGCTTATTCACCGCACAGGTCACATAATGTAATGTATACATAGCACGGTGAACTCACTCAAACGTCGGCTGACTAAGACTTCGAACTAACCGCGAGTCTGAGTTCGTTTGAGCCTGACTGAGTAGAATTTTGGTGAATACGAGTAAGAGCAAGCTCAGTTGAGTAAACTTTTAGTGAATATTGTCATGTGGTAGTCAGGGAAAGCTCATCCAAGTATAATTTTAGTGAATATGAGTCAAAGCAAGCTCGGCAAGTAGATTTTTGGTGAATATGACTCAGTGCAAGCTCACCTGAGTAGAATTTTGATGTATATAAGTCAGAGCAAGCTTGGCTAAGTAGATATTTGGTGAATATGACTCGGTGCAAGCTTGCCTGAGTAGAATCTTTGTGAATATTATCAGAGCAAGCTCGTATAAGTAGAATTTTGGTGAATATGACTCTGAGCAAGCTCGATTGAGTAATGATGGTATATGGTTATGCGAGTTTATGCAGTAATACATGTAAGTGCAGAATCATTAGCAACATTGCCTCCATCTTGATGGGCAATACCTACGCCTCGTGATGAGTCTGCACACTTTATGAGCTGTGGACATGCAAGACCCACCCACACTTGAAAAGATACTGTCATTCACACGAAGTAATGCAACCGGCTGGCTTCACTGCACAATTTTGATCTGCTTTTGTTTAATGTGTTATCTACTACTTATAAAAACCAGATGTCTGCCTGCTTTTCGCATTATTGCATGTGTTTTACAGGAAGTAGAGACAGAGAAGCAAGAAAAGGCAAGGATGTTTATGGCTAAGTAGTTTCTTAGAGTACTGCAATATGTTACAACCAGCATAAACAAAATTAATTCGATGCACTGAAGTAAGCGAAATGTGCAATTACCTTTTAATGTGAGGGTTAATACAGATGCAGTAAGGATGCAAAGTGTGCAACACACTGAAGGTTTACTGGTTTTTTATTCAGGAGAAAAATGATGCATCAGAAAAATGAGAAAAAAAAAACTGTTTAAATATTACTTCGAAAACAAATTGGCAACACTGTTTATTCCCAGTCAAAGCGTGAAATATGCTATTGTAGAATATTCATTACAATATCCAGTTTGCACGTTCGCTTTGCGTCTCGCAGCGGAAGTAACAGAACCTTGAAATGAGATAATTCATTGAGGAAAATGCGCATGAAAGCCCTAACCAAGCGACTGCAACTAAATGGTCGCGCGTATAGCGTGACCTATTGACCATAGCATTTGTCCGTAGTTGCATATTCCTTAAATTGTTCCGTCCGCAAAAGCATACTGCGATAAAACTGTGGCGTTTTCGTATATCGCGAGTTGTCTCCAGAACCACAAAATTGGGACGACATCCGAAGGCCATGCCTTCCTGTGAGGGACACCTGTAGTATTTACCAAATCGCAACGCGTGTGAATAATGGAAGATCACGCAAAAGTACGTACTATCAGCACCCGAAGCCAACCTAAAAAACAGCGTCTCCAGATTAGCAACGTAGCATGTCAACAAACTCCTAGAAATCACAGAACCGAATCAGACCTACGAGTCTTTATCTCCACTGTTCGCGTGTCGGTGCTGATGTTACGTACCGATTGCGCAATCTAAGGCTCCACTCAATTAGTTGCACTGTTCGAGGCTTGTTGATCCAATATTTATAGACAAAAAAGTATCTATTAACGTTGCGTTGAGCGACCGCCGCCATTTTCCAAAACAGACCGCGAAATGCCTCTAGGCGCAATTTCGACGGAAAAATCGCAGCAATTGCTGCGACGTTGCGACGCTGCGACCAACCGGTTGGTCACAGCCGAAAATCGCAGAATCGGCCCTGCGACTGCGACTGCGCATGCGACGAAAATCGCACTTCCGGTGCAATAATCGCAGTGCACAATCGCACCATGTGAAACGGCCTTTAGAGTTAAGCATTCAATGTCAGAATTAATAAAAGAAAATTCTGGTACTATCTGAGAGTCTATGCCGTTCTTTATTAACACGGCAAGGCCACCACCTTTTTTCTTTGTATGGTTGAGGAAGTAAGTGTTATAATTATCTTGCCTGTAAACCTGGTCTTCTAGAGCATACCAAGTCTCCGTGATCATTATAATGTCAAAAGTAAAAGAAAAGGTATTAAGAAAAGCAGCTAGTTCATCTTCCTTGTGTCGGGCTGAACGAATGTTTAGATGAAAGCCGCACAGTTTGTTGCGAAAGCGCCTTGCTACAAGATTATTGACGTCACGAGATGATATCGCCATTGCGAAAGAAAAGATGCACCGCAACAGCGCATAGCGATTCTAAGCAATCTTTTCAATGTCACATGCTTCACGAATGTGCAGAACATGCGAGTTTTCATCTTTCCGTGCCAGAATACGCCCATTATTCGTCCACACAAACTTCCAGTTTGCTGTATTCTTTTTAGCTATTGCCATGCCAAGAAGTTGCTTTAAAACTGGGCATAAGTATTCATTGATGAACACAGGCGTGTTAGAGGAGTGGCCCAGATCCTCTGTCGAGATGCGCGTTTTCTTTGCTTTTTGAAGCACCGAATCGCGTTTGGAGCGGCTCTTGAATTGCACTACTATGTTCGGTATTGAAGTGGCATTTTTTTTTTGCAGGTACACGGTGACACTTTTCATCATCAACTTTCGAGATGGGAACATTTAACAGTGCGCCAATCTCGTGAAGGGTACTAGGAAGGTCCTCATCAGCAAGTTTGGGTATTCCCTTAATCTCAAGGTTACATTTTCGAGAGTACTGCTCAGAGGCAGTGATCCTCTGATCCTGATGAGACATTGATGAGTTCGCGGTTTATAGACTCGAAGTCAGCCTTTTTATAGTCTCGGATAACTTTTGGTGTTTAGGTAGCGGGAACAGACGTACAATAGTACAGACGAACATTACAACACATGAAAATTCCAACATTACATAGGGCACAGATAAAAACAGGTCAATAGCAGAATTTAGGCAATTAGTACAGTACACAAGTAAGGCAGTACATGAATAAGTGAACCAGAAAAATAAAGAAAAAAAAACATACGCGTACATATGCGAAATATTCTGCACATGCTCTGATCAATAATACAAGACTATAAATGCAGTGTTGATAAACGAGCGCATGTGCACAAACACACACACAAAAAAAGCGGTGAGTAGATATACATGCGTGCATCTTTCAATGTAGCTTTAAGTTTTTATCAAATTGTTCTGCACTGGTGCTTTCCCGCGTTAACACCGGTAATTCATTCCATTCTTTAATGGTTCTTGAAAAGAAAGAAAATGCGTGAGCGTTAATGTGCATCTGAGGTATTTGAAAAGTGTTATCTTTGCTTTTCCGTAGTGTTCTACCTTGTCGTGCTATTAAATACTGTTTACTATTGATGTTAAATGTGTTTTTAGTGAGAAGAAAAAATAACTTTAATCTAGCTATGCGCCTGCGTTCAGCGAGCGCAGGCAAGTTCAGCAACTGAGCAGTTCGGAGACAGAATCTGTGCGAGAATAACGTGATAAGATAAACCTTGCTGCTCGACGTTGAACTCTTTCCAGTCTCTCAATTAACCCTGACTGATAAGGGTCCCAGATTATGCGGGCATATTCTAGCGTGGGCCGAACGTACGTTAAATAAGCTGTTAGTTTTACTGACTGTGAGGCTAACTGCAATTTCAGTCGCAAGAACCAAAGCTTCTTTTCCGCGGTTTCGCATATTTTTATAACATGATTTGCCCAGCTTAAATTCGCGGATATATGTATGCCTAAGTATTTCAGCAAGTCAACCGTGGCAAGCACCGAAGAATTCGCAGTGTAATTAAAATCGAAAATATTATTTATTTTATTCGTTATGCGCAATAAAACAGTTTTACTCTCATTTATTTTCATTTTCGATTTGTCACACCATTTTTCAATAGCCTTAAGAGCGTCACTGAGTAATTGCTCATCTTCTGTGCTATTAATTTCTTTGTATAATAGGCAATCATCGGCGAAAAGTCTCACCGTGATATCTTCGTCAATTGTAGAGGAAATATCATTAATATATACTAAGAATAGTACAGGACCTAGCACAGACCCCTGCCGGACACCTGACGTCACCTTCAACGGCTTTGATTTAATGTGTTCCACTTCTACGCATTGGGTTCTGCCCCGGAGGTACGCGGTTATTCATTTTACTACATTCCTGTTTATTTTTATATCAGTCAGTTTTACGATCAATTCTGCATGTAGCACTCTGTCGAATGCTTTCGACAGATCAAGACAGATGGTATCTATCTATTTCTTATTGTTTAATGTGCTGGCAAAGTCATGGATTGTTTCAAGAAGCTGTGTTGTTGTGGAAAGGCGCTGTCGGAATCCGTGTTGGTTGGGAAAAAATAAGTTTGCATTTTCGATGTACGTGTAAATTCACTTGGCTACAACATGTTCTAGGAGCTTGCAGCAAACGCAGGTCAGCGATATTGGACGATAATTTTCAATTATCTGTCTATCTCCAGACTTGCGCATCGGTATAACCTTTGTCGTAAGCCAGTCATAAGGGACTCGGCATTCTGCTAGTGACGCGTCAAATATAATTTTTAAGTTATACGCAACCCATTCCGCATACCTGCGCAGAAATGCGTTCGGTATGTCATCGGGGCCTACTGATTTTTTGACGTCAATGTTCAGTAGAAGAACTACAATTACCTCATACGAGACTTCAACGTCTGGCATCTCTTCCAAGCGACGCAATGGAGGGAGTATGGAATTAATACTGGATTGTGACGGAACAGAAAACACCGACTGAAAGAACTCGTTGTAAGAAGCAGCAATCACTGCAGGATCAGTAACTACAATGTTATTTACTACAATGCTATGTGACTCGTTGTCCTTTTTCGACACGTGACGCCAAAATTTATCGGGAGACGACCTCATGAAATCTGTCAATGTTTCTTGGTAATATCTATTTTTAGCTTCAGTAATCATGGAACTCAATTGTGCAGACAACTCACTTATTTTTGCAGGGTCTTTTGTTAGTTTCCGTCTCTGGCGGCTTATTCCAGGTTTTAGTTGGATGATTTTCCTGCTGATCCAAGGGTTCCGTTTAGTTTTCCTTCTTTTACTAAGCGGCACGAATTTGCCAATGCAATGGAAAATAATATGCTTGAACGATTCCCACATGGTATTGATGTCACCTCGAGAATCAAAATTGTCCAGGGCAAATGACAAGTAGTCAATGATACTTGTGTCATCAGCTTCCAAAACGTTGGGGACATAAGTAATCGCCTCTTTACGTTTTGATATTGTTTCGTTATGTGCTAGCTGAACAAAGACAACTTCATGGTCTGAGATACCTTTCTCAACTGACACTTCAAACTGGTCAAAGCGCCCGTCAAGGAATACCATATCCAGGATAGATGAACTTTCCCCTGACTTTGACGAATAACTTGTGAAAGGTCATGGGTGAATGCAATGTCAAGAAGCAAATCACAGTGTGCCTCTTCGCGCGACTCTGTTGCGAATGTGTCCCAGTTAATTGCAGGTAAATTGAAGTCACCGGTTAGGAGTAGCTGGCAGCTGCGCTTTTCGTTTGCTTCTAAGTAACTCTGTATCAACTCTAAGAATGAAAGAGGAAAGAGGTGAGTTTGGTGGTCGGTAAACTGTACCGAGAAGGACTGGTGACGTTCCAATATTCATTTCACACCAAAGACTTTCTGGTCCATGGAATTGATGAGCGTAAAGAATTCATTTTTACTATAAAAAGAGTACAGCTCAGTACACCACCTTGTGGCACCCCAGTTTCCTGGACAAATGGCCTCGAGAGAGCATTTCCAATTTTGACACGGAATATGCGGTTTGACAAATAACTTGCTATAACGTTGAGCATGTTTCCGCGAATACCCATTTCTGACAAATCTCGCAATATCCCGTAGCGCCACGTCGTGTCATACGCCTTTTCCGTGTCGAGAAATATGGACAAGAAGTACTGCTTATGAATGAAGGCATCACGTATGTGCGACTCTATTCGTACTAGATGGTCGGTTGTAGAGCGATCTTCTCTGAAACCACATTGATAAGGGTCAAGCATTTTGTTAGACTCGAGGAAATGTAACAAACGCCAATTTATCATCTTCTCAAATAGCTTGCAAAGACAACTTGTAAGCGCTATCGGACGGTAACTTTTAACTGAGAATGGATCGTTAGCTTGTTTGAATATCGGAATTACAATAGCCTCTTTCCATATTGAAGGCACGTATCCAGAAGCCCAAATGGTGTTAAAAGTGCAAGAAGTGTTATTTGTGTGTCTTGGTGCAGGTTTCTTATCATATCATATACAATCCTGTCAGCGCCGGGTGCGGAGCTCTGACCTGCGTTTAATGAGGCTTTCAGCTCGGCATCGCTGAAAGGATGGTTATAAGATTCATTCGGTCGGCATTTACGATATAGTGTTTTACATTTCGCTATTTCTTTATATTGTTACAAGCACGGGGAAAGGGGGTTTATTTAGGCGCGCTAGAGCAGGAACAGCAGGCTACGAACAGCAGGAATGGCCGCTGCACAGTCGTCGTCCTTCTTTTCTCCTTTTGATCCGTGCGTCCATTTTAAGCACTTGGACGCAACATACCTCCCCTCGCAGACAAAGCCCACTGGGCGAGTCAACTGGCTTGTCGTGGCGTGCATGATTTCAACCTGGCGACATGTGCGACTTGTGTCCGAGCAGAGCGTCGACCAGTGTTCGTGAGGCGCGCGAGAGTGTAGTTCACGTCGCTGATCTTCTCGATGACAACATACGGTCCCTCGTAGTTTGCCAGCAGCTTTTGGCACAAGCCGCGCTTCCTTGTGGGAGTCCAAAGCCAAACGAGATCACCAGGGTGATATGTAACAAGCCAATGTCGTGCATCGTAGCGTGCTTTGGAGTTTTCTTGCGATGCCAAAGTCCGAAGACGCGCAAGTCGCCGAGCTACTTCAGCGAGGCATAGCGTATCCGCGACCGCAGGATTGTCGTGGTGGTAAAAAGGGAGGACAGTGTCGAGCGTATACAGGGGCGGCCGAGCATATAGAAGGAAGAAGGGGCTGTAACCGGTTGTTTAATGTTTGGCGGTGTTGTATGCGTAAGTAATAAACGGTAGAACTTCATCCCAATTCTTATGATCGGACGCAACATACATGGAAAGCATATTCGTGATCGTTCGATTAGTGCGCGCTGTGAGGCCGTTCGTTTGCGGATGATACGGCGTCGAGTGCCTGAGGTGCGAGTCACAAATGTAGAAGCTCTTCCACGATGTCCGCTGTGAATTGACGTCCCCGGTCGCTTATAATAACACAAGGCGGTCCATGTCGCAGAACCATAACGTGAAGTAAGAAGAGCGATACAACGGTGGCAGTGGCTGATGGTATAGCCGCCGTCTCGCCGTAGCGCGTTAAATAGTCGGCGCAGACAATCCAGCGGTTCCCCTTGGATGACTGAGGAAAGGTCCTAACAGGCCAATTCCAACTTGCTGAAAGGGCAAGCTTGGAGGCGGCACAGGTTGAAGGAGACCAGATTGGGCAGTGGTTGGACGTTTCCGACGTTGGCACTGTATGCAGCTGGCGACTTACAACTCAACCGAATGTCGCATCTGGGGCCAGTAAAAACGTTCTTCAATGCGATAAAGGGTGCGCACAGTGCCTAGGTGACCTGAGGTAGGGTCATCGTGCATAGCCCGAAGGATTGCTGGCCGGAGACGTTCCGGCACCACTAGAAGGAAGCGTGCCCCGTGCTTGAGTAGTTCCTTTTGTACAGGAGCCCGTCACGTACACAGTAGCTGCTTGTTGCACTTGAATGAGCTAAAGTGAAGAGTGGCTCCAATTTGGTGTTTGTCCGTTGTTCTGCTTTGAACGCATCGATATCTGGAAAAGCGGGTGTCACAGAGGCAACGAGATGATCAAAATCGTCTGCGTCGCAGTCCGTCGTGGTAAGCGGCATACGGGAAAGGCAGTCTGCGTCAGCATGTTTTCGTCCACTCTTGTAGGACACAGTGAAGTTATATTCCTGCAACCTCAAAGCCCAACGCGCAAGGCGACCACAAGGGTCGCGAAGGTTCACGAGCCAGCACAGGGAATGGTGGTCTGTGACGACTAGGAATGGGCGTCCGTACAAGAGCGAAATCGCTGAACAGCAAAGATTACAGCGAGGCATTCTTGCTCAGTCACTGTGTAATTGCGTTCAGGTTTGCTTAATGAGCGGCTTGCATAAGCAATCACGTGCTGAAGGTCGTCATAGCGTTGGGCCAAGACGGCAACCAGACCAACGCCACTAGCATCTGTGTGGATTTCTGTCGGCGCAGTTGGGTGGCGAAGGATAGGTTGGGAGGTCAGCAGGAACTTCAACTGACGAAATGCAGAATCGCACTCGGGTGTCCACTCAAACCGTGAATCTTTATGTAGCAGATTTGTCAGAGGATAGGGGACGTCAGCAAAACCAGGAATAAATCGGCGAAAGTAAGAGCAAAGGCCCAGAAAACTACGAAGTTGCTTCCCTGACTGCGGTGCACTGAATGCCTCAACAGCTGCCGTCTTGAGGGGATCAGGCCGGATACCGTCTTTGTCAACAAGATGGCCCAGCACAAGGGTTTGACGGTCACCAAAGTTGCATTTCTTGGAGTTCAGAACCAGACCAGCGTTCTTGATGCAGTCAAGGACAATATCCAGGCGGGTATTGTGCTCATTGAATGTGCGCCCGAATATAACAATGTCGTCAAGATAGCACATACAGATGTTCCACTTTAACCCACGCAGAATGGTGTCCATGAACCTTTCAAAGGTTGCTGGAGCGTTGCACAACCCAAATGGCATCACATTGAATTCGAATAATCCATCCAGAGTTATGAAGGTTGTTTTCTCCTTGTCTACCGGGTGCATCGGGATTTGCCAATATCCTGAGCGTAGGTCCACTGAAGAAAAATAAGAGGCCGAATGAAGGCAATCCATTGCATCATCAATCAGGAGCAGCGCATAGACATCCTTCTTAGTCACGGCGTTTAATCTTCGATAATCGACGCAAAACCTCCAGTTTCCGTCTTTCTTTCTGACGAGTATGACCGGAGCTGCCCAAGGACTCGAGGACTCTTGTATGATCCCATTTTTCATCATGCCACTCACTTGTTCCCCGATTATCTTGCTCTCGTTAGGCGAGACGCGATAAGGCTTTTGCCTGATCGGGCGCGCAGATCCCGTATCGATAGTATGGCGTGTTTGAGACTCGGGAATCGTGAACGCTTTGTCCGGCTGCGCAAAGTCAAACACTGACAGATGCTTAGAAAGCGTATCCACCAAGGTATGGCGCTCCCTTGTGCTGAGCGACTTGTTTATCATAGACAGAAGCTTTTTGTCCGAGACGTGGCGAAGGTCAGCAGGTTCACACGGTGGGTCTCTTAGTACGGCTATGGACGAAGACGTGTATTTAGTAAAGTAGGCAAGTTTCAAGCCGTTTGGAAGCAAGACGGGTTCTGCCGAGCAGTTGGTCGTCCACAAGCCAGCACGCCCGTTGCCGATGGATACCACACAATGAGGGACAAAAACGTTCTTCTTCACACAATTTAGATGCATTGGCTCTACGGAGGCATCGAAACTGTCTGGAACATCACCGCGACATACAACCGGCACGCACACAGAGGTAGACGCAGGCACAACAGTATGTGCGGATACACAAAGTTCAGCTTGACAGCAAGTCTCCTCTAAGAGCCCGGACGAAACATGGCCATCGACGAAAACTTCCCCCGTGCGACAATCGACGGTCGCACCACACCGTCGCAAAAGGTCGATGCCCAATATCACTTCGTGCGTCGATCGGGGAATAACTACAAATTCCGTCGTGAAAACTCCACCAGCCAAGCATACTTCAGCAGTGCACACACAAACAGGACGCAACGACTCGCCGCTCACTCCACAAAACGTTGCAGCCTGGTCCCACCAAAATACAACTTTGCGCCCCAACCGACCTTTAAAACAGACTCATTACGGATACAGTTGCTCCGGTATCCACTAAAGCCATTACAGAAACACCATCAACAAGTACATGCACTTTGTTCTTAATCATAGCAACTGCAGGGGGCATTTCTGTCGATAGCACGTGTCGAGCGACCGCACCCCCATCGGCCGCGCTAGCTAGTTTTCCGGTTGCGAAGACGAGGTGGAGCGGCGCACTGGCGATGGAGATTGGCGTAAACGAGATGCACGAGAGGAAGGTGGTGGCGTCAAGCTCCTGTCAGATGCCGGCGAGCGGCTCCGAAAGCGTCTCGGCCAGTAATCTTTGCCGGGAGGAGCGCCAGCTGACCAAGAGGTGGTGTACGGCCGTTGAGTTGCCCTAACAGGAAGTGTGGTCCCGGTTGAAAACCTGGATCGATCATTCCACGTTGTTGGGCGACGATTGCAAAACCTCGCTATGTGGCCCGCGACACCGCATTAGAAACACTCCGGCAGAGGCCGCAAATTTCGATGTTCCTCCATGTAGTCACGCATGCTGCTGTCGATTGCATAGCCAGCAGGTGGGTCACATTCATCATGGCTAGGCATCGGCTGCCGGGAGACGTGCGTGCGGCGAGGGCGTTGGTCGTAGTCATGATCGTGATAGCTCATGGTCCCTCTCGTTTGTGGGGTAGACCTATACTCAATGGTCGTGGCATGAACCGTCGGTTGCCAAGCGGTCGAAACGGCCGTGTTGCTCATATCGTGTGGTGAGTACGCACCAGTGATGCCGGGTGTGCGACGGTAAATCTCTTCGCGATGGAGCAACTCTTCGCGAACAATCTGCCGTATTGTTGATGGAAGGTCAACACAGGAGCTCGGCTCTACACTTGCCACCGTTGTGACATTAGCCAGATGACCAAACTTCGGTATTATTCGTCGCATCTTCAGCGTCTCAAAGGTCCTGCAGTGGCGAATGACGTCAGACATGGTATCCAAGCTTTCTTTGCCGATCAGAAAATTGTAGACGTCTTCGGTTACTCCTTTCAACAGATGTCCAACTTTGTCATCTTCAGACATTTGAGAGTTGACTATCTTACACAGTTTTAACACTTCTTTAATATAAGTTGTACAGGTTTCTCCGGGAACCTGAGCTCTTTGCGAAAGCGTCTGTTCAGCGCGTTTCTTTTTTGCACTAGAGTCTCCAAAACACGCTCTGAGTTCCTCGACGAAAAGCTCCCATGAAGTGAGCGTATCTTCGTGATTCTCATACCCGACGAGCGCTGTGTCGGTAAGGGAAAATACAACATTGGACAACTGTGCGGTCGAGTTCCAACCGGCTCACCCTTCAGTAGTTCGTGAGCCACTCGTCGACATCTTCTCCGGCTTTTCCTCCGAAAGTCAGTGGCACCCGATAGTATTGACACGGAACGCCAGGTGCTGGCCTTAAAACTGCGTCAGAGCCGTCGGGAATCTGGCAGGCGTATTCAGGCATGTCAGGTGAGGGTGGCGGAATTCCGGCAAGTCGACGGCTTCGGCGAAGTTGTAGCAGCGTAGGCTCCGTGGTTACGAGGTGTACCCAGCACCGTCCACCAATTTGTTACAAGCACGGGGAAAAGGGGTTTATTTAGGCGTGCTAGAGCAGGAACAGCAGGCTACGAACAGCAGGAATGGCCGCTGCACAGTCGTCGTCCTTCTCTTATTTTCTCCTTTTGATCCGCACGTCCATTTTAAACACTTGGACGCAACAATACCTAAGGAATGACCTAGAATAATTACTTGAGCTAGAGACGACCTCGAAGTGCTCCCCAAGGGCTCTTCCAAGGTATTCCCTTGATCATCGACCAAGGGTAATGACTGGGTCTGTTGCCCCTTAAGTCTCCAAAGCCTATTCCAAACTTTCGCCTCCTGTGTGTAGGAATTTATGCCTGAGAGGAATCTCTCCCAGCTCGTTCTCCTTGCCTGTCGCCTTGTCCGCCTTCCGTGCGATTTGATGCGTTTAATTTCTACTAGATTTTCTGCAGTTGGTTATCGATGCAGTGTGTTCCATGCTTTATTTTGCTTCTTGCGTGCCTGTCTGCACTACTCATTCCACCATGGAGCGCGTCGTTTACATGAACGTACATTTGTTTGAGGTATGCACTTTTCTGCTGCATTGATAATAAAAGCTGTAAAATACCGTACTGCATTATCAATACTAAAATCGCTGATAAAATCTTGTGTTAAATGAGTTGATTCGTTAAACTGCTTCCCATCAGCCGTTGTAATCTTCCATCGAGGCGTATGTGGCGAACGGTAATGTTGGTCTACTAGTTTAAGTATTATAGGGAAATGGTCACTCCCTAGTGGATTTTTGATGACCTCCCAGTTCAGGTCAGGAATTAGTGAAGGAGAGCCAATGGCGAGATCAATGGATGAATATGAGTTATGCGTGAAGTTAGAATATGTGGGTTCTTTTTTATTAAAAAGGCATGCACCAGAGCTTACAAGAAAATTTTCGACGAGACGCCCTCGAGCGTCACACCTGGAATCTCCCCACAGACTGTTGTGGGCTTTGAAATCACCTACGATCATGTAGGGTTCAGGAAGCTGGTCCACTAGGCAATAGAAATCTGTTTTTTTTGAGCTGTTGATTGGGCGGCAAGTATAACGAGCAGATTGTAACTAACTTGTTAAATAAGATTGCTTGTGCGGCGACTGCCTCAAGAGGCGTCCGAAGTTCAAAAGAGCGACATGCTACGCACTTATCAACTATGATGGCTACACCACTGGACGAGGCGTTAGCATCGTCAGGATCTTTCCGAAAAATGGTGTATTGTAGGAGAAAATTTGTATGTGTGGGCTTCAAGTGAGTCTAGTCTCTTCAACACACAGCACCCCTTGAATTGTATCTATGTAGGAGTTCTTTGATATCGTCTAGGTTATGGAGCAGTCCTCTAACGTTCTATTGGAGTATTTGTGTTTGCATAATCAGAAACGTGTTAATTGTGCTGTGTGTTGGAGAAACGAAAATTAGCTCATGGGGCCTTTCCTAGACGCCATGACACGAAGTTTGTCTTTTTTGGAGCGGTCCATAGAGTCGCGCAGCTCCTTAGGCGCTGGATGAGCCGTCACGGTCGGTGTTACGTCCATCGCCTCTTGCGAGCGCTGTGTTTGACGAGAGGGCTTCGTCTCAAGAGATGATACCCTTGAGGCCACCAGCCCAGAGGTCGATGGCCACTTCTTCTGGGGCGGCGGAGCAGCGCTGGCTGCAGCCGACAAGAGGGCAGGTGGCGTCACCGCCGGCTCACTCTGCGTGGGCCGGACAGCCGCCGGGAGCCGTTGTGGTGCTGCCCCCTGACGCGCCACTTCGGCAAAGCTGTTCTTTGGCAATTAGGATGCCCGCCTGCGTGCTTCTTTAAATGAAATATTCTCTTTCACTTTGATGGTTACGATTTCTTTTTCTTTTTTCCATGATGGGCACGACCGCGAGTACGTGGCGTGCTCTCCATCACAGTTCACACAGTGGGGGGTGTTTTCACATGACTCAGCGAGGTGTTCATTAGCACTGCATTTCGCACAAGTTTGCCGACCTCGGCAGTTCTGTGAACTGTGCCCGAATCGCTGGCACTTAAAACATCGCAGAGTTATGTAGGGTCTGACCCGGATCTTGACATATCCTGCCTCGATTGTCTCGGGGAGCGCGCTTGAGCCGAAGGTGACAATAAGGTGCTTTGTTTGAATTTCTTTCCCGTCGCGCCTTATCTTAGTCCGTTTCACATTAATCACATTTTGCTCTTTCCATCCTTCCAAATGTTCGGCCTCGGTTAGCTCCATCATATGTTCATCTGAAATTACGCCGCGGATAGTGTTCATAGTTCGGTGTGGGGTCACGGTCACTGGAATGTTCCCAAAAGACACAAGGTTCTGTAGCTTTTCATATTGCTTATCATGAACTTCCAAATGGAGGTAACCACTAGCTAGCTTTGTAGCTTTGTAACCGGGGCCTATAGAATCGCACAAACATTTCGCTACAAGGAAAGGTGAAATGACTCACATGCTCTTTTCTGGTATTTCAGAATGTATCACATGATACTTTGGAAAGTTTTCACGTTGAAGGCCATAAAACTGAAAGAAGAGGCCAAAGAGGTGTGTTGCCTCCGCCGGGGGGCCGTAAAGGTCCAAGCACCCGGTATCGGCTCAACCCCCAGGATCCCCCTTCCCCCGGACACGGCTAAGCCGCGCAAGGCTACACGCGGGAGGGTCCAACCGTCGTGTGCTCAGGTGCGAATCTGTAGCGAGTTGAACATACAGCAAAATATTCTCTAGACATAGGCTATCCATATCATTAGAAATAATTGTTAGTTGGCGACCTCTTTCTCTTTCAAAATATCATGAATTTTGTCCTGTGTACACAATGAAATATAATGTGTCTGTGCATGGTGTTCACACTGGAAATTAAAATAACAAGCGGAAGTGAAAAAATACGGATGAGGGAGCCGCCATTGGTGCTTCTGATGCGCTTGTTTTCCTATTGCCAGTATTTTCAGAAATAAAGCGAAAGTATGAATAAAAGCCGTGCACGTCCACGTCAGCAAAGATGCAGTTAGCGTTTAGCCACAATAACATTTTAAGGCAAAATGCATAGGCAACTCAAAAGAAACCATAAACAGTTTTGGGTAACAGGACTCTCTGGTACTTACATTTGAGGAGCAGGTGGGGGGGGGGGGGGGGAGGGGCTTCGGCCTCGCCGGAAAACTCCGGAGGAGGCTCGAGCCACGGAGCCGCCCCGTAGTCGGCGCCTATGCGTAAAACCATGTTTTGGTTGTGTAAAATTTTGGCAGCGTCCAGTTTTGTGTACGAGACGCGCCTTCATGTCATACAGTGCAGAAGAAAGGACCGAGTTCTATCCTGAGCTGCCAAAAACGAAAGGGCCCGCCAGACACACACGTACACTCGCACGCGCAAATACAAATAAAAATTTTCATACTTTGAACGATTTATTTAGCACATTTCATACATAGGCAAAATACTTCCAGGCCTGCTTAGATTGTGCGTCATATTTGTTTGCTTCTTACAAAACAATGTGATGCAGATAAAATAACGAACTTTCTTGGATGTTTAAAACCTCTTGTACATACTTTTACCTTTATATTTTGCGTGTTTACTCGCTGTCATAAACATTAATTTCGCATGAAAATTGTTTAATCATGGGTATGTTCAATTCACTAGAAAGTCTGAGTTTGTGAAAGTCTGTAGGCTAAGTAGACGTGCTTGAGCGTAATTTTTGTTAGTGCGTACGATTGAGCCCGGCTGAGGGGACGTTTGGGTAGTCTGAGTACGTTTGAGCCCGGCCGAGTAGAATTATGGTGAGTCTGAGTGCAAGTGAATTCGGCTGAGTCGAATGCTTGTGAGTCTCAGCCCGAGTGAGTCCGGCTGAATGGACGTTTGGTGAGTCCGCTTCAGCCTCAAGCAACAAATATAATTTGTGAGGGGGCCTGATTTTCGTTTATTATGCTGACCTAAGGTTACTAGTGCAGGTCACTGCACCGGCCTCGTGTTCGTTGGAGCTGAGAGAAAGATAGAAGCAACTGGACTCGTTGAACATCTCTTGTACGAATGCAGAAGACACAGAAAAATTTCATCAAAGCACCTCTTTTGGAGGTCATGTGCATATCAAGTAGGCAGCGTATTTTGCGTGGGTAGTCTGTCTCTTCTCCAGCGTTACCTGTTAACACATCTAAAACGATCTAGTTTTTATAGTGAAAACCATGAAACACATATTCTGTGTGTAATATCGTACCAAATACGTTGAGTGCGCATAGCACGATGGTCACGAACACGAATACCACAAGGCCAGTGAGGATGAGTTGAACACAGCGCACTTGCCACTGCAAATGCTCCACGCGAGAATCAGCCTGGTACGGGGAGTACTGCTGGCCCCGGCCACAATCGCCCGCACCGCCAAACCTGCAGATCCGAAGAGCCGAATAAGCCCGAAATCGGCTTCTTTCCGTTCGGATTTCGATGAACGTGCGTACGTGTCTGGTTTTCCATCCGGTGCGTGGCTCTTGTGTTAGCTCCGTCACGCGACATACGACAACCACGACGCGTGAAAAGCGGAGTCCGAACGGGCGAGCGGCGCGAAGGCTTCCTTCCAGGTCCAGCGCCCAAGCTCGGAAGACTTCATATACGCGTCGAGAAGTACAACAGTAACACGATTGCTAACACTATTCAGAGAACTGTGGCGCAGCGAAAGACGAGGTAGGACAGAAGCTACATAGACAGGCGCACACTTCCAACATATGCTTCCAGCAGAACACATTTTATATAACAGGTGTACAGAACGTGCGCAACAAGCACAAGCGAAAGTGATATCCCAGAACGATATATTCGTTAGTGTTGATTATAATAGAAGGCTCACTTACACATGAATCACCTTCCTTCCGTTTTGATGGAATAGCCCTCAGCCAGCTTACGCGCAACCGTATCAGGAATTCGTTTTAAAATTCGACTAGCTGATGGTGCGGTACACACGTGAAATGCTTACAGTGATGAGGAACGCGTGAGCCAGTTCCGTTCCTCAATAGAGAGGTTTAGTTTCACGTACGCAGGAGCTTTGCGCACGCAAACGTAAGAGTTCTATGTACGCTACGCGCCGAATGCTTGAGACGCTTATAGTTTCGCGTACGCAACAGTTTGTTGTAGGAGGTCATGTCTAATTGCACCCTCTGCTGGCAGACCTGAACGCTATTTCAGCCAAGTTCGTTCAAGACGAGCCGGAGTCAATGCGCCATTCTCGCACCTCGCACACAACGCGTCTGTGCTACCTTGCAAGTGCTGAGCTCTCTGCCTGCATGGCCTAAGCTGCAAAATACCTCGCAGCTTTCTTTGTGATCATCATTAATTATCTGTGCTCTCGTTGACTTCGAAAAGCGCAAACACGCAGTCACTTCGATGACTAACCAAACGCACCGTCGGCACGGTCGGATGTGATCTTGAAAATGCTCTCGGCTGTTTCGAGATATCGCGTGAGCAGCTCGCAGAGCCGGTCACGTACGTGGGGCGCGCAACCCAAAGGCGCAGATTTAGCGTGCGTACGTGAGACGCGACAGGGCTGCCTACGTTCTGCGCATGCGCACTTCGATCCCGCAGGACCTATACGTACGTAGAGCTTCTACGTAGGTGAAACTATAACTGTCTATTGACAACGTCTGCGCAAGTCAGTGATCGGCCAGTTTGGCCGTTGCATACCTTAGCGCAGATGACCTACATTTTGTAAAATACTACCACAGGTCACTCTATAAGAGTACGCTTCTTTTCGCAACGCTGTTTTTCTTTTCCGTCTTCCGTAACATGTCTGAAAATCTTAGTAAATAACTTTGACGGCGCAGAAAAAACCACCGCCACGTCAAACCTTGAAGCTACCTTCTTTAGAGTATGTGCCACTCTGACAGTATTGCACGACTACCAGTCGTGTCTTCAGACGCTGAATTTCCCCATTATTACGCGAACATTTCAACTTTATTAGCAGTGCTTCAGCGACAGAAGATAACACCACACTGAGAAAGCCAGCAGGATTGAGGCGGGAAACTTGTAATTAAAACGAGCTTGTACGGCGTCATGGCAACATTTCTTTAGTGGCGATTCTAAATTCGCAGGTGCGATCGTTCCTTTTACTGTCTTGGAATGGGCGGAGTAAAAGGGTAAAATTGCTTGTGTGCACGGGACGGTACATCCAACAAACGTGGCTGTCAGAAAAATTCGTAAATATCTAAAAACTGTCAACAGGTTGACAAATGAGTGAATTTAAGGCGTTTCCCATGTTCTTAAAAAATTCAACACATCTGCCGCACATTGCTTAAATGATACATCGGAGGCCTACATCTCCAAAGTGACATACCTTGCGGTTGTCTAGAACCTTATCTAAAAAAGTTGTCGCAGTTTCACCTGAAAGGCGAAGCATCAATTGCGATAGCAAATTTGAAGAGAGCTATACGGAGTAATGATAGCAGCTTTATCAGCTGTATAAACTTGGACATGCAGCAGCACCGGCAACACGCAGAACTGTTGTCGATGCCGCCGGAGTTTTGCCCGCGTTCGCTCAAAATGCGTGCGGCGTTGGTGACTGTTGCTGGAGCCTCTGATATAAATAGGCACTTGGTGCCGCAGCTAAACGTCGCCTCCCTTCCCTGCCCCTACCCCCCCCTCCCCCACAGCCTTTCGCGAGTCGTAAGAAGGTACGTTTACTGTACATATACGGTGATTGTAGAGGAGGAAAGAGATGCCTACTTCTGCAGCCCTCAAGAGAGCAAAGCGCAGAACGCGCGTTTGTTCTCCGCCGTGCGTTCACTCCCCGTGAAAGCGCGCGTCCCTCGCGCCCTTTCACTCGCACATACAGCGTTCGGCGGCGCGCGGCGATGATTTCATCTCCATTGACGTCATACGGAACCTCACGGCGACGGCGACGGCGACGGCAGAAATCTGCTTATGGGTGTCCATATAATTGCTATCGCAATAATAAGCATTGATGCTGGCCAAAAAAATGTTACCTCAAACTGGCTCCACATACGATCAGATGCCAATGCTTTCTTCTGCAATATCACCAGGGGCCGAATTCACACAAAGCTTTCGTTCGTAAGTGCTGCTTGCCATTGGCCTTCGCTGATGGTATGTCGAACTCCACGATTGGCGGACACCTGCTACTACGAGCAGTTTTAGCCTAAGAACGTTTTTGTGAATCCGCCCCCTGAATCAAGCTTTTTTCCCCTGTTTTGATGAACAAGTCGATGCATCGCAACGCTGTCTCTTTCAAGAATTTGATTAAGGACTCGGACTTTCTTTCTGAACGTGGTCTTTCCCTTTATCATATTAATGCACAGAGTATGAGGAACAAGGGTGAAGAAATTGAAAGTGAATTGGTACACCTCGACTATGACTTTGATATCATGGGCTTCTCGGAGACATGGTTTTCTTCACAGTCAGACGTGGTCAGCGTGGGAAATTACAATACGGAATCAATATTTAGAATTGGAAAACGCGGTGGCGGTGTATCTCTGTATATTAAACAAAATTTACCTTATGAGGCGTGGCCCGACTATTGTATTGTGTGTAATGATTTCGAGGCAGTTACTGTAATACTCAACAAGGTTGTGATAGTACTTACCTACCGCCCCCCAGACGGTAACCCTGACGCACTTCTTGAGTTTTTAGAGAAGCTTCAACATGATGCTAATTCCAATCGATGGTTCATGATATCATTTGGTGATATTAATATTGATGTATCAAAAGATGGTCCTACTAAACTAAAACTAATGGAATTAATGTTGTCCCATGGCTGTGAAAACATCATTAACACCCCTACCAGAATAACAAGCAAATCAGAAACGACCATTCATCTCTGTTTCACTAATTTATCCCCTGACAATGCATTAGCCGGAGTATTCAGCTCTGGTATAAGCGACCACTGACCTTTTTTTGCACTATTAACAAAGCCAGAACTGCAGAATTCTCCAAAATACATGCGTAGAGATATAAACGATACAAGTATTCTCCGATTTCGCTTTCTAATGCTTAACTGCAATTGGGATGACCTGTACCGAGAACCTGATCCATCTAAGGAATACAACCTGTTTATGGTGAAAATTGTTAGTAATTATAATACTGATTTTCCGTACGTTGTTGTAAAAAAACACAAGAGTTGCTCTCTTGTGTTTTTGGAGTGGAGTGGATTACGCCGGCACTTCTAAAGCGGATAAATAAAAAAAAAACTTTGCCAGCATTTTTTGAAAACAAAAGAACAAACTGACCTCATTGATTTCAAAAATTTCAGAAACAAATTAACAGGGACCTACAGAAGGCGAAAATAAATTTCTATGCCTACAAGTCTTCTACAATGATTAACAACTCAAGAATGGTTTGAAGTTCAGTTAATAAATTGATAGGAAGAAAACAGGCCACTGTCCCTAGCGATACACAGATAAATGATACTCACTTCAGTGGCAAGGCACTGGCAGACAAATTTAACCTTCACTTCCTTGAGGCAGGATCGTCAAGTAATATAGCGCAAGCGACTGACCTTAAACCGGCTGAATGCTATATTGAAAGCTCTTTCACTAATTCTTTGTTTTTATCACCTGTTACCGAGGAGGAAGTAGCCACTGCCATATGCTCACTAAAGAAGAGTTCACCAGGCGAAGATGGCATTACCGCAGTACCTATCAATGCAGTTGTTGATTTGATTGTTGCCCCATTCACTTACATATGCAACAGACTCTTCTTGATGGGAATTTTTCCATGTGCCATGAAAATAGCTCGCGTAACAATAATTTTTAAAGGAGGTAATAAAAATGAACTTCAAAATTATCGCCCAATATCTATATTGCCGCTTTTCTCTAAGGTCGCGGAACGCCTGATATATGAGGGTATACTATTTTATAGCAAACAGAAATGTCATTTGTGAGGAACAGTGTGGATTTCAACCAGGTAGATCAACTCAGACTGCTCTACTCCGTATTAAGGATAGCCTACTTCATAGCTTTGAAAAAAAGTTTTACACTGTGGGAATATTTCTCGATTTCCGAAAGACTTTTGATTCGATAAAGCATGACATATTAATTAGGAAGCTACAAATGTATGGAATACGCGGGATTGCGCTTGATCTAATGAAAAGCTATCTTTGGGCCAGGAAACAATATGTACAGCTCCATAATTTTTAATCTGATTTGGGCGTAATTAAGTATGGGGTTCCCCAAGGATCGATACTTGGCCCCTTACTTTTTATACTTTATATAAACGACATAGTAAGCATTCCTTTCACACCAAACATAGTCATGTACGCCGACGACACCAATGCATTCTTTTCTGGTTTAGATCTCCTCGACATTGAGATAACCGCAAATTCCTGGTTGGATAAACTAAAATTATGGCTTACAGTCAACCAGCTAGAACTAAACATAAAAAAGACCAAATTTATGCCAAGCAAAAAAATAGGTCTGTAGATCATGCTATCTCCTTGACTTTTAATGGAGAAGATATTGCGCAGGTAAATAAAATTCAATTCCTAGGTGTATGTTTTCAAAGCGACCTTAGTTGGTCTGACCATGTGGACAACCCTCGAATAAAAATATCAAGATCAATCGGTCTAATTCGACGCTTGCAGCATCTCCTTCCAGGGAGAGTTAAACGGCAGCTTTACTTTTCTTTTATCTACTCGCAAATCATGTATTGCATTTTAGTCTGGGGTACATGTAACAAAACAAATACAGAAAGTATAATTCTTCATCAAAAACGCGCCCTAGGTTTTATAACTACCTCGCTCCCCACAAGCATGTCTCTCTTTCGTGTGTATAATGTACTCCCATTCCCAGAGTGCTACAGGATGCAACTAGCCATGTTAATCTTCAAAAAAATTAAAGATAATTTCCAGATTTTTTCTGACACATATTTAAGCAGAGATATTACGTATAATCTGCGTACTGTTGCGTTGGTCGGGCCAATGTGCCGGACTAACTATGGTGTACAGACAATTGATAACCAAATTGTTCTATTGTGTAATAAGATTCCTAAAATAATTGAATACGCTAGGGAGGCTAGAAACATTACACAATTTAGGAAGCGAATCATGGATGTAATAAATAGAACACAATTCTAAGGTGCATGTGCTGAAAATATTTAATGTATGTAATATGTTTCATGTATTCATTGTTTTCACATCACATTTAAACTTGTAAATGGTGCTGATCATATTGCATTCTGCATTTAAAGCTGAGGAAAAGCTTTTTTTCTTTCATCTCTATCTTATATCTCTCTAATTGCTATAGTATTCCTCGTTTCTTCATTGTTTGTATGTAAATTACTGTATATGCTGTACACTGTCTTGCTGTACCTGCCCGAAGTGCCTCATGGAGAGTGGGCCTAGTCAGGAGACACACTCTCCTTTTGCCCCCTTCGTGGGTATTTTGTGAAAATGCCCAAATAAATGAAATGAAAAAATAAATGAAATGAATCTAAAGGAGACGAC
Source organism: Dermacentor silvarum (assembly GCF_013339745.2). Taxonomy (NCBI): domain Eukaryota; kingdom Metazoa; phylum Arthropoda; class Arachnida; order Ixodida; family Ixodidae; genus Dermacentor; species Dermacentor silvarum. The sequence continues at coordinate 29,689,115 of NC_051156.1, forward strand.
GGTTGCACCGAGGTAAAGCCCTTAAGAAGCCTAAAAACTTTTCCACAGACAGGCCAGCTCTATTCTGAAATGCATTGTCCCCGTTTACCTCAATGCACAACCGCACCGCCTCGAATACCTCTTTCAGAGAAATCCAATGAGACAAGCCTTCGACATCGATTGAAGGTACATCCCCAATCGATTGGTTGCTTTCTATTAATGTCCCTATTTCATAAGAGTTATTTACTATGAATGGATCATTCAGTTTCAGTGATTGTGGATGCTTCTGAAGCTATCGACTGACTAAGCACAGGAAACATTTTCACTAACAATGCACCTGAAATGTTTACCTTTACCGTTTAAAAAGCGAGTCTCCGCAGTCAAAAAAAAAAGTCGCAGTTTCTCCCGAAAGGCTAAGCATCGATTGCGATAGCAAATTAGTACACAGCTACAGGAATTAAGGGCAGTAATGCTATCGACCCTACAAACTTGTGAAGATTGGCTAACGAAATAACAAGCATATTGTGACGGGGCGTCAAATAGATAAAAGAGGGACAGGATACAGGGACTGTTGACAGCGATGGCCAGCCAAGATGGCTCAACACGCGCAGCGTTTTCCCAGAGATCGTCGTCTTCTTCCTTAATGCAAGGAGGTGGCCCGTAAAATCTAACCGCCCTGGCGGGCTGAGCGCCGTCTCGGCGCAGACACGAAGAGCCGACTGAAAGTATACGGCTTCAGTCGGGATACGTGCACGACGTCACGAGATGGCACGGTAGATGGTGAAGAACTGTTCAGTGGGGTGATTTCATAGTTCACGTCACTACGTTGCCGTAAAACCTTGTAAGGCCCGGTGTAACGCGATAAAAGCGTTTCGGAGAGACCGACGCGACGACAAGGGGTCCAGAGAAGCACAAGTGATCCCGGAGAAAAGCAAAAGACGACGATCGCAGGGAAAACGCTGCGCGTGTTCAGTCATCTTGGATACGGGCGCCTCCTTGCATTAACGAAGAAGACGACGATCGCCAGGAAAACGCTGCGCGTGTTCAGTCATCTTGGATACGGGCGCCTCCTTGCATTAACGAAGAAGACGACGATCGCCGGGAAAACGCTGCGCGTGTTCAGTCATCTTGGATACGGGCGCCTCCTTGCATTAACGAAGAAGACGACGATCGCCGGGAAAACGCTGCGCGTGTTCAGTCATCTTGGATACGGGCGCCTCCTTGCATTAACGAAGAAGACGACGATCGCCGGGAAAACGCTGCGCGTGTTCAGTCATCTTGGATACGGGCGCCTCCTTGCATTAACGAAGAAGACGACGATCGCCGGGAAAACGCTGCGCGTGTTCAGTCATCTTGGATACGGGCGCCTCCTTGCATTAACGAAGAAGACGACGATCGCCGGGAAAACGCTGCGCGTGTTCAGTCATCTTGGATACGGGCGCCTCCTTGCATTAACGAAGAAGACGACGATCGCCGGGAAAACGCTGCGCGTGTTCAGTCATCTTGGATACGGGCGCCTCCTTGCATTAACGAAGAAGACGACGATCGCCGGGAAAACGCTGCGCGTGTTCAGCCACCTTGGCCATCGCTGTCAACAGTCCCTGTATATAAATCCTGTCCCTCTTTTATCTATTTGAGGCCCCATCACTATATTGTCACGCGCGCACAAGCAAATATGAACAGATCTCGCTCGATGACCGCGGGAACTCGCTGTCATAACGCTGGAGTCAGGAAGCGCTGCCACAGCTGCGAGCGAATCTGCATCTCGCTTCAACGCGAACTAAACGGCGAAAACACAACGCATGGCGACGCCCCGTGGCAGATCGCTTTCAAAATAGGGCCCGCGCGGCCGCGCCATACGCAGCAGCCGCCGGAGTAGAACGCCCTCCCCTCCCCCCGGTGCCTTGCGCGTGACGGAAGAGGGCGCAATTCCTCCCCGCTTTCCTCCTTTGTGCGAGTGAGATTGAGCCGCCATCGTGGACTCACCCACGCACGCTTTCACTCGCATATGCAGAATACGGCGCGCCTTGACGATGTTATCGCCCATGGACTTAAGACGGGACATCACGGCGACAACAGAAATACGCCTGAAGGGGCCATAGAATTGCTATTGCAATAAGAAAGACTGATTGATTGATTGATCACATGTGACACCCTCGGTGGCGCTGATAGCGCTTCCGATTGTCGCGATCCTCCCTCGAAAAGGAGGCCTCCCCTCTCCCCAAGCTTGCTTGCGCTTGCGTCCGTCTCATCATTTGACGCACGTGCGACCGTGATGGGACACGCGGGGATTTCCACAATAAACGAACTGTCCCGTTTAGTGAAGGTGATGAATAGGACACTATCTTAATCTGGAAGGCTTCCGAAATTTCTTTCGAACTTGGCATTTTGTCGCAGTCAAGAATTGTTAGCGAGCAGAATAGTGGAACGCAATCACATCTACTGCGATGACGCGATAAATTACCATCCTCTCCTGGGGCTCCCTTGTGTTCCCACAGCCTCTGGGTGAGTCATTGCCCGGTTGGCCCAATGTAAACCTTTCTTCAAGTCGCACGTATCGCGACACCTGTGAGGCGCTGATAACGAATTCGTTCTGTTAATTAGTGGGGCACCGGAAGGTACTTTTGGAACATACGGAAATGCGCGAACACAAAGTAGACAACAGTACTGGCCTCAAAGAGACAAGGTTCGCGGCTTGCCGTTCAGCCACTTTCTTTAAATCGTTTGACACTTTATGGAAGTAGGGGACTACCTGCTTGGAATAGCATATGCTTGGGCATGTTGGTAATCTACAGTAACAACTTCTTTAGCGTGCAAAGGACACATGACTGTGTCCACGTCGCTCCTTTATCCTGTGTTCTTTGTGCGCTAAAATGAGTAGTGACTACATGCACCTTCTTGTTACGCTTCTGTTACTTTTATTTTTATGCAAGTGCGCGCTTCTTCTGCTTACGGAGAGCCTTTGAGCAGTGTTTGTTTGTTGACGGTGCCTGGCAGGTAATTCGTGGCCAGAGATATACGCGAACTGGGGTGCTATGCAGGATGCCCCGAGTTTGGAGAAAGTCGGGATCTTCACGAGCTCTGGCGACGCCCCAAGATGAAAGAACCAATGGTACCAAGACAAAGTTTGTCCGTTGGCACGCCTCCAGTTTCATTGGTTTCTCTAGATTCACTCTGGGCCCTTCGCCGTTGCCATACGGGCAGTCGACAAACTGGGGCTCACGTGATCATAACGTCGGTGCATGGTAGTGCCTTCTTTAACTTGTTTGTCATTCCACCGAGAGCACTACAGGCACAAGCAAGTTATCAAATAAATGTATTTATTACATTATTATTAGTTGCTTTACCGCGATTTATAAGCATTTTAAAGTTTACAAGATGTACACTGAATACCTGTTTGACTAATTTATAATTTAATACGTTTCGCGTAGTACCACAAGGGAACGCTCCCCGTCCTCCTCTTTCCTCTCGATTGGATTGGCTCGGCTCGCTAAGTGCGTCCGTTCGCATTTCCGAGCACAGATTGGCGTGCACTTGGCTTTCGCACTGGGTTTTCAACAGATCGCTCGTAACTCCTTCTCTTTCCTCTGGATTGAATTGGTGCGGCTCACTAGGTGCTTGTATTCGCATTTCCGAGCACAGATAGGTGTGCGCCCGGTTTTCACACCAGAGTTGCAACAGATCGCTCGTTGCACGCGCTAAAGTAAGGTTGCGAGACGAAGCGAGCATCGGCTAGTGCAGAAGTGGTTTGCCGCGCGCTTACCGGGTAAGCCCGCAGGAATGGCGGAAAGCAAGAGGTCAGAAAACTACGCTTTATTTTTTTTTACTTTGTGATGCACCTTTATATTGGCTAGTGCCGAGCGATGGCCTCTAACAACCCCAGGAAAGAGTCTTCAGACTGGGTAACCCCGACGGATCCGTGGCTTCTAACAAACGCAAGAAATGGTCTTCGCAGTGCACGTGGCCGTTAATTGACTGCCACCACATCCATCTCATGTAGGACTCCTGCAGCGGTGCAGTTACCCAATACCCACCGCTGACGAGGTGGGGCTTCACTTTTTCACGATAGCTATCTATATTTTGCGTGTGAACGCCCATGATGGGGTCCACAAAGTTCACGCTGTGGTTGACTGTTTCCCAATGCAGATTGAAGCTCGCCCGGTTAGCATGCACTAAATTTGGAACGCAGTTGTATACGGCCCATTCGACACTGTGAATAATGGTCGCCGGATGAACACTCAGGGCAATAATGGGGCCTAGTGTCGCCGCGTCTCATCGATCGACCTTAAAAAATCGCAGCACCCCTGTGGTCGCGCCGACCATGGTCCTCGATCTTTAAGACCACGGTAATTTTGGTGGCTCGGCGGAACGTTGTCGGCCGTCATCAGGCGGCCTCGATTGCATTTTGCTTGGCGCGAGGAAGGCACTCGTCAATTTACGCCATCTTCCCGGGTCCAGCGAGTGGAGGTCGCGCCCGCAGCTCGTCTCTCACGAGCTCACGGGCGTAGTTCCTCCAGTCGGCGATGGCGTGTTCCGATAGAAGAAACAAGACGCCGGCCATCTCCTTCAACAGCCACACGTCTATGCTTTTGCTCACGCTGTGCGTGAACCAAATCCCTTGCCGAGTGGTGGACGTTCCGACGGCCGAGGCGGTCCGTGTTGGCGAAGTAATTTCCTTCGCCTGTCTGCTCGTGCAGCGCAACGGTACCCTGTAACTGCGAGAACTGCTTTCGGCACCTTTTGCACCGAAAGGCAGCCTGGCGTCCATTCTGAGTCTTCCTGTACAATGTGACCACTTCGCCTTCGTAGGTTTGTTGGTCCGCACTCGGATGACGCCGCCGGACCTGGCCTGGCACTGGGGCGCGTTGGACGCACAGTGCTTGAAGCCGAATCAATTGCACGAACTCTTCCTCCGCTGCCTAGTCACACCAATCTGTGCTCGGAAAGCATAATTTGTCCGCCACGCCGTCTCCGCAAACGAGGGCCTTCGCCTAACTCGTCACACAGCCAGCGCACTGATGCTTTGGAATAGTGAAAATGACGCTGAAACTCTACGTAGGTTATGTAGGTAAACGGGTCCAGACGATAATACGGACGCTTGCTGCCGCTGGATGCGATGATACATGCTGCTGCCGCTGCCGCCATGTTCCCGAGTTCAACTCGAGGGGGGATTGGCGATGTACGAGTTTGGCCCGAGTTTACCTGACAAACAAAATCATAGGTCACGCCCCGCGCGAGGCATGTAACTCTTGTGCGCGCACCCACCCTGGTTCGGCCACACCCAACTTATTTTTTGGCAGCAGCGACGCGGTGCTCAGCTGAGAGGCCATCAACAATCTTGACCGCCGTAATTAAACACGCACAACGCACTGTAATCGGTTATGTACTGAGCAACACTACCAAAAACAAAGCGTCGACTTTCACTGGCTTATGCATATATCTTCTTAGGCTGTAATGGACCCACAACGCGGTTCATTGCCTGCATTGTGGCGACGTAGCACACAGCAAATAATTATCAGCACGCCACTGTAGCTGCTTGCAAGGCGTCGATGCGCCGTGGTGGACGACGATGCTGAGCAGTGCGTAGTGTTTTCCGACGCCAACGTATCGCAGCTCTCGTTTCAGATGGCTGCTGTCATCGGTAATGTATCGGAGCCGCAGTGTCGCAAACACGGTCAGCGTCGAGAATCGCTCGCTTTTCTAAACCCAGTGCGACGGCACTTCTTCGCCACAAGCACTGTCCACTAAACAGATGCAACACCTTCCTCCGTTCGAAGTCTAATTTCATAACCCCCCACCCCTAGCCAGCCAAAACGCCATTGCTGCGGTGTAGTTACGATATCCATCTGCGATGGCTGTTAGCTCAGCAGCAGAGGCAATCGGCAAGCACCTTGAAATGCACAACACAATCTAATACTGCGTATATGCGCATAGAGGCACCTTCACTGGGCCAGCAATAACAAGCGTTGCTGGGTCGCACGCTCTTCTTCGCAATGCATCGCGGAGGCACACAGATACCGGTACATTTTCACTGTGCTGCTTCACTATGGACGCTAGAATACCATACAGTCATTTTGCAGCGACAGCAGGTGTTAGAAGTACAGGTGGAACTACGGAGCGCCGCCGCCGTGGACTCGCTGCGTCGAACTTCGGTACCTCCGCTCCATCGCGCCTCGAGGTGCAGGAGCGGTCGCGTGGCCGACATGCGGGCGAGCCGACCCCTATTGCGCATTTGTGGACGAGCGGTCGCCGTCTAGTCGAAGCAATTGTCGCCACGTTGCGCCCTTGTTTTCATTCTATTTGTGCGATGACTAGCTGTGCTATTCGTTCGAGCAAGCCGTGAAATGGGCAAGTGTTTTGTGCCACGGTGCAAATCTGGCTAGAAGACCTGCACTGAAAAAGTGTCGCTTTTGTAGCGTTAGCTACACTGGCCTAGCCAAGCCCGTTTCGCGCGGCACATCAAGAGCCGTGCTGCGCATGCGCAAGGATCAGTGATGTCACACGGCTTGCGCACCGGAGAGCCACCGGAGCCGGCACCTCTCGCGCACTCCGCCGCCGCCGCGCGCGACTCACCGCCGCCGGTCTGCGCATTCCAGAGGAGTGACGTCGTAGCCGTGGTAGACGCACTGGCGCCGGCGCGCTCGCTGTGCAGTCGCCGTCTGACACTGCGCTGGAGCCGCTGCGCTTCTGACTGGCGTTTGCCAGTGTGGTATAGCCATGGAGAAGGAGAGCGCAAATGCTGCTCAACAGCGCAGAAGAACGGAGAAGCTTGACTCATCGGATCCCGAAGTAGTTGCCTGGCAATTAGCGGTTGAGCGTAGGAGGAATGAATACATGTGCCACATAATACGTATACCGCGTGTGTGTCATTGGAGCAGCAGTAATCATGACAATCAAGCTAATCCTTGACAATCTAGACAACCAGGAAAGCTAAGAATAATCAGCTGAACCTTTGCTAACGCTACGTATATCCTGGCATAGCCGAGCTAAGCCACTGCAACTTTTTTGCTGCACCCCGAGAAGCGGACCGCCCGGAAGATATGGCGCCATGCGGTTCCGCGCAAGGCCGCGTGCTGCAGTCGACTGACTACGTGTGCGAGAAGCACTTCGAGCCGAGGTACGTGACGAAGACGTCGGAAGCAGTCTACAAAGGACACGTTCTTGTGAGTGCACCACGAAAGGCGGCTTTGGCAAAAGACGCTGTACCGACGAAGTCTCCCGACTGCCCTCCTCACTCCACAAAGATAGAGAAAAAAATAAGAAAGGTGCCTGCGGACCGTTCGCACACTCCTGCCACCAAACGTAGCCATGTGAGACTCGAAAATTCTGTCCCCGTGCGAGAGCTACGCTTGTAACAATGAGAATATTCGGGGTTTCACATGCTAACACCACGATATGATTATGAGGCACGCCGTAGGAGGGCACCCGAAACTTGTGCAATCTGGTGTTCTTTAACGTGCACTGACATCGTACAGTACACGGGCCTCTAGCATTTGGCCTCCGTCGTAATGCGACGGCTGCGGCCGGGGTCGAAACAGCGACCTTCGGACCGAGCACCACGCCGTGGACTGGCTACGCTCGTAAAGACTCCACACATCCAAATGGACGTGCTCCTTAAAGGACCGAATGCTGTCTCTGGGCCACTATGTAAGACAGTTATCGCTCGTACGTCAACAGAGAAGAATAGGAAACCCACCTCCCCTTCTCGCGGTGCCAAACCAGGACAAACTTGGCTGCTGGCACTTCGTTAAAATTCAGTGTTTTATGTGCGACAAGCTAACGTTAACAAAGGTTGTATTCATCACACATTTTTATGCGCAATCAACGACGGCTAATTGCTTCGAATGTTCGAGACAGCAATCGACAGTGCGTTTTGCTGCTGTAATACTACGGCTAATAAGGTATTTTTGTCTAACTAGGTAAACATCACTTCAATAAACAGAACTAACTTCTTTCATATTACGACGCGATTTCACTGTCATATGTTTAAATGCACGATTTCACATGTCCGAATGCGACGGCATCCTCCTATCGAAAACCTTCGAGCTGATGAATTGAACATATCCAACACATCTCTATGGCTGTAGAGTCAAAATCTCGTACTTGTTCGCCGTTTTTATCTTTTTGCATGAAAGCTGATTTTTTTTATTTATTTCGCGTGGCGTTGACGGCCCCGAAGCGACCATGCATGATACCTCTTATCCGCCACGGGTACTGTGGCACCATCTGGGGCCCTCTGCACAAAACGCGGACCGAAGTTCTCCCTTTCCGGAGGCGCCGTTGGTCCACCTAAATACTTCTAACACCGTGCCCGTCTCTACGGTTAGAGTGTCGTTTTCAGTTGGTAAAGCGGCAGCCTCAGTGAAGCCTCAGTGAAGCGGCTGTGGCGAACAGCCATGCAACGGCGCTGCATTGCCATTGTCCTAATAGACAGGGAATGGACAGATCATTGTCATGATTGACTTTATCGAGAACTGCACTACAGCGCCCCTGGCGACTCCTCACCGTATGAACTGCCTCGTGCGTGCGACCCTCTAGAATGTATCGGCTTGTAAGCTTTCGCCTCACTGTGGCTACTCGCGGCAAAAAGTACAAAATTTAATAATGCGCTGGATCTCCGTTTCTCATCAGAAATTTAAAGCATTCAAAACACAAAACAGATAATTTAAGAAAGAAACTGTTAATTTTATTTGTTGTATTTTAACGTATTCGATTGAGGGAAAGTGTAGGTGCAAGAATGCACCGCATGTGCCCTCTTCGCGATCGACGGAGGATAGAAAGATAATGCCCGAAAGAGGAGGCACGTCCATGACGCACCCGATAAAGGAGTGGCAAGCGGCTCACGAAAGGTGTTCAGATAGACAGCCACACCGTCACGGTATTGCTAAACTGCGATAATACGTTGCTAACAATAAGCGGCGCTGGCGCGTTTCGTTGCGTAGTCCTCTGCGCAGTCCTCTGTCCTCTCGAGCACTGTGCCGCGCAGGGAGCGCTCATGTTGTGATACGCGGCTTTATCCCGACATTTCTTTTTGCCTGCTGTTTTTGCGCGTTCCTTGCTATCTCCGTTCACTGACTGCCATCGCGCAAACTCGGGCAAAACTCGTGCGAACGAGGAACTCGGCGCATCCTGCATAGCACCCCAGCTCGAGAATTCTTTTGAAGCCTTTAAGTTAGGAAGCACAATGACCTATGATTTTGTTTACCGTACTCACCTTAGCTGAAGATGGGGTGTTCGTATCTAGAGCCTTGAATACACTAGCAAGTTCGAGTGATAATTCGGGGTGCTTACAGTGTCGTTCAGTGGTGGCGCATGCGCTTGGTGGAACGTTGCGTGTTTATGCAAAGTTTAAAGTTAAGCTCATGGTCCAGCTGAACTTCAAACTCCTTGCTTTGTGCGTACGCTTTATTAGCTGACTTTCATCTTAGGTGACCACCTGCAAACTCGACCATACTGCGCCATTTTGCAACATTTTCGCCAATTGTTGCTCCTGAAGGAACTGTTTCACAAGGCTGGTTTAGCATAATTAATAATAGCGCTTAACCGGAGAAAACTCAAAGGATCGTCGTTTTTTTTTGTGTGTTCTCTCCAATTACGTGCTGTTCGTAAAATATGCACTACAAGAATTGTCATGACCCTCGGACGCTCGATAATATGGTATGGACACGAGAGCTCTCTGGACACATTGTAAATAGACGGCTAAGAATTATAATTTGACCTAATTACTGCGTTGGGGTGGAGCATCCTCTCACCCCCATTCTCAAGTCATCGTTACCACTAGATCCGAACGTCTCTCCCGTTCGGCTCCATGAGTAGTGACTGATCTAGTAATAACAGGCTAAACTGTGTAGACTTGTTTAGCCATGTTGGAAAATTACACCCAGGAGTAATTCACCTTGGGCATTCCCTGAAAGCTTCCTTTCATCTCTACCTAAAGCAGAGTAATTCGTTTAACAAATTAATCTACAGAATGAGAAATACGTGAACCTGAGTTGCTATCGAACCAGATTATGTCAACATAAAATGCTTACTTACTGTGCTTGCGCAGCAGTTTCCACTCCCGCAGGCAGCAGTGGCTCTGAAACATCTGTAGCAAGCGGAGGTACGATAAGCGGTCCCTCTGCCGGTTCAGGTACCGAGGCTTCGTGTATTCCCGAACCACTTCCACCACCGGCAGAGCCAGCGCTGCCACTGCATCAAGAGCGCACAGCATGTCACAGCTAACTCAGGTTGACAAACATGCCGCACCACTCATGGAGTACGAGACCAAATGCGTGCTTGCTAATGTCTTTGGACAACAATGAAGCCCCCATGTGGGAAAAGACGTTCTAGGAATTATTCCACGTGCACCGTTTGTATGGTCAACGAAAATGTGCTTACACTCAGGAGGGTCGCACAGCTGGTATCAATAATAGAGCACGATGGCCATGCTGCTGGTGTGTATACATGCTGTAACGTAGCGCAAAATAGGAGGAAAGAAATGACAGGAGTTTATTTCCTCATTTCTTGCAATATTTTTCATTACATCAGTGATGGTGCATGAAAACGAGAGCCTAATGTCAAGAAAAAGTTTGGCAGGTGTTACACTCTTGTAACAAAAGAAGGCGAAAGCCTGCTGCATATTTGGTAATACATGAAGTTATACAATCGGGGTTTATTTATTTATTTACTCTTAAGATCAAGACATTTCAGAGAGTAGTGGGTAAGACGTACAAAACAAACGACATATTCAGTAATGACAGTTTTGAAAGCGTTTGTATATGTGATTGAAGCAATGGCGGCGGCAATGTAGTTCCACTCGGAGCTTCTGGCGGAAACAAATGAGTTAAAGTAGATAGTGTTATGGCAATGAGGTACACCAACTTTGTAACGATAGTCGATGCGTTGGGAAATATATACGGGTGGTAAAAAGAGTGAGTCACGTAGCACATGGCTAAAATTATATGGAAAAGGCAGAGATGGGACGACGAAGATCAAGCAAGCTGACAGATGATTTCATTGGGGTGACACGAGCTGTTCATGAATACTTCGATAGAATAAAGCGCGCAGCGCGATGTTGGATTGCTTTGACAGAACAGACGAGGGAATTAACATGGGGATCCCATATAGAAGACGCATGTTCCAATTTAGGACGCACCAATGTTTTATAAGGTAGGAGTTTTAAACTGCTAGGGGCAAGTGATAAATGACGCCTCAAGTAAGCAAGTGATCGATTTGCGATATTGATGATGGTGGTCAGAGTGTACTTGCTATGAAAGGTAATGTGGACGCCTAGGTATTTGTATGAGAAAACTTGAGACAGCGGAACATTAAGAAAATGATTACATGGTGGGAAATTACTTACATGGCAGGAAATTCTCATTACTTTACATTTAGTTACGTTCAGTTTCATCAGCCAAGTATCGCACCATGCAGAAACCCTGTGTAGTTCTGCCTGAAGGATGACAGTATCAGTGGTTGCTAATATTTCGCTGTAAATTACACAATCATCCGCGAACAACATTATAGAGGAGGAAACGTTATCGGTAGGTCATTTATGTATATAAGGAAGACGAAAGGGCCCAGAACTGACTCTTGAGGGACACGGTATTTTACATGAGAGCTGTTAGAGTTATAGTTGTTAACTGACACGAACTGCGCGCGAGAGGACAAGAAGCATTCAATCCATTGTAAGACATTAGTATCCAAATTAAGTACGCCGAGTTTTAAGAATAAGAGCCAATGGCAAACAGAGTCGAAGGCTGTAGCAAAATCGATGAAGACACAGTCGATGAAACAGCAATGGTCATGTCCAGAAAACAAGTCGTGGGTAAAGGAGAGGAGTTGTGTTTCGCACGAATAAGTTTTCCTGGAGCCATCTTGATGCGCGTTAAAGAAGTAGTTTTCTTCGAGGAAAGTTATTAAGTGACTGTAGATGACTTGCTCCATTAATTTACAAGGTATGAAAGTCAATGAAATAGGCCTATAGTGGCCAGGAGGGAGTACATTGTATGTCTTATGCAAGGGAACCACTTTCCCGACCTTCCAATCCCTCAGAAGTTCACAGGTATCTAGTGACTGCGAAAAAAGCATCGACAACATTATGGACGAATAAAGTTTAGCATTTTTCAGGAACTTTGGATTGATAGCATCTTCGCCTGGTGAAGAAAGTTCTATTTTTGCTATCACTATATCAATTTCAACCAAGTCAATGATAAAGGAATCCATTAGTGGAAAATCATATTGAGCAAGTTTTGGAAGTGAGGTTGGTTAAATATCTGCAAAGGAAGATGAAAATACGTCGTTTAACGCAGAACAGCAATATGGTCTTGAAACTGTTGCACCATATTCACGAACGAGCTCCACAACTGTGTTGCTGTCGATCTTCCAGAATTAGTGCAGATTACTAACAAGTAAAGAGGGAAGTGTTGTTTGAAAGGGCGAATCCTTCGCTGACGACAGCGCATGCGCGTAGTCATTGGCCGTGTTGTGGTAAGCTACATAACGAGAAACGCTGCAAAATAACCTAGCTTTCCTGTAAGGACGTTTTCTTTTTTTTTATTGAGAAGCCGTCTCAGGGATGCGTGAACCAGGGCGATTTGTTATTGCTTTTTATCCTTCGTAATGGTATGTATTTGTAAGTTTCGTTGTCTTGGACTTGAATAAAAGCCAGTTTTCACGAATACATCTTTCTGAAAATTCAAAAATGAAGTCAGTCTAGAAAACTTCAGCGTTAATAGCGCTTTTATTACCCCGACCGTGATCCTTGATTTGCTTTTCTGCTTTTTTTATCGGCGGTAAACAATTTTTAATTGAGAAGTGCATCGCTAAATGGTCGCTCAGACTGGGTAGCATAGTCACATCGCCAACTAATGAAGGGTGCGTGGTAAGCAATTTAATGGGTTGTGCAAGGTTGAAATCTGAACAATTGTTTATGAAATCACTACATTCAGAGGAATTAGAACTTACATGAGGATGAGGCTCCGACCAACAAATGCCTAGAAACTTCAAATCTCCCACTAAAAATTAGGGTGCAACAGGGCAGAACTTCATGTAATTCTAAGCAGAAACTAGAAGGATGTCCAGGAGGGCGGCACAATGAACATTGTCTTTATGATGGAGACAAATGCAGACACAAACTAGCTCCAAGGGCGATAGAACAGGAATAACAAAAGAAGTAAATTCATTGTCCACTACAATTAAAGCTCCACCACCAGTTAGAGTTTCGCGATCACACCCATAAAATGCATACCTTCTTTCGCAGTTCAAAAGCTCTGAACTGTCGATTTTTCGGAAAGCCATGTTTCAATAAATACGAGACCGTCAGCGCAACACGTGTAAGCCAACGATGATAGAGTATCATGCTAGTTCAATAAACTTCTGATATTGCAGTCCAAAAAGGAAACATTGCTGAAAACATAAGAACAAATATTTTTTTGCGATGCCAGTGGGGCCGGCACATGCGTTCTGGCCGCTTTAGGTGCAAGGGTGAAGGTTACTCCGCCGTTCGATTAAGTTCACGTACTGTCGGTCGTTTTACAATAGGTACACGTTTACATGGTACACGTTTACAATAGGTACACGTTTTTTAAATGCGAAGCATTTCTTGCCCGCGGCTCTGTACGTCCCTCCCGTGTCCCACACCCCCACAGCGCATGCGCGTCCCCTCCCCCTCTCTCTCCTTTCCTACGCTCCCCCCTTTTTCTCCTCTAGGAATCCTGTACGGAGCGGTGCCCGCGTGCCACACCCCCACAGTGCATGCGCGTCCCCTCCCCCTCTCTGTCCTCTCCTACGCTCACCCCCTTTCTCTCCTCTAGGCATCGGGAGCGGCGCGCACGACAGGTGGTGCGACAGCTGCATACTCCGCTGGGGAGGCCACGGTTGTTCTGCGGTATGAAAATGACGGACGGCGCGCGCGACATTCTCTCTCCTGTGCAGCGCCGCGATGATCGCTCGGGCCGCTGCCGCGAAACCATCTCCCGCTCAAGCTAACCATGTCCCCGCTGCTTCGCATCCACACATGGTTCCGTTTAGCGGGAGATGGAGTAATCTTTTGAGAAATAGCTTATTGTGGCGCAGCTCATACGGCTGCCCACTGGCAATCGCAAATTTAAGCAGTTTCTTGCGCGAGTTCCCCATCGTCTGACAAAAATCTTCGCTTATAGATACCCCAGTGCCTCGAAGTTTAGAGTTTTGAGATAACACACTTGCTCTGACCTTAAATAAAGAGATAAATCGGTCTGCACTTGTTTGGAAGGAACACGCACAACCGATGAGCGCGAGAAATCCTGCCATCTGGCAACTGCAGACCGAGGCACTTGCATAACAATTCGCGCACCTGTTCCTCCGCACTAGCCCATGATTCTGTGCCACAATCTGCAATGACGTAGAAGACAAGATTTACCCTTCTAGCTCGATCTCCCTGACCATCCAGACGTGCCTGTAGTGCTGCATTTTCTGCTTTAACCGCTACAGAAACCAAGTTCTCCAAGTTTGGGTCCTCGTGACTATTTTCCAAGGAAATTACTTTGTCCTCTAGAGCAGACACCCTAGAAGTTAAGTCCAGGTCCTTTGAGTCAAGAAGTTTTTGTTTTTCTTTTACTTCGTCAATAGATATGAGGAGCTCATCGTGGCGTGTGTCCAAATCTGTACTAAGCTCCTTGATCGCAGCAACAATTTCCTTATGCTGCGCACTACTACATTCATCCTGCAGCGAATCGGGATTAAGTTCAACATCGCCGCAGAGTAGAAGGGCTTTTGAAAGAAACACAATCACTAGTAAGCGGGGAAACGTTGTTAGAACTTTTAGAAAAATCAAAGCTCCTTTCTTAAAGGAATATGGTTGAACACGAAGCTTTCTCCCATGCAATTTGAATCAAAGTCAAAGTCCAAAGTCAACGACCACGCAACGAACCCAAGAAGTGCTGAGCGACCCCATGCCATGCATATGGGATTTGACTGCTTGTATACGATTGAATTTGTGAAGGTTGAAGTAGAATAAAGACACATTTCGTTACGTTGCATAGCCTTTATTTTAGATCATGTAGCCGTTGATTACACGCAGATACTCACACTTTTACGGACTACATGCCGTTGCCAAAAACGGGATTGGTCTTACGGGCACGATCGCACTCGCGCTTACGTTCGCGTACAGCAGCGCAGCACCCGCGGCCTACCCATGGTGACGGCCGGGAATGCATTGTGTGACGCGCGCAATGCAATGCAGATATATACACGTCGTCTGGGTAGCGTGGCGTTGCAGTTCCCACTGTTCTTATCAGTACATGCGAATGTAAACTGTAGCGTTCTACGATACATATATCGGCGCGGTTGTTCTATTGTGTGCTTTAATGCGCAGATTCATCATCATCATCAACGTGTTTATTTCACCACGAGGTGAAAAGATACACAAGGTGAAAAGATACACAAGGTGAAAAGGGAGAGCCGGAAAAAAAGCCGAAATTTCTTCGGCTTGACAGAGCTCCGGTCTCCCAGACAGGCATGGTAGCGGCTGGATGTACCAATATAATCACGTATAAAGTGTGGATATACGAGTATTCTAAGCACAAGCACATGGAGATACTTTCATGTTATTGTATAGAAACTATAGCTATAATACAGTTGTGTCAATTGACTCTCAGTATACAATCACAATCTGTTATCTTGCATATTATGATTTGACACAAACTCAATCGCATGTAGCATAAGAATGCAAAAACAATATATATATATATATATATATATATATATACATACACACACACACACACACACACATATATATATATATATATATATATATATATATATACACTCACATATATATGTATAACAAATTTCACAGAAATATACAATAAACACAAGTTACCATCAGGAAACGTTGTTTTTTTAGAAATTATTTTACATACTTGTAAATACATCTGCGCACCTATTTTAAAAAAAATAGAAAACGAAAATCGGCATAGGCTGCTGCTTTCGCGACAGACACCCGGCAACGTAGCCTAGGGCGTTATCACATCCTAGAAGTTTAGAAGCGCGAAGACTCCCTTTGCAGCATCCAGTTCACAACGCAAGCCCTGCCGCGCGGCCCGGGCACAATCGCTGTAACAGAAACCTGGATGCTGGGGTTCATAGTTCTTCTTTCTTCTTTCTGGAGTTTTACGTGCCAAAACCAGTTCTGATTATGAGGCACGCCGTAGTGGAGGGCTCCGGAATAATTTTGACCACCTGGGGTTCTTTAACGTGCACTACAACGCAAGCAAACGGGCGTTTTTGCATTTCGCCTCCATCGAAATGCGGCCGCCGTGGCCGGGATTCGATCCCGCGATCTCGTGCTCAGCAGCGCAATGCCTTAGCTGACTGTGCCACCCCGGCGGGTAGGGGGTTCATAGTTAAAAGTCTGAACGTATAAACACAACGAGAGTACATCATAAGTTCTGCGGAACTGTTAGAGCATTTAACAATGCACATCTATAACAACAGATCCAATGTTTTAGTTTCGTTTAGAGATAACACATCAACATTTTGTTGGTTGAAATAGTTAAGCAGGGAAGGTAGTGTATGTTTAAGGCGTTGACAGCCATAATTAGTAAGCGAGAAAGGGATCTGCCATGGTGCCTGGTGACGATATGAATATGTATTTCTACTTTCTTGTAATGTTGCCAGGGTTAGGAATGAATCGAGTCTTCCCAACATAGCATTTCTATAGCTTAGTAATGTTTTGAACTAATATATGTCACGAACTCTGATTATTCTGTTTTTTTTTTGGAAAAGCTCTTGCATGTGTTCAAAAAAAGAGACGTTTGCTATCGCCCGAATCGCTTTCTTTTGAAGGATTTCCAGCATTTGAATATTTTGCGCGGTAGTGTTACCCCATATAAGGGAACAGTAACTGAGGTGTGAATGGAAAAGAGCATGATAAATGAGACGCTTAACTTTAAAAGGTAATGCACTTCGATTCCCATTTAACACACCAACAACTTTTCGTACCTTTGAGCAAACATAACTAACGTGTTCATTCCAGGACATCTGCGCTGTGAATATAACGCCTAGGGTTTTTATGAATGACGTAATGTTAACTTTATACGGACCCAAGACAATATTATCTGGCAATGTTGTAGAACTTCCCGGAGCATGAAAAATAACGCATTTTGTTTTGGTTTCATTGAGGATGAGGCCGTTTGCCTTAGACCATGCTCCAAGTCCATAACAAACGGAGCTTGCTATAGGGGTTATTTCTTTTAAATCTTTACCTGTGAAGAAAACAGAGCAGTCGTCTGCATACGCGATAAATTTACACATATCACCTACTTGTACAATATCATTAATGTAATACAGGAAAAGTATCGGGTAAAGGATGCTACCTTGGGGCACACCCGCTGTCAAAGGTTTTATCTGCGATCTGTTCTCATTAATTTCAACAAACTGATGTCGGTTTTCTAAATAAGATCGGATAAGTTCAAGTGTTATTCATCGGAAGCCGTATTTTTCCAGCTTTATCAGCCGCAATTTATGGTTCACTCTATCAAATGCTTTGCTGAAGTCTAAGTATAACCCTAAAGTCAGAAGTTTTTTTTTTCAATGTTCTCTAGAATAATAGGTATCGACGGAATCGGCAAGAGAAGTGGAACCGGAGGATATCAAGTTTATCAGCGGTACGTGGAATTACCGTCATTTTTTGCCGTTTGAAGGTTTCACGCCGCGCTAACGGAGCTAACACTACAAGAGTAAGGGGCCAGCCGAACGCGCGTGACCCGTGTCCCGTGGCTCGTGAGTGCTCGTGAGCCGCCGCTCGCTCTCTTCGAGAGCGACTCGGCGCTACCGCCAAGTATCAATGACTGACGCATCCGACACAGCAAGAACTGCACGGGAACTGAACCAGGAAAATAACAGCGTTGAAATGCATGTGGAGACGATACAAGAGCAGCAACAACTGGAAGCGGAGTGGACGTATGACGAGAACAGCGGGAAGGCAATGAACATCCAGGAAAAATGGCACAAATGGGAGAGGAGAGGAAAGACGACTAAGGTGTATATAAAACCCACAGCCGAGGAAGCAGACCAACAACGAACGCAGCAAGCCGGAGCAACAAAACCTTTTGCGGCAAACATGCCACATTACAGGAAACCGAGACTTCCACCTTTGCCAGTGGACGACACGAAGATCATCTACAGACCAAAGGCGGGATTACAACTCTCCAAATGGACATTGGTGGCAGTGACACATGCCATCGGCCGAGCTAGCAAGTTGTCCCAAAAAGACTTCTATGACAACATCCGGATTCAAGTGCAACATGTCGAGAATATAATCATCGCAAGTACACCAAACAAAGACATAGCGTACGACATGCTCCTCAAGATCACCAACATCCAGCTTGGAGGATCCAATTACGAAGTTAAAGCAAATGTCAAGACACCAGATGGCATCAGCAAGGGCGTAATCTACAACATCCAGCCAGGAACGATTGAAGAACTACTTCAAGGGCTACGAGTATCCGCAAGATACACGGTTCTCGCAGCACGCATGCTGGGAAGATCGTCAACAGCACTCATCTGCTTCGACGGACCGCACGTCCCATACAACATCATATATAAATGCTGTGACTACCGCTGCAAACCATACAGGAAATCCGTGCAATACTGCAGAGCCTGCGGGGAACTAGGGCACCGGCAAGATATCTGCCCGAAACCCCTCATCAACTTCTGCTATATATGCGGGATGGAAAATCGACACGAAGATCATGACTGCCAACCCAGCTGTAGAATCTGCCAACAACCCCATGAGACAGCAGGAAAGGAGTGCCGACATAAACTCAAACCAAATCCACCACCGTACAAGATCAGATTGCATTGGGAAAACAAGAACGAAGAGCAGCAACGCAGATGGAACTCAACTTCCGACTCCGACTTTCCGGCACTATCCGAATCAAGCAGTACCTCACTACAGAGTCCACGAAGATCCAGAAGTGACTCCAAATCAACAGGCGGTCAAGCAGACGAAAGAACCCGGTCAAGATCACGGTCTGGATCACGTACCCGCAACCCAGAAAAGCGAGTTACGTATGCAGACGCTGCAGGGGGAAACACACGAGCACAAGAACCCACGGAAACCGAACGAGATCTGCGAGCACAACTCCAAAATCAACAAGCCCTCATTGACAAGCTCATACGAAGGTGCAAAGAACACGACACCGCCAATCAAGCCTCGAAACCTCAAGGAATGCCCAACATGCCATCGCCCCTTACGGAAGAAAGAATCAAGGAAATTGTAACAATTGAGGTCCGGAAGCAGATACAGGAGGCCATGACCACTTTTGCAAAGGAAATAACCCAACAGCTACAGCAACACCACCACTCAGCTTGCCCCTATCCATGCTACCCTCCAAGACCTCAGCAACTTCATGTCCTATGCCAAGCAGAACCACGTAACGAAAGCCACAGTAGAAAAGTTGCCCAACAACACCGACACGGCTCGCAAGAAAGCACGTAAAGACCTCCATAATGCTGCCAGACCGCAATCCATGGCCTGGGGCGACAACAACGATATTGATCAAGATGGCGAGTAATCCCAAGAAGAGATTCCCACAACTTCCAATGAAGTTGTGGCAATGGAACTGTCGCTCTATACGAACCAAAAGAACAAACCTCCAGGAGCTGACCAAACAGGAACAACTAGATATCATCGCTATCCAAGAAACCTATCAGACAAATATACGCATGCAGGGATATGATACACACACCGGATCTCAAAGAACAGCCATCCTGACGAAAAAATCTCACCACGCAAGATCACACAGTCCAGGGAACAACCATGGAACACACCCTAGTGGAAGTGCTACCTGAGAAGAAGACACACCAAAGTCTATATGTCCTATGCTTATATAGTCCACCCAGGGATCCGTTATCTGACTTTGTAAAGTTCATCACGGAAGCCAGAAGGCTATCTAAAGGCCATCAACTTGTAATTATGGGGGATTTTAATGCCCCCCACACAGCATGGGGTTACCAGCACACGACCAAGAAGGAGCGCGAGTGCACGATTCGGCACAACAGAATTACCTCACACTCTGGAATGATACTAAAGACTCGAATAGGCAACAGTGTATCCAGGGATACAAATCCCGACCTCACCTTTACAATAGGTATCTCCAAGGCCGAATGGACCCGACTGGAAGAAAATCTCGGCAGCGATCACCACAACCTTCAACTAGAAATCCTGCACCATAAGAAGCCGAGCAGAACCGGAACGGCAAGGCTGCCGAACTGGAAGGCCTTTAGAGAGCATGACATAGAGGAGAACATCAAAAATATTGAAGACTGGCTCACCGAAGTGGTCAAGACGGCGGAAAAGCACACTAAAGTCATCCAACTCACAATGGACACACCGGCCGTAGACTCTCATCTCCTACAACTTTGGGATGCCAGAAGAGGCCTACTGAGGCGGTGGAAAAAGATGAAACATAACCGCAAACTGCAGAAACGGATCGCCCACATAACGAAGCAAGCAAAAGAATACGGAGATAAACTCAGCAGTCAGAACTGGCATAAGCTGTGCGACCAACTTCAAGGCACACTCAGCAAAAAGAAGACCTGGCATATACTGCGAGCCCTTCTAGCTACCACCAAAACCAAGACACAACAAAGACATGACCTCAAGAAAATCATTCACTCTCATCCAGGAACTGAGAAACAAATTTTGGAAGAACTCAAGCGTAAACTTGTCGGAGACAATGCCCCCAAGGTCTCAGATCCCCGACCGTACAAAGGCGAACCAAACCTGACCCTCGACAGCCCTTTTACGCTTCCTGAACTTCACGCCGCTCTTGCCAAATTGACCCGTAACATGTCGCCAGGAAATGACAAGGTGACCAACAGGATCCTACGAAACCTCCCGGACAAGGCCCTAAATGGGCGCCTCGACTACATGAATAACTGCTGGGAAGAAGGTAAGCTCCCGGCAGAATGGAAGCACGCAGAAGTCATTATGATTCCAAAACCCAACAAGCCACTACAAATCAGCAACCTACGGCCCATCTCCCTGACTTCCTGCGCTGGAAAGCTTCTCGAACACATGGTTCACGATCGCCTCACCACGAACCTCGAAGACTCAGGACTCAAGCCTGACACAATGTTCGGCTTCCGACAGCTCCTCTCAGCCCAAGATATACTTTTACAGCTCAAGGAAGACCTCTTGGACTACCTAGAACGCCACAAAAAGTTCTCTATTTTAGCAATAGATGTAAAAGGAGCCTTCGATAATGTGAAGCATGATGCAATCCTCCAGAATCTGCAAGACACAAACTGCGAAATCCGGACCTACCAATACGTACAGGACTTTCTCAAGGATCGCACGGCTACGGTGGGCATTGGCAACATCCGAAGCGACAAATTCGAAATGCCCAACAAAGGCACTCCACAAGGGTCAGTCATTTCACCTTTGCTATTCAACCTCGCTATGATTAAGCTCCCGCAACAACTCGTTGACATCGAAGGTTTAAGCCATGCAATATACGCCGACGATATAACGTTATGGACAAAAGCGTCGACAACCGGCCGACAGCAAACTACCCTCCAAGAGGCAATCGATCTGATAGAACAGTACCTATCAAGATGCGGTCTCCAGTGCGCCCCCGAAAAATCAGAGCTACTTATACTGAAGGCAAGGACCCGGGGAAGACCACCAGCCTACGTCGACCCAGATCCCAACGTCACACTCAATGGAATCGATATACCTCAAGTTGACTCCCTCCGCGTCCTTGGCCTCACCCTACATAAAGATGGTTCTGGCGCAGCTACACTTCCGAAGCTTCAGAAGACCCTAACACAAGTAACTCATCTCATTAGGCGTATAACCACTCAAAGAAGAGGACTTAAAGAGCAAGAAACCGTCCAAATTGTCCAAGCACTCCTTATAAGCCGGATAACATATGGCACCCCATATCCACTCCTCAAGAAAGCTGAAATTGAAAAACTCAACATCGTCATCAGAAAGGCAATCAAGAGCGCACTAGGACTTCCCAGTACGACCTCAACCACGACACTACTCAAACTTGGCCTCCATAACACCTGGGAAGAAATGAGTGAAGCGGACAGGGCCAGCCAGCTGGAACGCCTTAAGCTGACTCAAACAGGAAGAGCAGTACTTCGTAAACTCGCATACAGCGAAAACTTTATACCAGACTCAGACGTGAAAGCCCGATTGCCGCCACTTATCCGTGACTATTTCAGTCGCTCCAATACCTCGAAACATGCATGCAACACACCACAAAGACAGAAGACAAGCAAGAGTTCGAGCGCTAAGCAAGAAATACTCAAGGAACCCCAACACGAGATATACAGATGCGGCAAAATACCCAGGTAGAAGAGCCTACGCAATTACCGTGACCAACAACAAAGGGCTAGCCGCTGCCACCATACCGGCCAGAAATCCAGAAACGGCGGAGGAAGTGGCCATCATCCTCGGCATCGCCACATGCAAGGACGCCGCAACCATCTTGAGCGACTCGCAAACGGCATGTAGAAACTTACAAAAAGGCCGAATCTCTGCCGCAGCCGTGAAAATTCTAAAAGAGCTATCAAGACGCCAAGAACTACCCAAAACCTACGTCGTATGGACCCCAGGCCACGAACACCTGGCAGCAAACGAAGCAGCACATGCTGTCTCCCGAGAACATACCAGCCGGGATTTCCTGCCGCACGGGATCCGGAAATCGACGAGGGTGGAGGACATTCCCATCAACTACGTCGTAATACTGTAACATTACCGACTCGAAAGAAGAGAATATCCTTTACCACATCCAAAATTAAGCAAGGAAGAAGCCACCGCCCTCTGAAGGCTAGAAACAAATACATATGTCCATGGAATTATCATGCACCGGATGCATCCCACTAAATTCTCATACCTATGCCGATATTGTGATGTACCAGACACCCTACAACACATGGTGTTGGTGTGCCCACACCGCGAGAAAAACAGTTCTGACGATGCCTCAGAAACGATACAAGCCACCGAAGAAACGTGGGAGGCAATGCTAACGGCACAGAGCCTGGAGGATCAGCGAACTCTGGTGGACCGGGCCCGGGCTGCGGCATTAGCCAACGGCTTTCTGGACTGAGAGAGCCGCCCACCTAGGGCGAAGAAAGAACACTTTCACGCTGTTTCTAGCAATAAACGTTCATTCCTCATCCTCCTCCTTTGATAGCACAGGAAGTACAGAAACCGGTCGATAATTGCCGATATTATTTTTGTCTCTCCTTTATGAATAACTATAACTCTTGCTACCTGCATATTGCGCGGGAAAACTCCAGTTGACAGGGAAATATTAAAAATGTGCATTACTGCAGGTGCAAGTAAGTCTATGACGTACTTAATTGGCCTAATTTCTAAATCATCTACGTCTCGGCTGTGGCTGTTTTTCAAGGATGAAAATGTTGTAATCACCTCAGGGATGCTAGTAGGCTTTAGGAATAAAGATTCTCTTAGTGAAGTTGTAAGCATTGTATCTTGAATGTCGTGATCTCCGCATCCTACTTTGACAAAGAAATTGTTAAAATGGTTCGCAAGTTCTGTACCACCTACAAAAGCGCCATCAATGTTCAACGTATCTGTTCGTGTATCGACTGGCTTCCGATTTAGTGATTAGTTTATTTTTTCCATACTTTGTCGCTTCTGCGCATACATTCATTGTTAAATATACGGCTGTAGTAGTCATTTTTCGCCTTTTCTTTTTCTTTGTTCAATTTATTCCTAAACTGTTTATATTCTTTCCACTTTGACAAGTCCTTCGACTTGATAAAAGACTGATAAAGCTTATTTTTTTGGTTGATTTGCCTAACGAATTCCTTCGAAATCCATGGCTTGCGCGACTTTCTTCGAAATCGATAGTTTTCAAGCGGAAATGATTTGTAATACATCGTTTTGAGTTTGCTCATAAACTTATCATATGACTCATTGGCATCTTCAAGAGTAAAAATATACCTCCACTCTATTTCGCGCACGGCTTCTCTGAATTTGTCTAACGTTTGAGCCGATATCTTGCGGTACGTTGTCTTTTCAGTGCACGCACTTTTAATAGAGCCTTTACGTTCTAGAAAAAGATATATAGGCATATGATCGCTGATATCACAGCTTATGACTCCCGATGTCGTGCTATCGATCGTCGAGTTTATTATGAAAGTGTCCAGTATAGGCTCGCCAACCACCTCACCAATTTTCTTTACCATTTTAACCAGATTTTCTTTTGGTTTCTGTGCAATAGATTGTTCTATTGTGCGCGCTGATGCGCAGATAGTTCCAATGTGTAAGTTGGCTTCCCTGCAGTGCGTTTTCGGCGCTCACGGACGAATCAGTGATACATAGAAAGATACGCTTTGTAATGAGACGCGGGTGAACCAACCTGCACAAATAGAAAAAAAAAACAGCTTGAGGATGCCATCGGAGCTGCATTTCCATACCCACTTTAGAGGGCGGTCGCTCGCATGCTGCTTATATGGTTCCCAAGTGGTGCTGGTGTCGTCGAAGTGACTGCGTCGTTGAACACATCCATGTGCCCAGCGTCGCACAAAAGACGTCATGGTCCTTGATGGTTCAGGCGCCGTAGGTCCTTGCGCCACAGGTGTCGTAGCCATTCGCCATATTGGAGAAGGGCTTTTGCATGGGGGACATAATGAACGCGGGTAAGCACGAGAAGATGACGTAGGCCATCTGTACAAATAGGCAAAAACAGTTTCAGAATGCTATCGGAGCTGCATCCCATGCCCAATGAAGAGGAGGGCCGCTCGCAGGTTACTTATATGGCCCCCGGGTGGCGCTGGCGGCGTCCAAATGGCTGCATCTTTGAACGATGTGCCCAGCGTCGCAAAAAAGACGTTATGATCCTTGATGGTGCAGGCGACGTTGGTCCATGCGCCACACGTGTCGGTGCCATTCGTCATATGGGAGAACGGCTATTGCATGGGGGACATCATGAACGCCGGTAAGCACGAGCAGATGACGCAGAACATGTGCACAAATAGGCGAAAAGAGTTTGAGGATGCCATCGGTGCTGCATGCCATGCCCACTGAAGAGGAGGGCCGCTCGCAGGCTGCTTATATGGCGGCGCGTGCGGCGCCGAAGTGGCTGCATCTTTGAACGATGTGCCGAGCGTCGCAAAAAAGACGTTATGATCCTTAATGGTGCAGGCGACGTTGGTCCCTGCGCCACACGTGTCGTAGCCAGTCGTCATATTGGAGAACGGCTCTTGCATGGGGGACATTATGACGCCGGTAAGCACGAGCAGATGACATAGGACATGTGCAAAAATAGGCGAAAAGAGTTTGAGGATGCCATCGGTGCTGCATCCCATGCCCACTGAAGAGGAGGGCCGCTCGCAGGCTGCTTATATGGCTCCCGGGTGGCGCTGGCGGCGTCGAAGTGGCTGCGTCGTTCGTTAAGCGATGTGTTCAGCGTCGCACAAAAGACGTCATGGTCCTTGATGGCGCAGGCACCGTTGGTCCATGCGCCACACGTGTCGTAGCCAGTCGTCATATTGGAGAACGGCTATTGCATGGGGGACATCATGAACGCCGGTAAGCACGAGCAGAGGACGCAGAACATGTGCACAAATAGGCGAAAAGAGTTTGAGGATGCCATCGGTGCTGCATCCCATGCCCACTGAAGAGGAGGGCCGCTCGCAGGCTGCTTATATGGCTCCCGGGTGGCGCTGGCGGCGTCGAAGTGGCTGCGTCGTTCGTTAAGCGATGTGTCCAGCGTCGCAAAAAAGACGTCATGGTCCTTGATGGCGCAGGCGCCGTTGGTCCATGCGCCACACTAGTCGTAGCCAGTCGTCATATTGGAGAACGGCTATTGCATGGGGGACATAATGAACGCCGGTAAGCACGAGCAGATGACGCAGGACATGTGCACAAATAGGCGAAAAGAGTTTGAGGATGCCATCGGTGCTGCATCCCATGCCCACTGAAGAGGAGGGCCGCTCGCAAGCTGCTTATATGGCTCCAGGGTGGCGCTGGCCGCGTCCAAATGGCTGCATCTTTGAACGATGTGCCCAGCGTCGCAAAAAAGATGTTATGATCCTTGATGGTGCAGGTAACGTTGGTCCATGCGCCACACGTGTCGTAGCCAGTCGTCATATGGGAGAACGGCTATTGCATGGGGGACATCATGAACACCGGTAAGCACGAGATGATGACGCAGAACATGTGCACAAATAGGCGAAAAGAGTTTGAGGATGCCATCGGTGCTGCATCCCATGCCCACTGAAGAGGAGGGCCGCTCGCAGGCTGCTTATATGGTTCCCGGGTGGCGCTGGCGGCGTCGAAGTGGCTGCGTCGTTCGTTAAGCGATGTGTCCAGCGTCGCACAAAAGACGTCATGGTCCTTGATGGCGCAGGCGCCATTGGTCCATGCGCCACACGTGTCGTAGCCAGTCGTCATATTGGAGAACGGCTCTTGCATGGGGGACATTATGAACGCCGGTAAGCACGAGCAGATGACGGAGAACATGTGCACAAATAGGCGAAAAGAGTTTGAGGATGCCAGTGGTGCTGCATCCCATGCCCACAGAAGAGGAGGGCCTGCTCGCAGGCTGCTTATATGGCTCCCGGGTGGCGCTGGCGGCGTCGAAGTGGCTGCGTCGTTCGTTAAGCGATGTGTCCAGCGTCGCACAAAAGACGTCATGGTCCTTGATGGCGCAGGCGCCGTTGGTCCATGCTCCACACGTGTCGTAGCCAGTCGTCATATTGGAGAACGGCTCTTGCATGGGGGACATTATGAACGCCGGTAAGCGCGAGCAGATGACGCAGAACATGGGAACAAATAGGCGAAAAGAGTTTCAGGATGCCATTGGTGCTGCATCCCATGCCCACAGAAGAGGAGGGCCGCTCGCAGGCTGCTTATATGGCTCCCGGGTGGCGCTGGCGGCGTCCAAATGGCTGCATCTTTGAACGATGTGCCCAGCGTCGCAAAAAAGACGTTATGATCCTTGATGGTGCAGGCGCCGCTGGTCCATGCGCCACACCTGTCGTAGCCAGTCGTCATATTGGAGAATAGCTCCTGCATGGGGGACAATATGAACGCCGGTAAGCACGAGCAGATGACGCAGGACATGTGCACAAATAGGCGAAAAGAGTTTGAGGATGCCATCGGTGCTGCATCCCATGCCCACTGAAGAGGAGGGCCGCTCACAGGCTGCTTATATGGCTGCCGGGTGGCGCTGGCGGGGTCCAAATGGCTGCATCTTTGAACGATGTGCCCAGCGTCGCAAAAAAGACGTTATGATCCTTGATGGTGCAGGCGACGTTGGTCCATGCGCCACACGTGTCGTAGCCAGTCGTCATATTGGAGAACGGCTCTTGCATGGGGGACATTATGAACGCCGGTAAGCACGAGCAGATGACGCAGGACATGTGCACAAATAGGCGAAAAGAGCTTGAGGATGCCATCGGTGCTGCATCCCAAGCACACTGAAGAGGAGGGCCGCTCGCAGGCTGCTTATATGGCTCCCAGGTGGCGCTGGCGGCGTCCAAATGGCTGCATCTTTGAACGATGTGCCCAGCGTCGCAGAAAAGACGTTATGATCCTTGATGGTGCAGGCGACCTTGGTCCATGCGCCACACGTGTCGTAGCCAGTCGTCATATTGGAGGACGGCTCTTGCATGGGGGACATTATGAACGCCGGTAAGCACGAGCAGATGACGCAGGACATGTGCACAAATAGGCGAAAAGGGTTTGAGGATGCCATCGGTGCTGCATCCCATGCCCACAGAAGAGGAGGGCCGCTCGCAGGCTGCTTATATGGCTCGCGGGTGGCGCGGGCGGGGTCCAAATGGCTGCATCTTTGAACGATGTGCCCAGCGTCGCAAAAAAAGACGTTATGATCCTTGATGGTGCAGGCGACGTTGGTCCATGCGCCACACCTGTCGTAGCCAGTCGTCATATTGGAGAATGGCTCTTGCATGGGGGACAATATGAACGCCGGTAAGCACGAGCAGATGACGCAGGACATGTGCACAAATAGGCGAAAAGAGTTTGAGGATGCCATCGGTGCTGCATCCCATGCCCACTGAAGAGGAGGGCCGCTCGCAGGCTGCTTATATGGCTCCCGGGTGGCGCTGGCGGGGTCCAAATGGCTGCATCTTTGAACGATGTGCCCAGCGTCGCAAAAAAGTCGTTATGATCCTTGATGGTGCAGGCGACGTTGGTCCATGCGCCACACGTGTCGTAGCCAGTCGTCATATTGGAGAACGGCTGTTGCATGGGGGACATTATCAACGCCAGTGAGCACGAGCAGATGACGCTGGACATGTGCACAAATAGGCGAAAAGAGTTTGAGGATGCCATCGGTGCTGCATCCCATGCCCACAGAAGAGGAGGGCCGCTCGCAGGCTGCTTATATGGCTCCCGGGTGGCGCTGGCGGGGTCCCAATGGCTGCATCTTTGAACGATGTGCCCAGCGTCACAAAAAAAGACGTTATGATCCTTGATGGTGCAGGCGCCGTTGGTCCATGCGCCACACCTGTCGTAGCCAGTCGTCATATTGGAGAACGGCTGTTGCATGGGGGACATTATCAACGCCAGTGAGCACGAGCAGATGACGCTGGACATGTGCACAAATAGGCGAAAAGAGTTTGAGGATGCCATCGGTGCTGCATCCCATGCCCACAGAAGAGGAGGGCCGCTCGCAGGCTGCTTATATGGCTCCCGGGTGGCGCTGGCGGGGCCCAAATGGCTGCATCTTTGAACGATGTGCCCAGCGTCACAAAAAAGACGTTATGATCCTTGATGGTGCAGGCGCCGTTGGTCCATGCGCCACACCTGTCGTAGCCAGTCGTCATATTGGAGAATGGCTCTTGCATGGGGGACAATATGAACGCCGGTAAGCACGAGCAGATGACGCAGGACATGTGCACAAATAGGCGAAAAGAGTTTGAGGATGCCATCGGTGCTGCATCCCATGCCCACTGAAGAGGAGGGCCGCTCGCAGGCTGCTTATATGGTTCCCGGGTGGCGCTGGCGGCGTCGAAGTGGCTGCGTCGTTCGTTAAGCGATGTGTCCAGCGTCGCACAAAAGACGTCATGGTCCTTGATGGCGCAGGCGCCATTGGTCCATGCGCCACACGTGTCGTAGCCAGTCGTCATATTGGAGAACGGCTCTTGCATGGGGGACATTATGAACGCCGGTAAGCACGAGCAGATGACGGAGAACATGTGCACAAATAGGCGAAAAGAGTTTGAGGATGCCAGTGGTGCTGCATCCCATGCCCACAGAAGAGGAGGGCCTGCTCGCAGGCTGCTTATATGGCTCCCGGGTGGCGCTGGCGGCGTCGAAGTGGCTGCGTCGTTCGTTAAGCGATGTGTCCAGCGTCGCACAAAAGACGTCATGGTCCTTGATGGCGCAGGCGCCGTTGGTCCATGCTCCACACGTGTCGTAGCCAGTCGTCATATTGGAGAACGGCTCTTGCATGGGGGACATTATGAACGCCGGTAAGCGCGAGCAGATGACGCAGAACATGGGAACAAATAGGCGAAAAGAGTTTCAGGATGCCATTGGTGCTGCATCCCATGCCCACAGAAGAGGAGGGCCGCTCGCAGGCTGCTTATATGGCTCCCGGGTGGCGCTGGCGGCGTCCAAATGGCTGCATCTTTGAACGATGTGCCCAGCGTCGCAAAAAAGACGTTATGATCCTTGATGGTGCAGGCGCCGCTGGTCCATGCGCCACACCTGTCGTAGCCAGTCGTCATATTGGAGAATAGCTCTTGCATGGGGGACAATATGAACGCCGGTAAGCACGAGCAGATGACGCAGGACATGTGCACAAATAGGCGAAAAGAGTTTGAGGATGCCATCGGTGCTGCATCCCATGCCCACTGAAGAGGAGGGCCGCTCACAGGCTGCTTATATGGCTGCCGGGTGGCGCTGGCGGGGTCCAAATGGCTGCATCTTTGAACGATGTGCCCAGCGTTGCAAAAAAGACGTTATGATCCTTGATGGTGCAGGCGACGTTGGTCCATGCGCCACACGTGTCGTAGCCAGTCGTCATATTGGAGAACGGCTCTTGCATGGGGGACATTATGAACGCCGGTAAGCACGAGCAGATGACGCAGGACATGTGCACAAATAGGCGAAAAGAGCTTGAGGATGCCATCGGTGCTGCATCCCAAGCACACTGAAGAAGAGGGCCGCTCGCAGGCTGCTTATATGGCTCCCAGGTGGCGCTGGCGGCGTCCAAATGGCTGCATCTTTGAACGATGTGCCCAGCGTCGCAGAAAAGACGTTATGATCCTTGATGGTGCAGGCGACCTTGGTCCATGCGCCACACGTGTCGTAGCCAGTCGTCATATTGGAGGACGGCTCTTGCATGGGGGACATTATGAACGCCGGTAAGCACGAGCAGATGACGCAGGACATGTGCACAAATAGGCGAAAAGGGTTTGAGGATGCCATCGGTGCTGCATCCCATGCCCACAGAAGAGGAGGGCCGCTCGCAGGCTGCTTATATGGCTCGCGGGTGGCGCGGGCGGGGTCCAAATGGCTGCATCTTTGAACGATGTGCCCAGCGTCGCAAAAAAAGACGTTATGATCCTTGATGGTGCAGGCGACGTTGGTCCATGCGCCACACCTGTCGTAGCCAGTCGTCATATTGGAGAATGGCTCTTGCATGGGGGACAATATGAACGCCGGTAAGCACGAGCAGATGACGCAGGACATGTGCACAAATAGGCGAAAAGAGTTTGAGGATGCCATCGGTGCTGCATCCCTTGCCCACTGAAGAGGAGGGCCGCTCGCAGGCTGCTTATATGGCTCCCGGGTGGCGCTGGCGGGGTCCAAATGGCTGCATCTTTGAACGATGTGCCCAGCGTCGCAAAAAAGTCGTTATGATCCTTGATGGTGCAGGCGACGTTGGTCCATGCGCCACACGTGTCGTAGCCAGTCGTCATATTGGAGAACGGCTGTTGCATGGGGGACATTATCAACGCCAGTGATCACGAGCAGATGACGCTGGACATGTGCACAAATAGGCGAAAAGAGTTTGAGGATGCCATCGGTGCTGCATCCCATGCCCACAGAAGAGGAGGGCCGCTCGCAGGCTGCTTATATGGCTCCCGGGTGGCGCTGGCGGGGTCCAAATGGCTGCATCTTTGAACGATGTGCCCAGCGTCACAAAAAAGACGTTATGATCCTTGATGGTGCAGGCGCCGTTGGTCCATGCGCCACACCTGTCGTAGCCAGTCGTCATATTGGAGAATGGCTCTTGCATGGGGGACAATATGAACGCCGGTAAGCACGAGCAGATGACGCAGGACATGTGCACAAATAGGCGAAAAGAGTTTGAGGATGCCATCGGTGCTGCATCCCATGCCCACTGAAGAGGAGGGCCGCTCGCAGGCTGCTTATATGGCTCCCGGGTGGCGCTGGCGGCGTCCAAATGGCTGCATCTTTGAACGATGTGCCCAGCATCGCAAAAAAGACGTTATGATCCTTGATGGTGCAGGCGCCGTTGGTCCATGCGCCACACCTGTCGTAGCCAGTCGTCATATTGGAGAATGGCTCTTGCATGGGGGACAATATGAACGCCGGTAAGCACGAGCAGATGACGCAGGACGTGTGCACAAATAGGCGAAAAGAGTTTGAGGATGCCATCGGTGCTGCATCCCATGCCCACTGAAGAGGATGGCCGCTCGCAGGCTGCTTATATGGCTCCCGGGTGGCGCTGGCGGGGTCCAAATGGCTGCATCTTTGAACGATGTGCCCAGCGTCGCAAAAAAAGACGTTATGATCCTTGATGGTGCAGGCGACGTTGGTCCATGCGCCACACGTGTCGTAGCCAGTCGTCATACAGGAGAACGGCTATTGCATGGGGGACATTATGAACGCCGGAAAGCACGAGCAGATGACGCAGAACATGAGCACAAATAGGCGAAAAGAGTTTGAGGATGCCATCGGTGCTGCATCCCATGCATACTGAAGAGGAGGACCGCTCGCAGGCTGCTTATATGGCTCCCGGGTGGCGCTGGCGGCGTCCAAATGGCTGCATCTTTGAACGATGTGCCCAGCGTCGCAGAAAAGACGTTATGATCCTTGATGGTGCAGGCGACGTTGGTCCATGCGCCACACGTGTCGTAGCCAGTCGTCATATTGGAGAACGGCTCTTGCATGGGGGACATTATGAACGCCGGTAAGCACGAGCAGATGACGCAGGACATGTGCACAAATAGGCGAAAAGAGTTTGAGGATGCCATCGGTGCTGCATCCCATGCCCACAGAAGAGGAGGGCCGCTCGCAGGCTGCTTATATGGCTCCCGGGTGGCGCTGGCGGCGTCCAAATGGCTGCATCTTTGAACGATGTGCCCAGCGTCGCAAAAAAGACGTTATGATCCTTGATGGTGCAGGCGCCGTTGGTCCATGCGCCACACCTGTCGTTGCCAGTCGTCATATTGGAGAATGGCTCTTGCATGGGGGACAATATGAACGCCGGTAAGCACGAGCAGATGACGCAGGACATGTGCACAAATAGGCGAAAAGAGTTTGAGGATGCCATCGGTGCTGCATCCCATGCCCACTGAAGAGGAGGGCCGCTCGCAGGCTGCTTGTATGGCTCCCGGGTGGCGCTGGCGGGGTCCAAATGGCTGCATCTTTGAACGATGTGCCCAGCGTCGCAAAAAAAGACGTTATGATCCTTGATGGTGCAGGCGACGTTGGTCCATGCGCCACACGTGTCGTAGCCAGTCGTCATGTGGGAGAATGGCTATTGCATGGGGGACATCATGAACACGGGTAAGCATGAGCAGATGACGCAGAACATGAGCACAAATAGGCGAAAAGAGTTTGAGGATACCATTGGTGCTGCATCCCATGCCCACAGAAGAGGAGGGCCGCTCGCAGGCTGCTTATATGGCTCCCGGGTGGCGCTGGCGGGGTCCAAATGGCTGCATCTTTGAACGATGTGGCTAGCGTCGCAAAAAAGACGTTATGATCCTTGATGGTGCAGGCGCCGTTGGTCCATTCGCCACACCTGTCGTAGCCAGTCGTCATATTGGAGAATGGCTCTTGCATGGGGGACAATATGAAAGCCGGTAAGCACGAGCAGATGACGCAGGACATGTGCACAAATAGGCGAAAAGAGTTTGAGGATGCCATCGGTGCTGCATCCCATGCCCACTGAAGAGGAGGGCCGCTCGCAGGCTGCTTATATGGCTCCCGGGTGGCGCTGGCGGGGTCCAAATGGCTGCATCTTTGAACGATGTGCCCAGCGTCGCAAAAAAGTCGTTATGATCCTTGATGGTGCAGGCGACGTTGGTCCATGCGCCACACGTGTCGTAGCCAGTCGTCATATTGGAGAACGGCTCTTGCATGGGGGACATTACGAACGCCGGTAAGCACGAGCAGATGACGCAGGACATGTGCACAAATAGGCGAAAAGAGTTTGAGGATGCCATCGGTGCTGCATCCCATGCCCACAGAAGAGGAGGGCCGCTCGCAGGCTGCTTATATGGCTCCCGGGTGGCGCTGGCGGCGTCCAAATGGCTGCATCTTTGAACGATGTGCCCAGCGTCGCAAAAAAGACGTTATGATCCTTGATGGTGCAGGCGCCGTTGGTCCATGCGCCACACCTGTCGTAGCCAGTCGTCATATTGGAGAATGGCTCTTGCATGGGGGACAATATTGCTACGAGAGACACATGCTACGAGGGACACATTCTGCCAGGGGCAGACGACAAAGAAGACGGTTCTGTCGAGTGCTGGTGGCTGTCCACCATCTTGGCTACTGTGTCTGTCTAGTGTAAATACAGTGTAAATAGTCCCGCCTTGTGTCGTTTTACGTAACATCTTTGTGGTGGAGGTGCTGGGTAGTTCCCTGTTTCCATCACGGAGCTCCGCAACGGCCGCTTCATCACGCTTCCGACCATGTCAGTCGGTGCAGGCACCACGTCTTCAACCGCTGCCCCTCCCGTGGCTCCCACCTACATCGTTCTGCCTCCTGCTCGTGATCCTGGAGTCTTTTCCGGCCAGGATGGGGTTGACGTCGACAAATGGCTCAACCTTTACGAACGGATCAGCGCCAGCTACAGGTGGGACCCGACCCTTATGCTCGCCAACGTGCTTTTTTACCTCGATGGCCCACCACGGGTGTGGTTCGAGACGCACGAGGCGGACATTACAAGCTGGGACTCTTTCAAAGAGAAGATACGCGACCTTTTCGGGGACAGCACTGGCCGGCAGCATGCTGCGCGGAATGAACTTGCGACTCGTGCACAGACATCCTCCGAGTCATACGTCTCTTACATCCAGGACGTTATCGCTCTTTGCCGCCAGGTTGACGAGCACATGCCTGAGTCCGAGAGGGTTTCTCATGTGCTCAAAGGTATCGCTGACGATGCCTTTAACCTGCTCGTGTACACCAACGTTGATACCGTCGACACAATCATCAAAGAGTGTCGGCGGTTTGAACATGCCAAGAGCCGCCGTATAACCCAGAGATTCACCCGGCTGCCCAATACGGCTGCAAGTTCATCGTGTGATGCCGTTCGCCTGCCGCCAACCTGTGACCACATTACCCGTATTGTTCGTCGCGAGATTGAAGCTGCCTGTCCTGCACCTATTCCACCACCCGTGTTTACATCCCACGCCAGTGACCCAACGCCGCCATCAGTGTCCCTCATTCAAGCTGTAGTAAGGCAGGAGTTTGCCAATCTCGGCCTTCCATCGGCGTGCCCACTGACTCGTCCTGACGCTCAGCCTTATTCCTCTGGACCTGCTCGACGATCCTACACCTCTCCTGTCTCCTTCCGCAACCCTGCGGAATGGAGAACGCCCGACGATCAGCCCATCTGCTTCTCCTGTCATCAAGCCGGGCACATTGCTCGTTATTGCCGTCGCCGTTGGACCTACGCATCTCGCCAGACCTCCATGCACTCTACTCCTTTTAGACGTCCAGCCGCTGGTTCCCCTACTTACTACTCGTCGTCCTCCCACGAGCCTCTTCCCTCTGACGCCACTGCTCCTGTTCGCCGCTTCTCCCGCTCCCCGTCGCCACAACGCCGCCAGTCCCGCTCTCCGCAGCCTCGCCGCTTTTCCTCGCCGTCCTTCTCTGGACGCTCGCCGCCGGAAAACTAGATAGTGCAGCTTATGGAGGTGAAGCTGCAATGCCGTTGTCCCCTGCAAATCCTCTGCTGACTCTGCCCACTCACCATAGCCTTCTAGAAGTCAAAGTCGACAATGTTCCTGTGACCGCCCTCATCGACACTGGTGCACAGTTGTCTATTATGAGCGCCCCTTTACGCCGCCGCCTGAAGAAGATTATGACTCCGTCTACGACACAGACAATACGTGTTGCCGATGGTGGTGCTGTTCAAGTGATCGGAATGTGCACCGCCCGTGTTAGCATTTCCGGTCGTCACACTGTCGTACTTTTTGCCGTCCTTGCTCACTGCCCCCATGACCTTATCCTTGGCCTTGACTTTCTTTCGGCACACTCGGCCTTAATTGATTGTTCCTCTGAAACACTCTGTCTCGATCTTCCTCTTCTATCAGATGCCTGCGAAACGACCGTCAGCCGCTTAAGCCCCGCCGGTTTTGTTCGCCTACCGCCTCGAGCCGTTACGTACGTGTGTTTGTCATCGACCCCACCCGTTCCTGACGGCGACTATATCGTCACTCCGATTACTGCCGTACGCCTGACGCGCAATGTTACTGTGCCACATACCATCGCGACATTATCAGATAACTGTGTGTTCCTCCCGCTACTAAACTTTGGTCTGACCCCTCAAGTGTTGCCCCACAAGATGTCACTTGCCCACCTCACCGCTATAACAGACCATGACGTCAAGGTTGTCGCAATAACTGCGCCTGAAGAAGCTGAAGTTTCCCGGTCACCAATTTCTGACGACAGCATTTTTCGCAAAATGATTGCATCAGACCTTTCTCCTGACCAGGCCGACGCTCTCTGTCGGGTTTTGGCCTCATACAGCGACATTTTTGACATTCGTGATCGACCCCTGGGTCAGACTAAGATTGTCACCCACCGAATCAACACTGGCGACTCTTTGCCCATTCACCGTCGACCTTACCGTGTGTCCGCATCAGAGCGCGATGTTATTCAAAAAGAAGTGGCAAAAATGCTTGCGAAGGACATCATCGAACCATCATCTAGTCCTTGGGCCTCCCCCGTCGTATTAGTAAAGAAGAAAGACGGCTCCTGGCGTTTCTGCATTGATTATCGGCACCTCAACAAAATCACCAAGAAGGACGTGTACCCTCTTCCACGTATCGACGACGCCCTCGACTGCCTCCATGGTGCCACCTTCTTTTCCTCCCTGGACCTTCGATCAGGCTACTGGCAAATCGCTGTAGACGACCTGGATCGCGAGAAGACCGCTTCGTGACCCCTGACGGCCTTTACCAATTCAAGGATATGCCTTTCGGTCTCTGCAACGCACCAGCCACCTTTGAGAGAATGATGGACACACTGCTTCAAGGATTTAAATGGTCGACGTGTTTATGTTACCTGGACGACGTGATAATTTTCTCTCCCACTTTCGCAACACACCTTGAGCGGCTTTCGACCATTCTAGCAATTTTCCGACGAGCTGGCCTCCAGCTCAATTCCTCGAAGTGCCACTTCGCTCTTCGTCAAATTACTGTGCTGGGCCACCTCGTTGACGCTTCCGGTGTCCGACCAGACCCAGCGAAGGTACGCGCTGTCACGAATTTCCCCGTTCCTCGATCTGTCCATGACGTTCGTAGTTTCGTGGGGCTGTGCTCCTACTTTCGCCGTTTCGTGAAAAACTTTGCGGCGCTCGCACGTCCACTCACTGACCTTCTCAAGCAAGACGTCCCGTTTTGTTGGGGTCCTCTACAAGCTAACGCCTTCTCTGAGCTCATCGCCGCCCTAACGACTCCACCTATTCTTGCCCATTTTGACCCCGCTGCTCCCACAGAAGTACGCACAGACGCTAGTGGCCACGGCATCGGTGCAGTTTTAGCCCAAAACCAACGCGGCATTGATCGTGTTATTGCGTACGCAAGTCGTCTCCTTTCGAAATCTGAACGCAATTACTCGATTACGGAACGGGAATGTCTTGCCCTTGTCTGGGCGGTTTCGAAATTCCGTCCTTACTTGTATGGCCGCCCTTTTCGTGTTGTCACAGATAACCACGCTCTCTGTTGGCTTGCCTCACTGAAGGACCCTACTGGACGACTTGGTCGTTGGGCGCTGCGCCTTCAGGAGTACTCTTACTCAGTTACCTACAAGTCTGGCCGCCTCCATCTGGACGCGGACTGCTTGTCCCGCTACCCTGTTGACCAACCAGACGGATCGGAAATCGAACATAGCCCCTGCGTTATGTCCATGTATCAGTTTCTCCAGATTGGTGACGAACAACGCCGTGATGATTCTTTGCGATCGCTCATTGACCGGCTGGAATCGGCACCTAACGACGCCTCACTGCGCATGTTCGTCCTCCTGAATGGCACACTTTACCGTCGTAACGTCCAGTCCGATGGCCTTGAGCTGCTTCTCGTTGTGCCTAAACATCTGCGTTCAACGGTCCTGCATGAGCTTCACGACGAACCAACTGCTGGTCACCTTGGAGTATCCCGCACGTACGACCGTGTCCGGCGCCGCTTCTTTTGGCGCGGTCTCGCCCGGTCTGTTCGACGTTACGTGACCTCCTGCGATAAATGCCAACGTCGGAAACGTCCTGCTGCACCCCCTGCTGGTCTACTTCAACCACTCTCCATCCCGACCGCACCATTCTTCCGTGTCGGTTTAGACCTTCTCGGCCCCTTTCCTGAGTCAAGATCCGGCAACAAGTGGGTCGCCGTAGCTATCGATTATGCGACCAGGTATGCAATCACTCGAGCGCTCCCCACCAGCACTGCTACTGACGTTGCCGATTTTTTGCTCCACGATGTTATTCTACACCATGGCGCCCCTAGCCAATTGCTCACAGATCGAGGCCGTGCATTTTTATCCCGAGTAATCGGCGATCTTTTGCGCTCCTCCTCAACGCAGCACAAGTTGACCACCGCCTACCATCCTCAAACAAATGGCCTCACCGAGCGCCTAAATCGCACCCTCACGGACATGCTCTCAATGTATGTTTCCTCCGACCACCGTGACTGGGACCTCGCGCTGCCTTACGTGACCTTCGCCTACAATTCATCGCGTCACGATACCGCCGGTTATTCACCCTTTTACATGCTCTTTGGCCGTGAACCGACGTTGCCAATGGACACCCTACTTCTGATTGCTGCCGCGCCGCCTAGCGAATATGCACGTGATGTCATCGCTCGTGCCGATCATGCGCGTCAGATCGCCCGCTCTAGGCTGTCGGCCTCGCAAGCGACCCAAAAGCGCCTCTATGACAGCCGGCATCATAACGTTCGCTTCTCACCCGGTGCCTTAGTTCTCCTGTGGTGTCCATTCCGTCGTGTGGGCCTATTCGAGAAGTTGTTATCTCGGTACACGGGTCCTTACCGAATCATCCGCCAGGTCACGGACGTCACCTACGAGATTGTTCCCGTCTCTCCGACTTTGCCGCCTGCGATCGCTCCCAGTGACATTGTTCGCGTCAGCAGGCTGAAAGCATACCACCCTCCTTCTGACGACAATGTTTGAAGTGCGCCGAGACGGCGCTTCCACCGCCGGGGGTAATGCTACAAGAGACACATGCTACGAGGGACACATTCTGCCAGGGGCAGACGACAAAGAAGACGGTTCTGTCGGGTGCTGGTGGCTGCCCACCATCTTGGCTACTGTGTCTGTCTAGTGTAAATACAGTGTAAATAGTCCCGCCTTGTGTCGTTTTACGTAACAATATGAACGCCGGTAAGCACGAGAAGATGACGCAGGACATGTGCACAAATAGGCGAAAAGAGTTTGAGGATGCCATCGGTGCTGCATCCCATGCACACTGAAGAGGAGGGCCGCTCGCAGGCTGCTTATATGGCTCCCGGGTGGCACTGGCGGCGTCCAAATGGCTGCATCTTTGAACGATGTGCCCATCGTCGCAAAGAAGTCGTTATGATCCTTGATGGTGCAGGCGACGTTGGTCCATGCGCCACACGTGTCGTAGCCAGTCGTCATATTGGAGAACGGCTCTTGCATGGGGGACATTATGAACGCCGGTAAGCACGAGCAGATGACGCAGGACATGTGCACAAATAGGCGAAAAGAGCCTGAGGATGCCATCGGTGCTGCATCCCATGCACACTGAAGAGGAGGGCCGCTCGCAGGCTGCTTATATGGCTCGCGGGTGGCGCTGGCGGCGTCCAAATGGCTGCATCTTTGAACGATGTGCCCAGCGTCGCAGAAAAGACGTTATGATCCTTGATGGTGCAGGCGACGTTGGTCCATGCGCCACACGTGTCGTAGCCAGTCGTCATATTGGAGAACGGCTCTTGCATGGGGGACATTATGAACGCCGGTAAGCACGAGCAGATGACGCAGGACATGTGCACAAATAGGCGAAAAGAGTTTGAGGATGCCATCGGTGCTGCATCCCATGCCCACTGAAGAGGAGGGCCGCTCGCAGGCTGCTTATATGGCTCGCGGGTGGCGCGGGCGGGGTCCAAATGGCTGCATCTTTGAACGATGTGCCCAGCGTCGCAAAAAAGACGTTATGATCCTTGATGGTGCAGGCGACGTTGGTCCATGCGCCACACCTGTCGTAGCCAGTCGTCATATTGGAGAATGGCTCTTGCATGGGGGACAATATGAACGCCGGTAAGCACGAGCAGATGACGCAGGACATGTGCACAAATAGGCGAAAAGAGTTTGAGGATGCCATCGGTGCTGCATCCCATGCCCACTGAAGAGGAGGGCCGCTCGCAGGCTGCTTATATGGCTCCCGGGTGGCGCTGGCGGGGTCCAAATGGCTGCATCTTTGAACGATGTGCCCAGCGTCGCAAAAAAGTCGTTATGATCCTTGATGGTGCAGGCGACGTTGGTCCATGCGCCACACGTGTCGTAGCCAGTCGTCATATTGGAGAACGGCTGTTGCATGGGGGACATTATGAACGCCAGTAAGCACGAGCAGATGACGCAGGACATGTGCACAAATAGGCGAAAAGAGTTTGAGGATGCCATCGGTGCTGCATCCCATGCCCACAGAAGAGGAGGGCCGCTCGCAGGCTGCTTATATGGCTCCCGGGTGGCGCTGGCGGGGTCCAAATGGCTGCATCTTTGAACGATGTGCCCAGCGTCGCAAAAAAGACGTTATGATCCTTGATGGTGCAGGCGCCGTTGGTCCATGCTCCACACCTGTCGTAGCCAGTCGTCATATTGGAGAATGGCTGTTGCATGGGGGACATTATGAACGCCGGTAAGCACGAGCAGATGACGCAGGACATGTGCACAAATAGGCGAAAAGAGCCTGAGGATGCCATCGGTGCTGCATCCCATGCACACTGAAGAGGAGGGCCGCTCGCAGGCTGCTTATATGGCTCGCGGGTGGCGCTGGCGGCGTCCAAATGGCTGCATCTTTGAACGATGTGCCCAGCGTCGCAGAAAAGACGTTATGATCCTTGATGGTGCAGGCGACGTTGGTCCATGCGCCACACCTGTCGTAGCCAGTCGTCATATTGGAGAATGGCTCTTGCATGGGGGACAATATGAACGCCGGTAAGCACGAGCAGATGACGCAGGACATGTGCACAAATAGGCGAAAAGAGTTTAAGGATGCTATCGGTGCTGCATCCCATGCCCACTGAAGAGGAGGGCCGCTCGCAGGCTGCTTATATGGCTCCCGGGTGGCGCTGGCGGGGTCCAAATGGCTGCATCTTTGAACGATGTGCCCAGAGTCGCAAAAAAGTCGTTATGATCCTTGATGGTGCAGGCGACGTTGGTCCATGCGCCACACGTGTCGTAGCCAGTCGTCATATTGGAGAACGGCTGTTGCATGGGGGACATTATGAACGCCAGTAAGCACGAGCAGATGACGCAGGACATGTGCACAAATAGGCGAAAAGAGTTTGAGGATGCCATCGGTGCTGCATCCCATGCCCACAGAAGAGGAGGGCCGCTCGCAGGCTGCTTATATGGCTCCCGGGTGGCGCTGGCGGGGTCCAAATGGCTGCATCTTTGAACGATGTGCCCAGCGTCGCAAAAAAGACGTTATGATCCTTGATGGTGCAGGCGCCGTTGGTCCATGCGCCACACCTGTCGTAGCCAGTCGTCATATTGGAGAATGGCTCTTGCATGGGGGACATAATGAACGCCGGTAAGCACGAGCAGATGACGCAGGACATGTGCACAAATAGGCGAAAAGAGTTTGAGGATGCC
This sequence comes from Dermacentor silvarum, assembly GCF_013339745.2. Taxonomy (NCBI): domain Eukaryota; kingdom Metazoa; phylum Arthropoda; class Arachnida; order Ixodida; family Ixodidae; genus Dermacentor; species Dermacentor silvarum. Next base: position 29,730,351 of record NC_051156.1, read on the forward strand.
ATCGGTGCTGCATCCCATGCCCACTGAAGAGGAGGGCCGCTCGCAGGCTGCTTATATGGCTCCCGGGTGGCGCTGGCGGCGTCCAAATGGCTGCATCTTTGAACGATGTGCCCAGCATCGCAAAAAAGACGTTATGATCCTTGATGGTGCAGGCGCCGTTGGTCCATGCGCCACACCTGTCGTAGCCAGTCGTCATATTGGAGAACGGCTCTTGCATGGGGGACATTATGAACGCCGGTAAGCACGAGCAGATGACGCAGGACATGTGCACAAATAGGCGAAAAGAGTTTGAGGATGCCATCGGTGCTGCATCCCATGCCCACAGAAGAGGAGGGCCGCTCGCAGGCTGCTTATATGGCTCCCGGGTGGCGCTGGCGGGGTCCAAATGGCTGCATCTTTGAACGATGTGCCCAGCGTCGCAAAAAAGACGTTATGATCCTTGATGGTGCAGGCGCCGTTGGTCCATGCTCCACACCTGTCGTAGCCAGTCGTCATATTGGAGAATGGCTGTTGCATGGGGGACATTATGAACGCCGGTAAGCACGAGCAGATGACGCAGGACATGTGCACAAATAGGCGAAAAGAGCCTGAGGATGCCATCGGTGCTGCATCCCATGCACACTGAAGAGGAGGGCCGCTCGCAGGCTGCTTATATGGCTCTCGGGTGGCGCTGGCGGCGTCCAAATGGCTGCATCTTTGAACGATGTGCCCAGCGTCGCAGAAAAGACGTTATGATCCTTGATGGTGCAGGCGACGTTGGTCCATGCGCCACACCTGTCGTAGCCAGTCGTCATATTGGAGAATGGCTCTTGCATGGGGGACATATGAACGCCGGTAAGCACGAGCAGATGACGCAGGACATGTGCACAAATAGGCGAAAAGAGTTTGAGGATGCCATCGGTGCTGCATCCCATGCCCACTGAAGAGGAGGGCCGCTCGCAGGCTGCTTATATGGCTCCCGGGTGGCGCTGGCGGGGTCCAAATGGCTGCATCTTTGAACGATGTGCCCAGCGTCGCAAAAAAGACGTTATGATCCTTGATGGTGCAGGCGACGTTGGTCCATGCGCCACACGTGTCGTAGCCAGTCGTCATATTGGAGAACGGCTGTTGCATGGGGGACATTATGAACGCCGGTAAGCACGAGCAGATGACGCAGGACATGTGCACAAATAGGCGAAAAGAGTTTGAGGATGCCATCGGTGCTGCATCCCATGCCCACTGAAGAGGAGGGCCGCTCGCAGGCTGCTTATATGGCTCCCGGGTGGCGCTGGCGGCGTCCAAATGGCTGCATCTTTGAACGATGTGCCCAGCGTCGCAAAAAAGACGTTATGATCCTTGATGGTGCAGGCGACGTTGGTCCATGCGCCACACCTGTCGTAGCCAGTCGTCATATTGGAGAATGGCTCTTGCATGGGGGACATTATGAACGCCGGTAAGCACGAGCAGATGACGCAGGACATGTGCACAAATAGGCGAAAAGAGCTTGAGGATGCCATCGGTGCTGCATCCCATGCCCACTGAAGAGGAGGGCCGCTCGCAGGCTGCTTATATGGCTCGCGGGTGGCGCTGGCGGCGTCCAAATGGCTGCATCTTTGAACGATGTGCCCAGCGTCGCAGAAAAAGACGTTATGATCCTTGATGGTGCAGGCGACGTTGGTCCATGCGCCACACGTGTCGTAGCCAGTCGTCATATTGGAGAACGGCTGTTGCATGGGGGACATTATGAACGCCAGTAAGCACGAGCAGATGACGCAGGACATGTGCACAAATAGGCGAAAAGAGTTTGAGGATGCCATCGGTGCTGCATCCCATGCGCACAGAAGAGGAGGGCCGCTCGCAGGCTGCTTATATGGCTCCCGGGTGGCGCTGGCGGGGTCCAAATGGCTGCATCTTTGAACGATGTGCCCAGCGTCGCAAAAAAGACGTTATGATCCTTGATGGTGCAGGCGCCGTTGGTCCATGCGCCACACCTGTCGTAGCCAGTCGTCATATTGGAGAATGGCTCTTGCATGGGGGACATTATGAACGCCGGTAAGCACGAGCAGATGACGCAGGACATGTGCACAAATAGGCGAAAAGAGCCTGAGGATGCCATCGGTGCTGCATCCCATGCACACTGAAGAGGAGGGCCGCTCGCAGGCTGCTTATATGGCTCGCGGGTGGCGCTGGCGGCGTCCAAATGGCTGCATCTTTGAACGATGTGCCCAGCGTCGCAGAAAAGACGTTATGATCCTTGATGGTGCAGGCGACGTTGGTCCATGCGCCACACGTGTCGTAGCCAGTCGTCATATTGGAGAACGGCTCTTGCATGGGGGACATTATGAACGCCGGTAAGCACGAGCAGATGACGCAGGACATGTGCACAAATAGGCGAAAAGAGTTTGAGGATGCCATCGGTGCTGCATCCCATGCCCACTGAAGAGGAGGGCCGCTCGCAGGCTGCTTATATGGCTCGCGGGTGGCGCGGGCGGGGTCCAAATGGCTGCATCTTTGAACGATGTGCCCAGCGTCGCAAAAAAGACGTTATGATCCTTGATGGTGCAGGCGCCGTTGGTCCATGCGCCACACCTGTCGTAGCCAGTCGTCATATTGGAGAATGGCTCTTGCATAGGGGACATTATGAACGCCGGTAAGCACGAGCAGATGACGCAGGACATGTGCACAAATAGGCGAAAAGAGCTTGAGGATGCCATCGGTGCTGCATCCCATGCACACTGAAGAGGAGGGCCGCTCGCAGGCTGCTTATATGGCTCCCGGGTGGCGCTGGCGGCGTCCAAATGGCTGCATCTTTGAACGATGTGCCCAGCGTCGCAGAAAAGACGTTATGATCCTTGATGGTGCAGGCGACGTTGGTCCATGCGCCACACGTGTCGTAGCCAGTCGTCATATTGGAGAACGGCTCTTGCATGGGGGACATTATGAACGCCGGTAAGCACGAGCAGATGACGCAGGACATGTGCACAAATAGGCGAAAAGAGTTTGAGGATGCCATCGGTGCTGCATCCCATGCCCACTGAAGAGGAGGGCCGCTCGCAGGCTGCTTATATGGCTCCCGGGTGGCGCTGGCGGGGTCCAAATGGCTGCATCTTTGAACGATGTGCCCAGCGTCGCAAAAAAGATCGTTATGATCCTTGATGGTGCAGGCGACGTTGGTCCATGCGCCACACGTGTCGTAGCCAGTCGTCATATTGGAGAACGGCTGTTGCATGGGGGACATTATGAACGCCAGTAAGCACGAGCAGATGACGCAGGACATGTGCACAAATAGGCGAAAAGAGTTTGAGGATGCCATCGGTGCTGCATCCCATGCACACTGAAGAGGAGGACCGCTCGCAGGCTGCTTATATGGCTCCCGGGTGGCGCTGGCGGCGTCCAAATGGCTGCATCTTTGAACGATGTGCCCAGCGTCGCAAAAAAGACGTTATGATCCTTGATGGTGCAGGCGACGTTGGTCCATGCGCCACACGTGTCGTAGCCAGTCGTCATATTGGAGAACGGCTATTGCATGGGGTACATCATGAACGCCGGTAAGCACGAGCAGAGGACGCAGGACATGTGCACAAATAGGCGAAAAGAGTTTGAGGATGCCATCGGTGCTGCATCCCATGCCCACTGAAGAGGAGGGCCGCTCGCAGGCTGCTTATATGGCTCCGGGTGGCGCTGGCGGCGTCCAAATGGCTGCATCTTTGAACGATGTGCCCAGCGTCGCAAAAAAGACGTTATGATCCTTGATGGTGCAGGCGACGTTGGTCCATGCGCCACACGTGTCGTAGCCAGTCGTCATATTGGAGAACGGCTCTTGCATGGGGGACATTATGAACGCCGGTAAGCACGAGCAGATGACGCAGGACATGTGCACAAATAGGCGAAAAGAGTTTGAGGATGCCATCGGTGCTGCATCCCATGCCCACTGAAGAGGAAGGCCGCTCGCAGGCTGCTTATATGGCTCCCGGGTGGCGCTGGTGGCGTCGAAGTGGCTGCGTCGTTCGTTAAGCGATGTGTTCAGCGTCGCACAAAAGACGTCATGGTCCTTGATGGCGCAGGCGCCGTTGGTCCATGCGCCACACGTGTCGTAGCCAGTCGTCATATTGGAGAACGGCTATTGCATGGGGGACATCATGAACGCCGGTAAGCACGAGCAGAGGACGCAGAACATGTGCACAAATAGGCGAAAAGAGTTTGAGGATGCCATCGGTGCTGCATCCCATGCCCACTGAAGAGGAGGGCCGCTCGCAGGCTGCTTATATGGCTCCCGGGTGGCGCTGGCGGCGTCGAAGTGGCTGCGTCGTTCGTTAAGCGATGTGTCCAGCGTCGCAAAAAAGACGTCATGGTCCTTGATGGCGCAGGCGCCGTTGGTCCATGCGCCACACTAGTCGTAGCCAGTCGTCATATTGGAGAACGGCTATTGCATGGGGGACATATGAACGCCGGTAAGCACGAGCAGATGACGCAGGACATGTGCACAAATAGGCGAAAAGAGTTTGAGGATGCCATCGGTGCTGCATCCCATGCCCACTGAAGAGGAGGGCCGCTCGCAGGCTGCTTATATGGCTCCCGGGTGGCGCTGGCGGCGTCCAAATGGCTGCATCTTTGAACGATGTGCCCAGCGTCGCAAAAAAGACGTTATGATCCTTGATGGTGCAGGGAACGTTGGTCCATGCGCCACACGTGTCGTAGCCAGTCGTCATATTGGAGAACGGCTATTGCATGGGGGACATCATGAACGCCGGTAAGCACGAGCAGATGACGCAGGACATGTGCACAAATAGGCGAAAAGAGTTTGAGGATGCCATCGGTGCTGCATCCCATGCCCACTGAAGAGGAGGGCCGCTCGCAGGCTGCTTATATGGCTCCCGGGTGGCGCTGGCGGCGTCCAAATGGCTGCATCTTTGAACGATGTGCCCAGCGTCGCAAAAAAGACGTCATGATCCTTGATGGTGCAGGCGACGTTGGTCCATGCGCCACACGTGTCGTAGCCAGTCGTCATATTGGAGAACGGCTCTTGCATGGGGGACATTATGAACGCCGGTAAGCACGAGCAGATGACGCAGGACATGTGCACAAATAGGCGAAAAGAGTTTGAGGATGCCATCGGTGCTGCATCCCATGCCCACTGAAGAGGAGGGCCGCTCGCAGGCTGCTTATATGGCTCCCGGGTGGCGCTGGCGGCGTCAAATGGCTGCATCTTTGAACGATGTGCCCAGCGTCGCACAAAAGACGTTCATGATCCTTGATGGCTGCAGGCGCCGTTGGTCCATGCGCCACACGTGTCGTAGCCAGTCGTCATATTGGAGAACGGCTCTTGCATGGGGGACATTATGAACGCCGGTAAGCACGAGCAGATGACGCAGACATGGCACAAATAGGCGAAAAGAGTTTGAGGATGCCATCGGTGCTGCATCCCATGCCCACATGAAGAGGAGGGCCGCTCAGAGGCTGCTTATATGGCTCCCGGGCGACGCTGTTTCCCGCGAAGTCAACGTTTTTCGAGCCACGCAACCAAACACCGTAGAGCGGAACAGGCGCGCGCGACGATGCATTGACCAAAAACGAAACTACGAAACTATCACGGCCGCATGTATCGTCATGCCATTTTTCTTATTTATTTAATTTTGTGCTAAACTTGTACTTCCTCGCTTGAAACGGTTTAAAAAGTTGGCAAATGCTGTTTATGTACGTTTAAGGTGTATTTAATTTTGCGTTTTATTAACAGCGCTAAATCGCTCTCGACCAATCGCGACGGCCTGCATTTGTAATCTCCGACGTCAGAACGTGTAGTGCGGGAAATTCGAAGGGGCGTCAGCAGCTATCCTTCAGTTTTTCGCTATTTTCTCGCCTATTAAACATCTGTTTGCAGTGAGAATAGTATGGCTGTGATCGTGAAAGGATAATCTACCATTTAAGCTCAACTTCCGGTTTCTCTTTAGTGTCCCTTTAAGAGCCGTGCTGTGCATGCGCAAGGATCAGTGATGTCACACGGCTTGCGCACCGGAGCCACGGAGCCGGCACCTCTCGCGCACTCCGCCGCCGCCGCGCGCGACTCACCGCCGCCGGTCTGCGCATTCCAGAGGAGTGACGTCGTAGCGTGGTAGACGCACTGGCGCCGGCGCGCGCTCGCTGTGCAGTCGCCGTCTGACACTGCGCTGGAGCCGCTGCGCTTCTGACTGGCGTTTGCCAGTGTGGTATAGCCATGGAGAAGGAAAGCGCAAATGCTGCTCCACAGCGCAGAAGAACGGAGAAGCTTGACTCATCGGATCCCGAAGTAGTTGCCTGGCAATTAGCGGTTGAGCGTAGGAGGAATGAATACATGTGCCACATAATACGTATACCGCGTGTGTGTCATTGGAGCAGCAGTAAGCATGACAATCAAGCTAATCCTTGACAATCTAGACAACCAGGAAAGCTAAGAATAATCAGCTGAACCTTTGCTAACGCTACGTATATCCTGGCATAGCCGAGCTAAGCCACTGCAACTTTTTTTCATCGATTGATGCGCGCATGCTGTGCTCGGTTACGCCGCCGACGCTCGCCGAAGAGCTTTAAAAGGGCGAATTGATTGCTTCAAAGATGCCGTTGTGTTGCGCACTTACCTTGCGTCAGCGGCGAGAGCATCACGGAAACCTGGAGCTGGGGGACACCAGTGGCACCTCCACTGCGAATGAACCAATCAGTGCCTTCATAATGGCTCAACACACTTGACAATATAAGAAACGTTGTCAATTCTGCAATTGTGAAGATCAAGATGTCTATTTTTCTTGTAAGCTCGCCATAGTTTCAATGTATATATATTTAATACGTTGCACATGCCGGCGTCCAACTGATGCGACAGACTAAACACCTTTCGTATTTTTTCAAGTGGTTCATACTTTAATTGCCGTGTTGATGAGGACTGCGTGATTTAACAAAACTATTTTTATTACTTTAAATGCCATCGTTACCTGTCGTAAAATGTGTAACATGAAACTGAATGTAACCAGTTGAGTTTCTCACAGTCGGTGCCCTTCTCTTAGATATCCCCGTAACGGTACTTCACTATATCTCAAATTTCTATAAAGATCTCAGCGTACTAATAAACTCTCCAAAAGAGCGTGCCTTGCTTTCGTAACAGGAAACGTCCCACTGTTCCTTTAGCACCAATAAATTCAATGTTTCAATTGAATTTTTCAAGTATTTGGGCCCAATGCATTTGCTAGTTCTGGGCGCTTATGCTATTGTTCTGTTATGTTTGCCCGAACCTGAGGAAACTCCTCATCAGTCTGAGACCAAAGCCTGCTTATACAAATCAATAAGCTTGAAGCTGCACAGAATCATTCAGCTTGTTTGGTCATGTCTAACTACCACAGCCCCGCCAGCGTACCCCTATCGGAAAAATTACCATTGTGGGTGCTGGAAATAATAGCCGGGTATTCTGGAAACCTTACTGCGCATAGTAAAAATCATGCTATCAATTATGGGCGCTATTATCACCATAGTGGGCATGGTGGTAGTCATGGTGGGTATAGTGGGTCATACTGGGAGCAGTGGTTGGCGGAGCGAAGGTGTGTAGATGGAAATGGATGATGAGTAGTACTGGGAAGTACTACTCATCATCCAGCAACCCAGCTGTCTTAGCTTCGCTAATTGCACTATGTCTGTGCCGAGCAAGAGTGGCCTTTTGGCATGTCCGGCATTCTACGTGCCTGCCTGACGTCCAAAGATTATGTGGCTTCATGAAACCGCCGATAGGACACACCAGAAGAACATGTCGAATAGTTGCGTCTGAATTATGTAGGCAAGTGCAACACCATAAAGACTGCTTGCGTGCAAGACACAGTGCAGTGATACCAGCAGCCTGGGCTGGTGCAAAACAGCGGATGGGACAGCGGAGTTCCTCTGGAACACGGTGAGACCTCTATTTCCCACTGTCAAGAAGGCACCTTCCAGAGAAGGTACGGCTCCTGGAATATTTTATTCCAGAAGAGGACAACAAGCTTCTGCAGCTTGGGCGAAAGTTCGCACTGGAACCGGTACTGTGTCCACCTGCGAAGCTGGCAGCATCGATAGCCGTCTCCCGACTGGTCCCTGAAGAGCAACGTGCAAGATGCGTTTCTGAATGTGTAGACGCTATCGCGAAGGGAAAAACTGCATCTGTGAGCCCCAACCGGCTCAACCTAGTGGCAAGAGACTTGGCTTCTGGAGGGTTACGTGTTCTTACCGCCGATAAAGAAGGATGTTTTGTTGTTCTACCTGATGGTGTGTTTGGTCAAAAAACTGTGAAGCTATGGATAAAAATTTTAAGAGAACAGATGTTAAGCCTGTCGAAGAAAAACAGCGTACTATTGAATTACTTCGTTCCCTCAATTTGGGGCCTATGTGCCTCAGTCAAAAAAGCAAAGGGCCTGCCTCTTGAAGGGTTTTTCTCATGCAAGACGCACAACCTAGAGCGCCGTTGAGAGCCATTGTTACTGAAAGAAGCACTTGGCAGGAGCAGGTAGCATCGTTTATCCGAAAACAGCTTTCCTCGTTAATAATCCCCGATCCGTTAGCAATCTGAAATTCTGAGGCAGTTCTACAATACTTGACGGGAAGAGAAAACAAAGGGAGAAGTAGTGTCTTCAGCGTGATGTACAGGATTTATTTTACTCGATTCCCACAGAGTTGTTAAAAAATGTTAAACTGTGTGTTTTGAAGATAATAATGAAGTAAAATTTAGAAATGACTGCGGAGTACCCGTGGAAAGCTTTATGGAAGTACTATTGTTTTATCTTAGCTCTACTTTGTGGTTGGTTGAATGAAGCAATATATGTGCAAACATTTGGTATATGTATACGTTCCAAGGTAGCCCCAATACTAAGCGACATTTTTCTAGTTCATGTAGACCAAATATTCAGTGATTTAGGAAGCTTGGAAAAAATTTTCCTTTTTGTTTATGTTTTGGTTATTTTTGATGGGAATGAACATGGCTGCAGTGTGGGTAATGTACTAAAAATGTTTCATGAATGTTGCCTGGCCCTTAAGTTTACCCATGGGATTGTCAAAGAAAACGAACTACAATTTCTAGATTTGTCTCGGCGATTGCTACCCGACCATACGTGCTGAATGTATAGTCCTACATAAAAAAAAGTCCATATTACGGTACAAATCAGGACATTCGAAGATCGTAAAAATCGAAATTGCGGTGTCTTGCCTTCGGGTGCTTTAGAAAAATCTTGTTGCCACCCAATAAAAAAAAAGCTTTGCCAATCAGGTAACAAGGCTAGCTTCAGTGGGATTCCCGGAACACATTATAGTCAGAGCTGCCGAAAAGGTATTAAAATACTAAAGGGTGTACAACCCATAGATTCAAGTAACAGGCTTAGCACGAAAAGCAAGCGCCTTGCGGTTGTACCTTACGTCCATTATTTTCCCATGAGCTAAAGAATGTTGCCAGCCGGTATGGCGTTGAAGTGGTTTTCAGCGCACCTAACAAGGTGCAAAAACTGTACCAAGCTTATGATAGAGTACGTGGCACACGGAACAGCCGACAAAAACTCCTGACGCAGAAAAGCGTTTATTAGCGTCCGCCTCAGCCCAGAACGTCCAAGAACGCAGACTAGTCCCTTCGAACGCGCTCACGCGCTCCCTCTTCCGATCCTCGTCCTCTTCTTTCTTGTAGGAAGGACGCGGGAAATTCAACACATACCCGGCCGCGAAGTGCGGTCATGCCTGTAGTTCAAGCGGAAACAGTCTTTGGATGGCCCTTGTCACGAGGCCGTCTTGTCGCTTTATCTTGCAAGAGCGAACGTGTCCATCTTCTCCTGCGTAGACTTCAATCACCCTTGCGAGTTGCCACATTTGGCGTGGAAGGTTTTCCGCATGTACAAGTACAACGTCGCCTTCTTTAACATTGTTCTTGCTCCGTGTGTCACAGAAGTGTGCAGATCTAAGTTGGAGCAAGTACTCTTTGGTGCATCGTTTCCAAAAGTTTTCCGTCAGGCGCCTCAAGTGCCCAGCAATATGATTGTTGACAGTTTGTTCTTTGGCGAGCTGGTCCTGAAGCGATTCCACTTGCTCGACGAGCCTTGCGCGTATGTCTGAGCTCTTCTGAAGTTCCTCCTTCAGCCGACTTCCCTCGGCAGCGCTGTGCTGCAGGGACTCTTGCAAGGCTGTCATAGTTGCTCCCAGTGAAGCCAGCTTCTGCTCCTGCTCGGTCGTCTCAATCATGTGTCGTGCAAGCTGCTGACGCAGGCTATTGAGTGTGGCATCACTGCTGTCTTGTTCTTTCTGGCTCTACTCGGCCTGAGTCAGCAGATCAGCGTTGGCCGAGATAAGGGACCGGTACTGGTCCAAAATATCCTCCCTCTCTCGATCCCTTGTACGCAGGAGCTCTTCTATTTTGGCCACTTTCATCACATAATCTTGGATTTGAAGTTCAAATTCTTTCTTCTGTGGTACAGCATTCTCCAAGTCAGATGCCATGTTCTTGTGCTCTTTCGCCACAAGTGTAAAGTTCTCATGAAACCTCTGGTTTTCTTGCAGGAGGTGGGAATGGGACTCGGCTCCTGATGCAACTTCTGTTTCCAACTCTCTCACTCGACATGTGAGCCTCACGACATCACTCTCCTTGCTGTTTAGGTTGTCTTGCAGCTTGTCAATGTGTGATTCTGTAGCTCGGCATGTTAAGTGGGCAGTCTGTGTATCTTTATCCTTTTCCTTGAGTTTTTCAGTGAGCAGGGCAAGCTGGCGAGCCTGGCTGTCCCTCTCCACAAGCAAGTGATCATGCTGCTTGGACAGGTTCTCCACTGTGGCTGTCAGCTTGTCGACTTCCCTCTGGAGCAACTCCAGCCGACTCAACAACTGCTTATCTTCTGCAGACGGTTGGCTTGCTTGCAGATTCATGACTCGTGAGTTGACTGGCTTTGACGACATGTGCTCGGTGCTCCCTTGAAAGATCCATCCGAACTTTGAGTTCATAGCGATGAGTGTTTCCTCGTTTCCCGGTCTGGAGAGTTCCCCTGTCATCACCGCCCACATCTGGTCTGAGCCAATTAGTACACTTACTCCGTTTTCCTCTTTCAATGGACGGGTGGATCAGTTCATCGGCGATATCGTGGCCGGTTCCTTTGAATGATGTGATGAACGAAGGAGTCATCGTGTTGGCTGATATGTCTCGGCTAATGTGGGGTATCTCGATGGCTCTCAATGCCACTTCAACGTCGGAATGCTGGCTTCGGAGGTGAAGCTCGACGATGCGAATTCTTTTCGGTGTGCAACTGCTGACACTGGCGAAAGTGTTTATTGCTATGGTATCAAAGCCAAGACACCTCAACTTTAACCGCCTTGAAAGAGCTTCTGTTACGAACGTACGTTCACAATTCCTCCGTCGAACACGCCTCTGATGTAACGGCATGAATAATCTGTCACTGCCCATGCTCGGAAAGTCTGTAGGAGCACGCACGTCAAAGCGTCACTTCTTTCGTTGCTCTTAGTTGTAGCTGCGCATACAGTCGTACTGCTGCCTTTCACGTCTTCATGGGCCTTTCGGTTTAGTTTGTCGGGGTCGCAAATACTAGACGCATGACGACCTCTGCAGCCGGAGCATGCAATTCTTCGTCTGCAATCCCTTGCACGGTGGCCTTTAATGGTGCATCGAAAGCACCGCATGTCGGCGGCGAGAAGTCTCTTCTTCTCTGACAGCGATAGATCTGTACGGCGAGACTCCGTCAAATGCTGCTTTGACTTGCAGAAAATGCAGCCCGTATCCGGAGGTGTTTTTGAAGCTTGGTTATGAAGCACTGATGACGTTGGGATCGCACTGTGAAACTGGCGGTTCTTATTGTCTCTAGAATGAGTCGCCACGTCATATACTTTTTTCTCCCCAAAGTCACTCTTTTCAAGGCTTTCCAGTTCAATAGAGACGAACTGCAGCAGACGCTCTAGCTCCGTGGCTTGTTGAACATTGACATTGGCGGAACTTGCAGCTTGTGTAGCGCAAGATCTGTGATACGCTACGACAATGTCATGTGGCAGTGCCCTGAGCAGAACGTCGCATAGCATCGACGAGAAAGACGACTTGCTCACGCCAAGCGCCTCTAGTCCCCGCGTGTTAATGACCACCTGGTCGTACAACTTGCGAAGTTTCGTTACTTCATTAGAAGAACGCACAGGAGTGAGCCTTCGAAGCCTTGAGAAATACTCCTGCTCCAATCGCTTTTTGTCCCCGAAACGTCTTTTTAGCACGTCCAATGCGTCAACGTAACACGCTTCGGTGGTAGGCAGCCCCGCGATAGCTGTCGCCGCGTCTCCTTTCAAAAATAACCTCAGGTAGTTGAATTTGTCGGTTGCTGTAAGAGTTCCGTTCTGGTTGATGATCTGGTCGAATTGCTCCCAGAACGCGTTCCATTTGCTCAGATCACCGTCGAAAGCATTAATTACCAGCTTCGGCAACTTGACTCCTGGCCTTTCAGAATGCCCTGTGGCCACCGGTATGTCGCGAACATCGACTGGCGATGACAATGAAGTGGTTTCGGACTGCTGGCGGCGTTTGCTCTGGAGCTCGGCTAAGATGCGGGTCGCGTTGTCCTCATACTCAATTACAGTTGCGTAATCCGCCTCGAATGCCTCTTCACTTATGTGGCTTTCTAATTCATCATTGATCTTCTTCAATTCATCGTTATTGGTCTTGAGCCGCTCGTAAATACAGTCGATCTGTCGCAATGTCGCGGCATTGTTTTCTAGCACTGCACTTGCCTCTTGAATGATCCTGGTGTTTTGGGCCTTCCTCGTGGCTCGCTTCAACTTGAGCTTATCCATGGCGGTCCGCTGATCCATGTACCTCCGTGGTTCGTGGCAGTGGTTCCAGTCGGTAGCCACCAACGAAGTCCCTTGACGGTAGCTCCCGGCTGTTGCCTCCCGGGTTTTTCGGCACCAAATGTTAGAGTACGTGGCACACGGAACAGCCGACAAAAACTCCTGACGCAGAAAAGCGTTTATTAGCGTCCGCCTCAGCCCAGAACGTCCAAGAACGCAGACTAGTCCCTTCGAACGCGCTCACGCGCTCCCTCTTCCGATCCTCGTCCTCTTCTTGTAGGAAGGACGCGGGAAATTCAACAGTGTACTACTATACCCCTGCGCGAACAAGAGGTGGCTTCATTGCACAAAAGTGGATTGCCAGATGGCGGACCGATGCAAAACTCGGGTAGAGCCACTCTATAGGCTCCCAGCGGGAGTCAAGCGTCCGGCCGGCGCGCGAGTCCGCTAATTCAGGTGAAGGCGACGGTGGCGCCATCAACTTTTCAAAAAAAAAAAAAAAAAGCTGGCAGATCCCACGCCCTGTGGGAATCGATGTTATACGAAGCAGTGTACGGGGGAGCCTACCAAGTTAAAGGAACGAGCATGAGAGCACCAAGACGTAGGCGGCTCTTTCATAACCTACATGACATGCATACGATGACATTCACGACATGAGTCCTCAGGAGTCTCTTTAGTTACGCATTAATCATGCTCATGACTACGACTTCGACCATCAACCCTTAGCCTTTTCCTTCACTTAGTACCCACGTCCGAACCAATTCCAGTCGTTTTTGAGTGTTAATCTTTTTTCGCTGAGTCATTGTCATTTTTGCTGAGTCATGCTCATGACTATGACTTCTACCAGCATCCATTTCAGTGGTTTTTGAGGGTTAGCTTCTTTCGCACAGTCATTGTCATTTTTGCTGAGTCATGCCCATGATTATAACTTCTACCACCATACTTTAATGTTTCCTTCACTTAGTACCCACGTCCAAACCCATTTCAGTAGTTTTTAAGTGTTAGGGCCCATTCCCACTTGCGACTAGGCGAGGTCGCGCGACCAATTGCGACTGGCGACCAGAAAACTACTCAAGACGAACAATGTTCACACTTACAAATGCGACCGACGAGTCGCTAAACCGAAATGTATCACGATATGCCGTTCACGTCTGCTTGAAATGTCATCGCCGCGTAAAATAAGCGTCAGCGTATACGGACGTCCTGTTCCTTCGCATCTGATTGGTTCAGCTGTTCTGCGACTGCGGTCGCGCGACTGAAAAATCGAGCAGTGAGCGACTGGCCCGAAATGGTCGCATTTCGAGAAAAGCGACCATTTGCGACTACTTGCGACTGGTCGCTTTGCGACCAACTTGGTCGCGCGACCTCGCCTAGTCGCAAGTGTGAATGGGCCCTTAATCTTTTTTCCGCTGAGTCATTGTCATTTTTGTTCAGTCATGGTCATGACTAGAGGCCGGATCTTTAGGCATTAAAAAATTCATTTTAGGAGCCAAAAATAGGCAGGCAAAACAACGTTTCAGGCCTCCAACGTCGTAAATATAGGCACAATTTTTTTTACATAAATGCAACTATTTTCAAACGCAGACTTGCGTGACCTGTATCTACGACAGGAAAACAAGAAATGTTATTGTTTATGATGGCACAAAGGCGCCAACAGTTGAACATAGCCATGTAATTGTCCCATAAAACTGCTGGACTAATGACGATCATTTGGCGTAATTCAAGAAGCCCACTGCTCATATTCATGTTCAATGGCCACTGTATTCGAGTGTTGCAGAAAGTGAAACAAGCATGAAAAAGAATACTTGAAAGCTGGGAATACTGATTTAAAAAAGCGCTACTTATGTCTGCCTCACGCAATTAAATTAATACACAACAAAAACAGACAAATAATAAATGCAAGAGAGACTACAAGAGAGACTACAATGCAAGAGAGACTACTACTACAAGGACTGTTAGGTAAAACTCTGACAATTTTATCCTATACAATGACATTATCGGAATAGTACAGTCAAAACGCCCCAACACTGTCACATACACTTCCGCCCATTTGAAGTCCACGCGTTTGAAGAAATCTGTTTGGAGAGCACGCGGAACGTAGTCTAAGAATCGCTATGAAGATTGTGGAAACAAAAGCAAACTACTACCATCTCCAGATTTTTGGATTTAAAATTGTTCCTCTTGTCACTGAAAATGATCTTGTACGCTGAGAAGCAACGCTCGACGGCAGTGAACACCTTAAAAAGTAAATTACAAACAAAACAAAAACCACGTGCACATCACATTTTTCTTTCTTCTTTTGCTCGTTACTCTCCTTTCCCTGACGGCAGTCCGCGGTTTCGCAGTCGCCAACCGTGGCGCGTCCCATTTCACTGCTGCTAGCGGTTGTTTTCCGAAAGTTGGCTGAAATAGATGACTAGGTTGAACGCCATAGAGTTCCGAACAGTCAATGTTGCCCGGTAACATGAATAACGGTCTCTAACTGCAGTCGAAAGCGAAACTTGAAGCTAAGTAGTGTTCATATGGGCGCCGATATTGAAAATAAGCATTTATAGGCATTTAGGCACAAACGCCAAAATAGGCATTTATAGGCACTATAAGAACACTATAAAAGCGCTTCTTAACCTCTAATTCGTGCTCCTATATGAAAGTGGGGCGATAGGAGCGCAAGGAACAAAAAAGGCATTTGCCTAAAATCCGGTCTTTAGTCATGACTGATTTCTACCATCATCCTTTAGTGTTAACGTCACTTAGTGACCACGTCCGAACCCATTCCAGTGGTTTTTGAGTGTTATTCCTTTTTTTGATGAGTCATTGTCATGTTTGCTGAGTCATGACTATGAGTTCTACCAGAATAATTTAGTGTTTCCTTCATTTAGTACCCTCGTCCCAACCCGGCCATTTCAGTGTTTTTGAGTGCTTATCTTTTTCGCTGCGTCATTGTCATGACCTACATGACACGCATGTCAGGACATTTATGTCATGACCTATCACTTATGTTCGTCATAGACTCCTGTCATACTATGACAATTTTGGTATCTACCAAGTTAACAAAACGACCATGAAAGCACCAAGACGTAGGCGGCTGTTTCATGAGCTACATGACACGCATGTCATGACATTCATGTCATGAATGATATGTTCGTAATGTACTCTTGTCATAGTATGCCAATTTTGGTACATACCCAGTTAACCAAACGACCATGAGAGCATAATGACGTAGGCGGCGAGATAGATACTGTCAAAGAAGCAAATGTTCGCCAATAAATGCTTCGCATTTAATAGCCTCAGCGGGGAGCCCGTCCAGGACCCGCTCCCCAAATCTAGTACACTCTAGTTGTAATCTAAGAACGGTTCCGCTTTAAGAGAAGTTGCCAAGGAAATTTATTCACCCGTAGGTACGCGTACAACTGTTGTATGAACGTAGAGTACAATATAACGTACTGCACATCATACTTGATATAAACAAAACAAGAGAGCAAACAAAATAGTAAATGGTGTCTGCTTAACACTGGCTTTGCCACACATAAAACCACTGTGAGTGTACATGCAAAATCATAAATGTCAGCCTCGGATTCATGAATGACACCCGAGGCACACACAAGTACAGTCTCTTCTCAGGCAAACAAAATTTAGCCATTATTCAGGCTGTAGCAAAACTTTGCCTCGAGACACGGTTTTAAGTACCGCGTAGACCAGCGGCGAAGGCACTCGGCTTCACTGAGTTTGAAGAGCTGTTCTTCAAGATGACCCCATATTATTGCCCGTAGTTTGCGCACTCATGGGTACATTGCTCTATTTGGCTGCCGTGATCGTTCTGCAATGTTGCGGAAGCACCACAAAAGGTAGCTAACGCTTTAGTAGACGAGACTCGCAAACCGATCTCGCCATCGTGGTGCCCGCACGATGGATATTCTAAATAATCTTGCAACCAGCTTCCAGAAGTGCGTGCTACAACGCACTCCTTTACTACATGCCGTGTTGGTCTCTGTTTGTGCGCAATGTATGCATTTATCATTCGCTACCATATCCCAGCGTTCAAGCTGTGATAGGCAAGCTCATGTAGGTATAGAATGCCCCACTGATATTGCCAATGAAAATCCTTCACTTTAGAAGGCAAATCAGGTGAAGAAATGGCTGTCCATGTTTGTGTAGTAGCTGTCCCTGGGGGCACAGCCGTCTCACACAACATTTCGCAAAGCCTTGAAACTGGTGTCGTACGCCACTTTGTATTCCTTAGTTGCACAAGCTGGCTTTGTAAGCGCGCAGCCGCCGCATACTGCGGTGCTGGCGTTACCGCTGTCGGAAGCAAGTTGCCTGTACTTTGCGGTTCGATGGTAATGACCCAGCCAATAAAGGAGCAGTGGCCTACCTGGGACCTCATCATCATCAAGTAGGTCACGTGTACTCTTAGTGCACAGCAGCCTACCAAATGTAACTACACACAGGAAGCTCCATCCTCCGCTGGCTTTCGGCAGACGCAAAAATCGTTGTGTTACGTATTGCGACTTGTTTAGCCAGAACCATGAGAAAATGAGTGTGTTTACTATGCGTACTGTTGGTGACGGTGGGAGAGCATCCCTTGCAGTAAACTGTGTACATTCTTAATAAAGAAAGCCCTTTCTGCTAGCGGCAGTGGCGACGCAGTCACTGCTTCCGAGTGTGCTTAAATGGAGCTGATAATGTCTCACCACGTGTGAGGTGAAACACCACTTGTAGAAAATTTTATGCCTATAATATTTGCATAATATGCTCAGTCTGTTTAATGCTTCCTGGTAATGTTATTGTACTGCGTCCCAAATTTAATGCTTCTCATTTCCTCATATTTATTTACCCCCTGACAATGATGCATATATATCATAAATACGAAATACCTCTACAAGACAGTCCCCATCCCGTAAGAACAAAGTAATGTCATTCGCATACGCTGACACTTTTATGCACCCCGTTCCGGGCATAGGAAGACCCCTTACAAGCAAGCTCTCGCTAATACGCCTTAACAACGGGTCAATCGCAAGGACAAACAATATAGGTGACAAAGGACAGCCCTGCCGCACTCCCCTTGTCACATCAAACCTAGGAGTCAAAGTGCTGTTAAGTAGTAGTTCAGCTGTTGTTCCCGAATACAACATCCGCAAGATATCTACAAATTCTTCGGGAAAAGTTATAGCATCGTAACACCTCAAATAAGTACTGGTGTTTTAAGCGGTCGAACGCTTTGGCTTGGTCTAAGCTTACCAATAACCGTGAAGCTTCATGCACTGTTGTGTATTGTATGATATCACGTGTTAAGTGGAGTGATGAAAATAAACTCCGACCAGGCACCGAACATGTTTGATGAACACTGACTATTTTAGGCAATAATACTTTTAT
Organism: Dermacentor silvarum; assembly: GCF_013339745.2. Taxonomy (NCBI): domain Eukaryota; kingdom Metazoa; phylum Arthropoda; class Arachnida; order Ixodida; family Ixodidae; genus Dermacentor; species Dermacentor silvarum. The sequence continues at coordinate 29,748,492 of NC_051156.1, forward strand.
CCGATTTACAAGAAGGGTTGTCAATAAGTTGCGTTTAGAAAAAGTTTATTTCAACAAAAGACGATACGAACAATGAGTCACAATGACGGCACAATTCCACTAGGACGATAACATAACCTACAAAGGAGGTAGCACTGTATACACGGCACGTTTTCGTAGAAACGTCCGAGTCCACACTCACTAACATATAACCACGTACACCCACGGAAACGCACAGTTGCACATGAACTAATTGTCACACTATATACGATGATGTTGAATATATACAGTGTACACAATGGTTATTTACAATGATAATGTGACAGAGGCACTTTACATAAATTTGTAGTGATGCTACGAGATGTGTATTTACAAAAATTGATCACCCCTACAAGATCACGCACACACAGAAATCATGGACGCGTATACACACTATGTATAATCAGTGAACACTTTTGATGGCCTGGCTACAAGAACCAGGCTGGTCGGAAATTAAGCCATACGCGTCCATCAGCCACCGACAAGTAACGGCATGACCACTGACGAAGGAATTCCTCTTCCCCAAAGAAGAACAACCTCCTCTGACAAAAACGACAGTAACTCTGAGCAGAGCCTCTCCAAAAGTGGAAACAGAGCGCGGCGGCGATGTACCCACGGCAACTGCTTCGCAGCGGTTACGCCATAAACCAAATGCCCCCGCTGCAATTAAAAGTCGCGCAATGCGGCCACGTGAGCAACGACCAGATGTAATAAAGCGGTTAACTCGAAGGCCACGGAAACCAGCATGCACGGCCCTCCAAATACCCTAGCAACGACGCATTGCAGCAGCACATGCTTGTTGGATTCTTGAAAGGGGCAATTGGGACACAACGAAGATGGCACCATGCCCCACCGCTCTAATCTGTCACGCCTTGGGAGCACTTGCCACCCGATAGACGCCACACGAAGTCGCGTAGATGGCCAGGCAGAAAGCACGCCGTTATCGCACCCCACGACACATTACTAGAACGTGCGCGGCACGCTATAGGGCAACCAGAGGAAGCAGTAAGGCTGACGTTGTATCTACAACACAGTTTTCGAGGACGTCTACGTCAGGACATACCTGTTGTGCGTGGCGATAAAATTCCACGGCCGTGGAGTAAAATGCAGGTGCGTTTAACACTTGTGGCCCGCGATTTAACTCTACGCCCGGTAACATGCAACGAATTTTTGTGCCAAGGAAATAACAGGCGAGTTCACGTGCGGAACACTGATCACCGTGTAATAGGCGAAGCAGAAATCGCAGAGCAAGCAACCGGCAGCGGACAGACACGGATGGGAACGCGAACCCACCGCGAGAGCGTGGTATGCCCAAGTGCCGCGCGACAGACCAGTTCTGTACTGCCCGACCAGAAGAAGGAACCAAGGAGGGACCGCAATGATCTAGTAACCCGCAGTGGCGACTGTACAACGTGACAAATGTACCCCACACGCCCGCAAAATACAGATTGTGCTAAGCACGTACCTTCTTTCTAATACGGGTAAATCATACCCTTGAACATCCTGAATATTTTGCCTTACATCACCCAGAATTGAAAGCCACACACAGAGTCAGATGTGCCATCATATATGTAATCAAGGCCTAAAATACGAATACAGATAAAGAGAAGTTTATTTCAAACAGACATTCATGAAATACATGTGCACTAGTTTGGATTCATGTACAGGAAAACAAACACTAGCGGCACTGGCACATACAATCAAAATGGCAGATTATGAAAATAAAAGAACACACTAAGGTGGCATATGAATCTGGCAGGTGTACTGACCTGCCAGTCATTAATGGGCTAGTATGGTAACAACTGCGCTGTGATGTGCCCATTACGGGGCTTTATGAATCTTGTCGACCATTTGCGCAGAAACTGGTCTTCGTTCAAAGTGATCCAGTCTGCACACGCTTGTTCGTACATGAGCTTACGCAAACGGCGTAGTAGCGGATACAGACTGGTGTAGCTACAGCGTGAATGTTGGAGCCGAAATTCCAAAGCCAGCGTTGTGTATTTGCCATCTTACACATCCTGCCTAGCTTTCCTAATAGTGCGTAATCATTTTTCTTTCAGCTATCGCCAAGATCTTGCACCACCTTACTGCGCAAAAGCCTGTAATCAACAACTTCGGATATTGCGCATGTCTTTTATTCCACTGTCTTGAAGACAAGCTCTGCACTGATAGAAAGTGACATTCTGTGCTTCCAATTACGCACCGCAGTTCGGAAAGAGGTGGCAAAACGAAGAAAAGCATTGTTTGATGCGAGAGCACGGTACCAAGCTAAAAGTCGCTACGTAGATATTGTATATGAACAGTTAAAAACACGTTTTCCCGTTGATTATTGCTGCGACATCAAACTAATTAAAATTCTAAACAAGAATTGTTACAGAAACCACTGAATGTGATTGTCAATTAAAGTAACAATGACCCAGTATAGAGAAATCAGCTCGCGTCGTAGCGGTGCTTGACGCTGGTTGCACAAACTATCCTCAACGTGATTTGGTTTTGTGCAACATGACGCAACATGATTTGGCTTTGCGCAACAGTGTTAACATGACACGACACCGTGACTTGTCGAACAACGCATGCAGCGCGATGGTTCTTCTAATTTTGAAGAAATGGGACATCGGAGTAACAAAAGTGCACACACACATCTGAATATTTCCTACATCCCCCCCCACGTCACTTCCCAACTACCGTGGAGATATGCTTTCCTGCACCCCGAACGAAAATGGAGTACCATGTTTGCAAGTAATATGTCAGTACGCCCTTAATTAAAAACAGCTCGATCATTAGAGTTCTATATTCTCAGGTACTTTGTGTTCTATTGATTGACTGAATCCCTTGGTTCAGAAAGATGGCATTATATGCGAAGCGAACTTTTTTTCACTATGACCTGCCAAAGATTTTAGTTACTAATCCCAGAAAATTCTGGCAGGTTATAAACCCTGAACAAGCGCGCGTGAATATTGGGTGAACCGGTTACGGATCTAAGCTGCGCTAACATGTTCAACAACGCGTTTTCATCAGTTTTCACAAGTGAAATGGGGACACTTCCTGCTCCGCCAACCACAAATATACAGTGCAACATGACAGCCATCACATTCACAGCAGTTGGGCTTTCATCTGTAATAGAAAATATTAAGTTGTCTTCATCAGCTGGCATCGATGACATCAACTCTAAACTACTAAAAAACACGAAACACATTTCTGCAGCGATTCTGTGTTTGTTATTTTCGCAGTCGCTTTCCACAGGCACCATACCAGATGAGTGGAAGATGGGGAAGGTTATTCCAGTCTTCAAATCAGGTAACAAAAATTCTCCACTAGATTACCGCCCCATCTCATTGACAAGTGTTCCCTGCAAGATCATGGAGCATGTAATCTACTCTCATATTATGAACTTTCTAGACGCTAACAACTTGTTTCATCCTTCGCAGCACGGGTTCCGCAAGGGCCTGTCCTGCGAGACCCAGCTTGCACTCTTTCTTCATGACATTCATACTAATCTTGACAAGAACATTCAAACAGACGCCATACTTTTGGATTACGCGAAAGCGTTTGACAAAATATCACATCGGCGCCTATTACTAAAACTTTCACATTTGCATCTGCATCCTGATATCCTAAAATGGCTCGAACAATTTTTAACAAACCGGTCGCAATATGTCTCAGTTAACAACCACGCTTCTAACGTTGCCTCCGTGACGTCAGGCGTACCACAGGGATCCGTCCTTGGCCCCCTCCTTTTCTTGATCTATATTAACGACTTACCCTTGCATGTATCCTGCCAGATCCGTATGTTTGCCGATGACTGCGTCATTTACCGCGCAGTCAATAACACCACTGACCAAACAGCTCTTCAAATTGACCTTAAGCACGTACAAGAATGGTGTGATCATTGGCTGATGACACTCAACTCTAATAAATGCAAACTTATTTCATTTACCCGACGTCATCACCCCCTTCGCTTTTCTTATCGGATTAGTAACGTCTCTGTTGAATTAGTAGAATCCTACAAATACTTAGGTGTCACCTTGGCTAATGACCTAACCTGGAATGTGCATGTTACTAATGTAATTTCATCGGCTAACAAAACATTGGGATTTCTAAAACGCCACCTTCGCTTCGCTCTATTGCATGTAAAGCTGTTAGCCTATAAATCCTTAGTAAGAACGAAACTTGAATACGCATCTTCCATCTGGGATCCACATCAAGCATATCTCGCCAAAGCCCTTGAGGCAGTTCAAAATCGCGCCACCAGGTATATTCATTCTACATACTCCTACGACGTCAGCATTTCATACTTGAAAAAAGAATCTTCCTTATCGCTTCTATCCTTTCGTCGCCGCGTTGCCACCCTCTCCCTCTTCCATAGGTTCTACTATTCGACGCTTAATCGTCCACCATACATTGTCCCCCCATCACGCCGGTCACAACGCATTGGTCATCCCCTGCAGGTAGCACAACCAAACTCGTTTTTAGCACAACACAACAGTCTCGTTTTTCTACCGAGCATCTAAAGACTGGAATGCCCTTCCTCATCAAGTCGCTGCGGTTCATCACAATTCATTCAAGATGTAACAACGTTTTTATCTAACTAATTGGAAACATTGTAACACTTGTTTGTATCGTTGTATTCCCACCCCTTATGTAATACCCCTACTACGGGGTCTTTAAGGAAATGAAATGAAATGAAATAGAATGAAATGAAATATGTGCATTAGTTGTGATTTGTTTCTTGAGGTTTTCGTGCGGTAATGTTTGTATAGCAGAATGAGACATTCTGAAACATGCTGCCAGAGCTTCTTCGTGCAAAGAACATACAGAAAGTTAAAAAAAACGGAAGTTCCCTAAGAGCAATAATTTCGTTTCATGCTGGAAAGTAGAAAAAAATGTGGAACGCTTCACGATTTTGCGTGTCATCCTTGCGCAGGGGCCATGCTAATCTTCTCTGTATCGTTCCAATTTTAGTATATGTACTTTGGAAGTACGCAAACCTGTCCTTAGTTCACCTATATATAGCCATGAATTCGGCCGTGCCAATGTATCGGTGAGAGTTCTGTAATATCATAAGATTTGAGGTCACGACGGCTAAGAATTCACACGTGATGTAATGTTTTACAGGTATTAGAGATATTAGCAATGACCTGTTATGCAAACGACAATTTAATTTTAGGAATACAATTCTTATGCGATATGATTTACATCTGCAACGAGGAACCGCGATGGCGTCCCACTTCGGCGTCTTTGCTTGTGCCGCCCTCTCTTGGGCATCGCTTCAGTTAACACACATGCCGCGTAAATTCAAAGCGTGGTGCCAGAAGAAGTAAAAAGCGCTAGCGCGTTATTCGAAGCGGAAATGGGCGCAGTGAGCATTGGATGACCAAAGCTATGACGTCACGCCCAGCGTAGTCACGTCTCAAGTGTTGAGAGCAAGAAGCCCATGTTCACATGATTATGCGATAGTACACCGGGCGCCATCTTTTCCGAGTTTTTCCATTATTCCATGTTACATCTGTAACAGGGCGTAAACTTGTGCGAGTTGGTTCGAATTTATTAGTGCGGAGGGGAAAAGCAGCACAGAGAGAAAGGAGGACGCAGGGCTAACAACAAACAGCCGTAACGTTTTTTTTTTTCGTCCCCTCGGACACCCGTGCGGAGTTAACGTTGGCATTTAGCTGTGGCGGCTGTCGGTAGACTTCACATAGCGAACGCCCTGCTCGTGCAGCTGCTTGTTGCGTGCGTTAGAATGCACTCACCCTACAGTGAGCTGCCGTTAAACGACGTTCACCATTTGCTTCACAAGAAATTGGAGCGCGAGCGCCTGTACTCTTCTGCGCCATACGCTTGTTTCCTGTGAAGGGCGCCTGCGAAACAATCAATGCTTTCTGCCCCACAGGCGCTGGATTTGATTTGTTAAAAAAAAAGATGGGTAAGAATTTAGGTAATATAAGAAAAAGGTCTTGGTGGCGGACGCTAATGGGGACGCTCATTGCATCTATCCATCCATGCAATGTGTTCAGTGATGACGTGATGACGTTGAGCTCCTCATGTAATCTCATAAATAATGTTTGGGCGCTACAACGATGAATGACCACCTGAATTCGCTCACCTATCACCTATATATACAAAATGAATTTGCAGAAGCGGGCGCTGCGGAAGGACTATATAGTAATGCAATTGATCGAATATCTTAATGCCATTTCGAATGCACGACAGACGTATTGTAGCACCATGGGGACGTCTGGCTGCATGTGTTGCCGGTATACCTTAATTATAAGCTTGGTAGCCTGCCTTCTAAAGCTTCTTGTTGTGTCTTTGGGGAATCTCACACAGATCACGCATTGCATGAGACACCGCGGGCACGTAGTCACGTGATCCCCGCGCAGTCGCCTCTGTCTATTATGAGGTGCTTCAGGAGAGACTTGAAGCTACCCGACGAGAAAGCGGAGGATCACAAGTAGACAGTATGGCGATCGCCCTCAGTTTCATTTGAAAAATTACGGGGCGTAGGCGCGCACACTGAATTCATATTCTGCTCGAACGTTGCTATTAAAGCCAGTGCACGACGCTGTGACTATATTTAAGAGCATGTTATAGAATCACACGGCAGCCGTGCTTTTGTTGGGAGCAGAATGTAAAAAAAAAACAATTGTGTACAGTGACGTTGTTGCTTATTAGAGAACAGGAGATGGTCAAAATCAACCAGGATCACCGCACTATGGGATCTCAATTCATAATTTACGGTCAGCCTCTAGAATCTGCGAAATGATTATCAAAGCTAGTTACTTACGGGGTATCCGGCTTATGAGATAGAAATGTATGCAGAAGAATCAGTTTGAGAGCTTACTGCAGGCCTCAGGAGTCGTAATTGAAGCTTT